>NC_134954.1:53847154-54152154 GCF_965638725.1 Aptenodytes patagonicus | reverse complement strand
TCTGGCATACTTAGTGCAGCACAGACCAATCCTAACTATAAGAGAGACAGACAGGATCAAGACCAGGCAAGTACTAAGTACTAGTGACAAACTGCAGTCAAGATTACAGCATCTGCCTAAGCATTATCATTTGATAATTACTGCTCACATATACAGTATGTGAAAAAGGAAATACAATTTGCTTAGCCAAGCAACTGCAGCTGACTGGTATCAACAAACTATACACACAACTTTGAAAATGTTTTTCCCTGTGTATATGCTCCTACCTGTGAATTTGCCCATTCCTGTGTAGATAGTCTAAGCCCTCCAAAACTTCTTTAAGAATTGTTGCTATTATGGGTTCTTCAAGGACACCATTTTTGTGCTCTCCTCTGTTGACAATATACTTTATTATATCAAGCATTGAACCTACATTGCAGATCCAGGAAAGAAAAAAGCATATATACAGTATTATCATATAACTTTCTCAAGAATCTGATATTTCTTCATTCTTTCTATGCTACTGCAATTTAAATCTTTACATGTACATGTAAAGACATCACGTAACTAGCTCTCAGAATAAAGCACATTGCTACCTCATTCAAATGAGAAACAAAGCACTGGTTTTTGTCAAGAATACTGTAACACTCAATGATCCATTAGAAAGATCTGCTAACAGCTTGTTAAGCTCCCATTTATTGAAAATTCAGGAGTATCCACATTTAAACAGATATGTACAGCAAAGATTTTGGTTTATTATCCAGCTTAGATTATGGTTCATGTGTTCATGATGTAAACATGCAGCTGCAAGACTGGAAGGAGATATTCTCCACAAACAAATGATGACAACATCCCTAGCGACACCCAGTTTGACTTCAGTTATTATAAATTTCAAGGAATCTAATAGCAAGATTTTCTTTTTATTCAAGCATTTTTCAACAGCTCACAGTAAATTCCTGTCATGAATCACTGGTTTCTCTTAGGGTCTATGCTTGCTTTCGATTGAACTGAACAATTCAACCAAATGTGAAGTAACAAGAGTTATTTTATAAGCACTTCCTGTCCTTGCTTTCCAGCATGATGGTGCAGTAGTCTGCTGCCATCAAGACTAATCTTGAAGAACATCATGTAGCAACCAGGACCATCGCATCTTATTTTGGAGCCTTGCTTTTCTAAGTCACAAGCACATTCAGTTCAGCTCCTTTTTCCTCTCCCAGAACCAAATAAGATTTTTGTACCATTAACCATCATAAAAACTGTAATGAGTGTTTGGTTAGTTTAAGCAATAAAAAGGATGCAACATGTGTAATGCCTGTCCTAGGAAGAATCTTCCTTGAATAAGGAATGAGAAACACTCATTATGAAATCAGAAATATACGTGTTTTTACAAAAATAGAGTGGATTCTAGAGAAACTCAAAAAGGCCACACTGACAGAAGTGACTTAATTCTCATCAGTTTTCCCTACACAGCCTTAATAGAGAATTTTAATATATCGATTCAGAAGTTAGATCAACAGAATTTAGTTGAGAAATTGTGGCAGTCCGGTGAGGTTCCCACTGACTGGAAAAGAGGAAACATAACCCCCATTTTTAAAAAGGGAAACAAGGAAGACCCGGGGAACTACAGGCCAGTCAGTCTCATGTTTGTGCCTGGGAAGATCATGGAAGAGATCCTCCTGGAAGCTATGCTAAGGCACATGGAGGACAGGGAGGTGATTCAAGACAGCCAGCATGGCTTCACCAAGGGCAAGTCCTCCCTGACCAACATAGTGGCCTTCTATGATGGAGTGACTACATGAGTGCACATGGGAAGGGCTACAGATGCCGTCTATCTGGACCTCTGTAAGGCCTTTGACACGGTCCCCCACAACATCCTTCTCTCTAAACTGGAGAGATATGGATTTGACGGGTGGACTGTCCGGCGGGTGAGGAATTGGTTAGATGGTCGCATCCAGAGGGTAGTGGTCAACGGCTCAATGTCCAGATGGAGATCGGTGACGAGTGGCATCCCGCAGGGGTCCGTATTGGGACTGGTACTGTTTAATATCTTCATCAGTGACCTAGACAGTGGGATCGAGTGCACCCTCAGCAAGTTTGCAGATGACACCAAGCCGAGTGGTGCGGTCGACATGCCAGAGGGATGGGATGCCATCCAGAGGGACCTGGGCAAGCTCGAGAAGTGGGCCCGTGTGAACCTCATGAGGTTTAACAAGGCCACGTGCAAGGTCCTGCATCTGGGTCAGGGCAACCCCCGGTATCAATACAGGCTGGGGGATGAAGGGGTTGAGAGCAGCCCTGCCGAGAAGGACTTGGGGGTACTGGTGGATGAAAAGCTGGACGTGAGCCAGCAATGTGCGCTCGCAGCCCAGAAGGCCAATCGTATCCTGGGCTGCATCAAAAGAAGCGTGGCCAGCAGGTTGAGGGAGGTGACTCTGCCCCTCTACTCCATGCTGGTGAGACCCCACCTGGAGTACTGCGTCCAGCTCTGGAGCCCTCAGCATAAGAAAGGCACGGACCTGTTGGAGCAGGTCCAGAGGAGGGTCACAAAAATGATCACTGGGATGGAACACCTCTCCTATGAAGAAAGGCTGAGAGAGTTGGGGTTGTTCAGCCTAGAGAAGAGAAGGCTTCGGGGAGACCTTCTTGCAGCTATCAGTACTTAAAGGGGGCTTACAAAAAAGATGGCGGCAGACTTTTTAGCAGTTGCGACAGGACAAGGGGGAATGGCTTTAAACTAAAGGGGGGTAGATTTAGACTAGATATAAGGAAGACATTTTTTACACTGAGGGTGGTGAAACACTGGCACAGGTTGCCCAGAGAGGTGGTAGATGCCCCATCCCTGGAAACATTCAAGGTCAGGTTGGACGGGGCTCTGAGTAACCTGATCTAGTTGAAGATGTCCCTGCCCATGGCAGGGGTTGGACTAGATGACCTTTAGAGGTCCCTTCCAACCCAAACTCTTCTATGATTTTATGAATTTATCTCAGCCTGCTATAACACACCTATGTTTCAAGGTTCATCTTATGTAGTCCCCCCTCCTTACCTGGTTTAGGTCAATTAAATCAAAGAAGGTACATTAGAAAAAAAAACCATACAATTTCCTTGAAGCTAAACAAGTAAAACCAGTAACTTACCCCCACTTAACAGCTTCATAACCAGCCAAAGTTCATCCTTCACCACAAAAGATGTGTAATAGGTCACCACATTGGGGTGATTGCATTGACTCATTGCTTGAATTTCTTTCTGTAAGAAATACAAAGCCCAACATAACACAGCCAGCTATCAGCTCTGCTTGTATAGAGAGAAATTTTAATTTCCAAAGTGAAATACTAAAGTATGCACAGAATATGCATCAAAGCACCAAAACATTTCAATTTACCTATAGATCTATATGCAAGACAAAACATTATTGCAAAGAACACAAGGGAGGCTTGGCCAGGAGATACAGGCATAACTACACCAATTTTCTTCTGAGAGCAGCAAAGAATTTACTGTTAAAGTCCCAAATTCAACATGAGCAATGAAGAATGAGCAGTCTCCCAAGAGCTGAAGGTGTGAGTACAGGCTGGACAACAAAACGCAAGGAAAGATCAAAACCTACTGCCCTTCCTGTTCAAAAAGGATATGAAAAGAGTAGAATGGGAGCAGGTAAGAAAGGAAGAAGGAAGCTGTCGGACAGAGGACACAGCACCACTGGCTCAGCTACTGTGGGATGGACAGGTGGACACCAGAGCCACGCAATCAAACAGAAGTGCAAGAGGAAAAAGCAATGTTACAGACCAAAAGTCAGAGGAAACAATTGACTAGAGGAACACACAGTCACCAACAGATGCACAAAGTGGCACTACCAAGTAACACCATCTATGACACGCCACAGCTGTACACATTAAGAATGACTGCCTTGTATCTGTTATTTCAAGCAGAGTCCTTCCTCTATTCAGTCTTTCACATAATTGTTCTGTAACACCTTTCCAGCAGTTCTCATTATCCTGCCAATCCTTTATGTAGGATTATGTTTAGGGCTCCTTTGTACCGCAGGGTTTGGCCTCACACCAACTTAAGATCCCACAACCTTACTTCTTCCTCTCCAGCTACAGAGCCCTGATCCATCCCTGGTGCGAGAGGACATGCTCCTGGAGGGTGAGTCAGTCAGGGAGACAATCCAGCTAAAACCTAAACTCTTCCACCTCCCCTCCCTCCCCAAAAAGCAACTGCTTTCAGGTGGACCTGTGCTACATGCTGACTCACCAGCACTGGCACAAGGGAGACACTATAGCAGTCCCACTTAGATGGATTAAAGCTGCCACAGATGCCATTTTCAACTTTCAACCTCAATTCAGCAAGTGTTTGAAAGAGGGTTTTTTTGTTGTTCTTATTTGTAATGCACTCAAGATCATAGCCACTTTCTAATAAAAAGTTAATTGTATGTATTAAAGACTGTGATTTAATCCCGTGATGCCTGTTGGTGACTATTAAGTCAGGCTGTAGATTTGACAACAAGACTAGCTGAAGTGTGTGTCAAAGTCCTCCTCCCTACACAACTTCTGAGCCCAGAACCACAGAAGGATGAATGCCTGGATAGTCATGCAACAAGCCTGAATAACTGAGCAATTTGCAAAATAGTCCCCCCGCCCCCCCAGGAGACAGTAGGTAGAAAACAGAAGAAATATGTGGGGCAGATTTCCCTTTCCCAGCAGACATGTCAGCTGAAACGCAAGTCAAATTACTACCTCAGGTTCTTAATTCAGCTATCCATACCAAATCTGAACTGTAACTCTCCCACGCTTTATTACTATTTCATTTCTTACATTGGTTTATTGTTTTCCTATGCTGGTAATATAACGATGGCTCAAAAAGTCTACCTGCCACTACTGGGCAGAAATACACATCTATTTTACTCACACATTAATAGTGCAGAAATGTAACTAATTGACTGTGGTAAGCTTCACAATCTTTAACTGAAAAGCGCTTTGAATATTTTGTCTGCCTGCATCAACTTGTCAGCAAAAATTGAGCTATCACAGTAACCATGGCCAAAGGCACCTTGTGTCTCAGCTTTGGTGACTTCTTCCAAAGAGAGTCTTTGCAAAACAAAAATAAACAAATAGAAAGCACCCCATGAGAGATAAGGGATTAAATTTTAGTCAGGAAAGTATTAATTTCAGACTTGCAGTTCTGGAGAGCCCCTATCACGCACAGAATAGTAAGCCTCCGCAAACTTCAGTTATTTGGCTGAGGCCCATAATATGCACAGGTAAGAGAGAAAAGCATTCACTTAAAATACACTGTCAGAGGAAAAGCTTGCAGCAGGACGTCCAGGAGAACGCCCTGGAGCCTTCTCCACATTCACATCACTTAGACATTCAACAGCACCAAAGCCATAATGGCACTTAAAATTTAAGGTCTCTCCCTCACCCCTCTGCTCGCCCCTTCCTTGTGCTAGCACAAGTGTTTGTGCACTGCAGCAGGAAATATGCCCAGGTTAAAAGCTAACTTCTTTTCGGCCAGGTTATTCCTGATCCAGTTTCACTGAGCAGCTGCACAAAAATTTGTGTCGGCCTAAGGGCAGGTGGGTGACACAGTTAATAAGCAACTGTGAGACGGCTCCTTTTGGTGCTCAGCTGCTGCGCCCACAGGGCCGGGTCCAGCTCCCAGTGACCAGGCAGGTGCCGCAGCTCTGTGGGTGCTCCCCCGGGGCCTCCTCCACAGACACCCGGGGTACGGCTGTTTGAGGGGTTGGGCATAACACACGAGGGGCTCCTCCAGAGAGCCTGCCTTGAAGGGCTATCCAGAGCAGAAATGCAAACAGTTTAGAAAATCTATTCAATCAAATAAGCCATTCTATAGAATATCCTTTGGTTTGTGGCGTTGAGTTTTTTGTTTGTTTTAAAAAACTGGAGGTAAGGGGATGGGGGAAGATACCCAGTCAGGACAATACTAAGGACAGGAACTTTTTCCTTGCCTCATGGGGTTAAGTTACATTTAGTTTACAATAGTGAGAACACAGGACATTGCAGGAAATGGAGTATTGAATTTCAGGAGTTTGGCAGTTTGTGTAACCTTAGTATTTAAACTTCCTCCCCCACTGCCTTTCTGTTTTAATTGACACTGGCCCAAATCCTAAGTCTGCTTATGTGGGCACCAGGCTTGCTGCATTTTCTACTTCTCTGAAGGCCACACAGCTGAGAATTTGCGAAGGGTGCCTTTGCACACCATCCGTAAGCACTCAGCAGCAGGATTTTACAAAACAGCATGTTCAGAGGGCAGAGTTTTAGAACATCCCTGTGCCAATGGAAACTGTTTGATCAGAAAAATAAGTGACTGAAAACTGACCAGACTCAAAAACAGTGTTAAAAAACCCAAAACACAAGAGCGTTCTAAGTATTATCAACTGAAATAAAAATGTTAGTACAGTTGTAACAAGAGTTTAAGGTCAGTAACACCCTTTTCCAGAATAACATCTCTATTTTTTTTTTTAAACAAAATTTTAAAATCTATTAGAACTGAGTCGAAGTAAGTATACTTCCCCTCACAGAAAAAAAAAGAATTAATTATGTATGTGTATGCGTGCACATGTGTGTATGCACATATAAAAATAAAAGAAATCATACATGGCCTTTTTTTTTTTTTTTTTTTTTACCCTCCTAACCAGGAACTCTGAAAGCCAGAATTTATGTTCAGATCAAAACAGATCAACAAATAAAAGAAACACAAAATCTGAACACAGAAAAGCAGAAATTGACTTACGTTAAAAAATAAAAGAGATGGTATAGACAGTTGTCTTTGTACCAAAATAAAGCAATATAGGACCAAAAATTCAAGACCTACTGCCTCATTTGGCAGACAGTGGAGACATGTCAGAAGATACTCAAGCACTTGCTAAGGTAACTTTGTGCAAGCTGGTAATTAACTGCAGTCATTTCTCTAGACCACCTGGATATCTCTTGCAGATTTTTGGCAGTTTTGTCTGTTTTTATTTGTTGTAACTTTTTAATTCTTAATTCCCATTATTAGTTCAAAGTCTAATAAAAAAAGATTAAATTTTGACCATTTTATATTACAATAATTAGTTTTTCCGGTTTTATAGAAGTGTTCTTTACGGGCTGCAGATGCTAATACATCACGCACAACATCTCACCTTGGACTGTTCTCTTTCTAAACACAGTTCAGAATTTATCTTTTGAGTTTTTAGTCGACAGAAGTCTCACTACCTCAAAGGTAGCTTCCACTACCACAATCTTCTTAAAAAACACAACAATGTCCCATACAAGCTGTTACATAAACTGAAGGCAAATGCTATCAATCACCAGGGGAAGAGCGTTTTGGGTCCTCCACTGTAAACAAGTCATTTTATCTGAAGAAACTGGATGGACCATACCCTCTGTATCAAATTCAAGATATCTTTTGCACTGGCAATTCCCTGCTGAGGAGATCATTTCCTTCAGAGGCAGGAATTTCTGCATTAGAAAAAGCCCACAGTCTCTAGGCAGTAGTATAACCTGTGGAACAGAAGAGAGCGTTCTCACTTTTAGAATGGTTTTGTGTCCTTCAACTCTTGTTATGCTGCCTATATATAAATACACATTAATCTTATAAGCACCTGACTAGGAGCATTAGAAAGCAACAGGTTTCATTTTTTTTAATAGTTCTTTGCGACTTTGTCTGGATTGCCCTAACCAGTGCAGAGGAAAAACTCCTGCAGTCCCTTTGTAGAAGGGCCTCTTACAGGTCCCTTCCTCCTCTGATCAGTGACGCAAACAAACAGCATTCCTCAAATGGCTTGTTATGGCCTATTGGATAAATGCGTGTTATTAGCTTTAACAAGAGTTTCCTTGTGTAGATGGCAGTGTAGCCACTCCTACTTTTCCCCTCAAAAGTTATAATTACAAAATCATCCAACAACTAGTTCTTGCCATGTTTTGGTGCTTTAGACATTTTAAGGAAACCTACTAAATTTTACCTTTATATTTTTAATCAGTGCTTAACCAAAGGAAAATGTATCTTTCCACGATATTAAGACAGACAACCAGACAGTAATCTCTTGAAAATTGAGTCTCCAGAAAGCAAGTGGTAAGGTTCTTCCACAGTTCTCAACAGTTGGTTATCCCAAGATTCAAATTTGCACTTCTTGTTTTTATGTCATTAGAAAATATACATTAGTAAAATATATTTTTAGGGGAAGGCCATACTTCTTTCAGATTATTTTCAAATTCTTTCCTCACTATTATCCTGAATAAAATTCTACCCTTACTCTTGGACCAAGCAAAAACCAAAATTAAAACAGAAGATAGTCTCCATGTAATATGTTCCCCTCTGATATACTTACAAGTAATTCATCCATACTGGTTTGGCATTTTTCTAAGTTGATCCTCTTTATCGCTACGCGTTCTTGCCTGGGTTTGCATAGTGCTGCCTGGACAACTGCTGTAGCACCACTACCTGAAAAAGGGTAGAAAAGGAACACAGTCTTAATATAACAGGAGTCTAAACCAGTGACCAGCATAAGAACCCACACTGATGAAGAACTTAAAATCTGCTGTTTATCCTTTTTCAGTGCTTTCCCCACAGGCGTACCTTTCCACTAGCAAGATAGCTTGCATACTTCTCAAATGGAGAAGAAAAACCTCAAAGTTTCTGTTCCATACTCCACAAATATTCCCAAGCCGACAACTTAAAATGATGTGCTCATTTATCAAGTCACACCCACCACCTCAATGCATTTCATATAGTTTGGGAACCATTACACTTTTGTCTTCGGACACATCTGTTTTAATCAAGAACATGACTTGCACAGTTAACACAATTAAAAACATTACATGGGGGGACAGGGAGTGTGTGCTTAATCAAATGTAATTTCTTTCTGTTCTTTCAGGTCAGTCCCTGTTTAACCACGTTTTTGTTCCTCCTACTATGCAACAGAAAAATATCAGTAAAATTGTACATGCCTGTCCTGGTTTCGGCAGGGATAGAGTTAATTTCCTTTCTAATAGCTGGTACAGTGTTTTGGATTTAGGATGAGAACAAAGTTGATAACACACCGATGTTTTCGTTGTTGCTAGGTAATGCTTACACTAGCCAAGGACTTTTTAGTTTCCCATGCTCTAGCGACTGAGAAGGCTGGAGGTGCACAAGAAGCTGAGAGAGGGCACAGCCAAACTGGCCAAAGGGACATTCCATACCATGTGACATCATGCTCAGTACATAAACTGGGGAAAGCTGGCCGGGGGGGCCACTGCTCAGGGACTGGCTGGGCATCAGTCGGCGGGTGGTGAGCAATTGTACTGTGCATCACTTGCTTTGTGTATTATTATTATTATTATTATCATATTATTATTATTATTATTATTTTATTTCAATTATTAAACTGTTTTTATTTCAACCCACAAGTTTTTCTTACTTGTGCTCTTCCAATTCTCTCCCCCATCCCACCGGGTGGGGGGGAGTGAATGAGCAGCTGTGTGGTGCTTAGTTACCGACTGAGATTAAACCACGACAATGCCAAATCTTCTACAATTTCACCTGTGTTCCTGCTCATTCATCGTGATTAGGTTAACATCTTACAAAAAGCATGCTGATTTTTGTGAAGAGCGCAGGAGGCACAAGTATCACACCAACAACAAGATGCACACTGCTGAATAGCCCAGCAGAGAAAGTCAGTCATGCTTACTTGACACGCAAATCACATATGGTCATACAAATACACTGATAACAAAGCTTGGTGGAATTGAAGAAATTTTGGGGAAAGCATTAGTATAATTTTCTTCAGTATGCTTTATTTGTAAACAGCACGAGTAAAAGATCTTGTTGCTTCTTTTATCAAGCACCCACTGACTTTGCCCCAGTTAGTATTGCCTCACTAAATTAATGAAATGATTGCATGTAATATTCAGAAAGAGTTTTGCCTGGATTGCAGATCTTGCTGCCACATCAAGTACAGCAGTGTGTGCTTCCTCAAAGTAATTACATCACACTCATTCATGGAGAAATCTAAAACCCCCCCGATGAGTAGCTCCTACCTGTAATTTTAACTATTTTAACGTAAATTATGGATTTCTGGTAAGTCACAAATTGAGCAACGTTATATTGGCCTGCTCATACACTATGTTCTATTTATGCTCAGTAATTGGCATGTCCTAGATGAATACCAATTGTGAACAAAAAGCCTTTTGTTGTCAAGCTCTACAAACGAGGATTCAGTTACCAGCCGACTTAAGAACAATTGAGAGCTTTTCCCTCTGCACATCTGAAAACAGCACCGAAAATACCTCATGACTGAAAGTTATTGTCCATGTTTTAATTGCCATTTTCTTAGCTATTTTCATGTATTGTTTGTTCACGTGACATTTTCACTCAAATCACAAAGGTTTTTAACTCAGTGTATGAATTTCATCACAAAATTCTGAGCTCGTCTTAAAAAAAGAGTCTCAACAGGACTAACTAGTCATGTTTTTGCAGGATGCGGTCACAGACAAATATTGGCATGTCCTGTTCTGTCTGCTTACAGCACAAAGCCTTTAAAAATTCCAATAATGTAAGTAATAAAAGAATTAAGAGAGATTTTAAAAATTAAATAAGACATCCCAAGGAAGGAACCACCAAGTCAGCACAATTCAGCTTAAGTAAGACTCATCTACATCACTTTAATGAAGTTCTCATTTGGTAGACATCGAGACACAAATCCTCTTGTTACTTGGGATACACAACTGTAGGTTGAGGCAGGGGGAAGAAACCAAATTTTTAGCTATTAAGGATACAGGAACAAAGACCAAGATTTTCCTTGATGTATCTTTTTCATCTATGCCAGTAGTTTTACCTACTTGTAGGAAACAACCAGATCTTCACTTTCAAAGTAGATTAATATACAAAGGCCACATAAAGGACAAACATAAAAAGCACAAAGAAAAATTATTCAGCCAACGCCAGGATGAAATCCTGACTGCTTCCTCAAGTTAAAGTAAAATGACAGTAAGTAACACTTCAAAACATTTTGGAAAAATTAGACTACAAAAAAAAAAGTCCTGTCACATCCCTGACCCCACCCACTACATCACTTGCTTAAGTTCTGTGAGACCCCAAACCAAAGACTATGTGCTTACTACTATTTAAAAGCTCGATTGCAAAATTAATCCTGAGCTATCCTTATGCACAAGTTGAAGATGTGCTCCTCTTTTGCCTACTTAAAGAGGATGAGATGCAAGATTTTAGGACATAAACTAGAGTTTGAATAAGTATATGAAAAGCCTTTCAGTGCATTTCCCTGTGTTTTCTTCTCAGACAGAGATGACTTGCAGTGGGATATTCTTTACCACAAGAATATGATGCGCTGACAATGCAAAATGCTTTCTATGTTTAGCCAATCTACCTTGGTTTCTTCTTTCTCCTGCCTTTTGAATACGCAATACAGTATTTTGATAGTAAAGGAAATCTGTGCAGCCTGCATTTTCAGTGGGACCTACATATAAAACCCATTTGAAAAAGCAGTTTCAAGTACTGGAGTAGGAGCCAGGCACTTAATGGCTATATGCCTCCTTCCTCTTAAAAGATGTTCCCCTCTCTTCCTCTGGCTCACAAGGTGAACAACCGGGGATAAAGATGAGGAAAATCTGCAGCTTTCCCATCTGGTCAGAAGACTCCTTTTGTGTCAATAAAGAGATGCCCTTCTCTAGTCTACTAAACAAGTAGAAATGTGAAGTGTTCCAGAGGAATAGGTGTTATAAACAGGACTACCCAGATAAGCATTTCAGTCGAGAGATAACAGACTACACAAGTAATGCACTATCATACAGTGAAACAAAATTGTCACAGACAACCATTTAGCATAACAAATTAGGGTCACAGAAAATGATTGCATAGAATAGGCTACAGTCAACCATTCCTTGTCAGAAGGCATGACTTCTTCAGGTATGCTGGACCTTATGAGTTTTCCAAAACCTAACCCTCACAGCAGAGTACATACTAACTACACCACAACTAAAGCACAGACTGGTTTTAGCATCCAGTCTCTATTTAGAAAACTGACCTAGTATAATGAAAGCTCAGGTTGGATAAACCATGAAGCCTTTACATCCAGCTGCCTCCTGCACAAGAACAAACCAAAAGATTACCAGTGGTCAGACTCAAAAAAACACCTTTGTAAGAAAGATGCTTTTTTTCCCACTTCTGGAAAAGTCATTCTCCTGCTACAGACAAGTTCTCTTTGCCAATTTCAGAAGTTAGCAGTGAAATAACGCAATTTCAGTCCACATCAAGTTGCCTATTGAGAAATGGGAGTAGTAGGCATCAAATCAGAGTTTCATCTTGTCCTCATGTTTTTTGCTGCCATCCTTCTCTCTAGTGTCAGCATGCCCTTACAGCCAACCTGTTCCTTCGTACTATGAACCATGCACTCCCTACCATCCTGCCCTCAGTGCTGCAGAGTCGTTAAAATTGCTTTTAACTATTTGGGTTCAGGCAATAGAAACCTCAAGAGCTATTACATACGGCCACACTTCACTTCTTCTGAAAGGATATAAAAGCAGTTTTCTGCATTCCACTTTGCACATGCTTCATGGAAAGCATATGAAAACACCACAAACAAATATTCATCCAGGATTTAAGCTTAACTGAGCATGTTCCTTCAAGTTGTTCTAAATCTGACATAAAGGCATTTTTTCCTCTTTTTTTTAAAAAAAAAAAAACAAAACAAAACAGGAATTTAACCCTCGCAGAACCTGTCTCCAGCTGGCAAAGAGAAGAAGGATCTTTGAACAAGTGTGACCAACAACTGACATTAACATTTTAGTGTTATCTACCTTCCACTAGTCAAGTCTCAAAAAGACAGACAGCGAGGTGAGATGGCTGGACCGTATCACTTGCACATCGCACATGCGCACATCCTTCTTCATACAAGCATGTGACACTTCATTTATTCCCTGTTATGTTTAAAGGTCTGACACTTTCCACTCATTCATCACAGTGCAGTAACTCTACTCCAAATAGATCTAGAGCTATTCCTTCCAATTTTCTTCTCCTCAAAAACAAAAGTCAGTAACCTCATTATCCCATAATGATTTACCAAGTCTTTTTTCAGTAGTTCAGTGTTACTCTACGGTATTCCAACACAAACCTCTTTTAAAGATTTCTGCATTCATTAGGTCCCTTCAGACACTTTACCCAAAGACACCTTCCTCAACCCCATGGTTCTTCTACCTAACCTCTGAAGAGAAGGATGTAATTTGTTGGCAATGGTAAGTTCTCTTGTTGACTAGGTACCTGAAGGGTTAGACAGCAGTTGTAATTGGAGAACACTAAATACCTTATCTCAGAATCTATACAAACTCTTACATACTGACCTACACCATCTGCATTTTTACACACCTCTTCTGCTCCCCCAACATATAGAAACCTCCTACTAAATGTAGCTGATTAGTGCACACAAATTTTAAGTCAGCCTGAAATCCAAGACTAAATTGTAAAAGAAGCCAGTACTAAATAGAATAAAATCTATGAAAATGGATGAAGCAGCTATGAAAGTATTTTTATTTAATCGTTCAGACAGTCCAGTTCTGAAGAACAGAGTCCCCTAGGTAATTCTTAAATGCAGCTCATATGCAATGTAACTGCAGGATTCCTTTTGCATAGAGCAGAACGCGCTTGTGCACACAAACCGTGCCTGCACAAATGCAATCTAGCTTAGGTTTCCACTCATAAAAACATGTGGGGTTTTTTATGTAGCGTGCAAAGCGTCTGTGCTTATATACAAGCTTTGAAAGCTATGTTGTATATTGCATGCAATATTGTGTAGCATATTTCCAGCACTACTACATATGAGTTATGAACTGATCAGTACTTCAAAATATTCCATGGCAGCATTGTGCAGAACTAGTCTCTTCAGTCTCGAAAGAATCAATTCTGTTGGTGGCAAAGCAATACTTTTGATTAAGAAACAGAACAAAGAACCTTCAATTTCTTTTGGTTTCTACCTTTTACCCCACAATATTCTAGAGATCTTTCAGTATTACTCATTTTCTTTCATATTACTTCCATTGATTAAAAATAAGTTATAAATCAGCTCATTAAAGCACATTTAGACCACCATACTAAACTATAAATCTTTCTGAAACTTAACTTCTTCACAGAAGATAAACTCATGATTTCTCTCTCCATCTTCACACAACATAAATGCTTATGTTCTTAAGACCTTCAGGATAACCACGCAAATACAATTTACTAACAATTCCTGCTCACTCTGGGCTCTTAATTCATGCTGGGATCAAATCTCTCCCTTTAGAACTCACTTGGATGCTAGTTTGTTTATCCTAGCCATTAGGATTATGACATAATTCACTTAAATTACACTAAGTGTTCTATGAAATCTATACCCATAGTAGAACTGCTACTTCTACATTTTCATCATTCAACAATTAATCTCATTAATTCTTCATGGAGCTATACAAAATGAATTTGTTCTGCAGTTGGACATTTTAAATCATCATCATTGTTATGGCTATAGAATCACTGGGTTATTCAATTGTTGTATTTACCTTTTTGTGGGAGATTAGCTTACACAAAGTCTCTGAGGTCTAGCTTATCCCATACTACTTTTCAAAAGCACATTGCATAAATAATCCAGAAAAAACTCTCCAAAGATGATAAAGGTCTACAGATACTTGTGATCCCACTGAAGTCTTAGAGAAGTAGCCTAAATGTCCATCTCAAAATTATTATGCATTATAGAAAACCTACAAGAGAATTTCTGTGCAAGCGCTGACCCAACCTGTACTAAGGCTAAGATACAGCAAGCTTGAGCATTAACCAGACATCATATTCTCCATGCAGGAAAAAAAGGCAGGGGGATTCACAATCAACAATAAAACCCCACATACAAGAAAAACAGGGGCAGGAGGGAATGACTAGGCTTTTTGAACTATTCTCTTTATTCCCCCCACCCTCACTAAAATAGTAAAAGGACTGGTTATATCACATGTTTTGGCTAGATAAATTAGAGGAAATATTTTGAGGTTTGCTATGCAGTACTATGTTACAACTCCCTCCCTGTCAAATCTGCAGAACAGAATAAAGAAATTCTTCAGCCACAAGCACATGAGAACAGGAATTTACCTTCTTGAACCCAGAGGTTTCTAGCATCAGAGTACAGCAAATAACTATCAACCACAAACTAATTATTCAGGACGTAAGACAAATCAATACTGTACAAGAAAGTGGAGAATCTGTACCGATGATCTGGAAAATCTGAAAGCCTTCCTTCCCTCCACCAGTGAACCCAGACACACTATATTGCAGGAACTCTTCCGAAATGTCTGCCTTATCTGAAGACTAATCAGCTATCACCACCAGCCATGGTTAAAAGAATCTTGAGAGCTCTACTCTGACTGACAAAGGCATTAAGAAATCTGTGGCTAGAAAGTGAGACCAGATATATTTAGATTAAACATAAGTTTATTTAATAGTGACTGTATTCAGCTTTGAAATAAAGTATCAGCCTAAGCAATGGCTTTTTGCTTTCAGACACTTTATTGGTAACAAGACTTCTGCCTAGGGCCATACAGAGCTCAGCACTCGTCAGCTTGGTACAATACCATCAACACACTAAGATCAGATTGGAAAGTCCAAGGATGACTATTAACTATGTCTGGGGCATTCAAGTAAACTTGGCAATAAGCACACAGTTTGGAAAGGGAGGAAAGAAAACAGAGACTATGCCCATGACCTTCTTCTACCTCACGACTGCCCCCTCACTCTGTTTCCATCCTGGCTCTCCCAACAGAGACCAACAAGAAGTTCTGATGTTAAACCCCAGCCTGAGAGAGTCTTTTTTTTTTTTTTCCTTTCTTTCTTTGTCAGAGAGGCTTTATTTAGTGCAACTCTATTGAAACGAGTAAAATAAATGACCACTAAAAATACAGCCGTTGTGTTTGTTAAGCACATGGGAGAAACAATTAACATATAGGTGGATCAAGATCACATGTTCTGTTGAAGCTGGGTAGAAATAAAGCCATGCCTCACTACTAGAAAAATACATCCTGTTATCCCATACAGTCATGTCACATACTGCACACAGCCTTGCCTTTGAAGCTACAGTAGTAAGACAGTGAGCATCACAGCTCCCTTAACAGTTTTCCAATCCAATATACTATATTTAGTGCAGAACATGGTTTTATCCCATGCTATCATGATTAGTGTTCAAAGTGACAACAACATAGCAGGAGACATGATCAGCAACCTACCTGACAGCCCTGCATTTCAACACTGGAAAACTTTTAGCCCTACCAATCACAAAAATAAGATAAGGCACACAACAAAACCACATTCCTGCTCTGTTTTAAGAAGGTACCTACAAAGGAATTCAAGTCTTTTGGGTAAGATAAGGTGCTAACGAAGTTGAGGATCAACTTTTAGAAGTGCATCAGAAACAGACAGTAACCACAATGCTTCTCCTTTTGCCTGTCTTTGAATAGGAAGCTGCACATACTCCAAACACACGTGGTACTTGACACTGAAAGAAAGGTGTAGATGTGTTGCAAAGGAAAGTGGAGTGATGCCAAACATCCAGGCAGTTTAATGCCCATCTGTGTGTGTCATCACCAAAATTATCTTTTAACTAAGTACTCCATGGCCTTGAGTCCTCTTACATGCTAGTTGTGGAGTTCACAGGGAGTCTGGTACATTTCCAGATCTGATATGAGAGCATCTTCCCATTCATTGGCAATCCACACCAAGGAAACATCAGCACCACAACAGGTAAGGAAAACCTAAACAAAAGCATTCCACTTTCAGCAGGTGTTATCTTCTCCCTGACTTGTCATTTAAAATGGATGAGTTATCTAAATAAAGAAGCTGAAAGGGAACTATAGCAACCCAAATTAGACTGTCTAGGCAAACCCCATATTATAAACATTACCCAAGATGAAATTCTTTTTGCTCTGCTCCACATCTCAAGTATCTTCATAAGAAGCATTATTTATAAGTGAAAAAAGTGTATATAAAAAAAAAATCCATCACCCCCCCTATTTCAGAGTTTGCAGTCATCAGAACTGGAATTTGCCTTGTCGAGGTGTCAGGAGTAGACTGGTGTGACCAGTACCCCCTGCTCCTGACCCCTGGTAATGTGGCTAGTATAATTAACACCATTTTATAAGGCAAGCAGCCCTTCTCTGTGACTGAGCAGGTCACATATTCATTCCCTTTCCCCTCATTATCAGGCCCTGAAGGTCCTGTGAACCAAGTAGACAAACCAAACAGATTTCTTCTTCCCCTCCCTACCAGCCTCAAGATTCCTGGGCACCAGGTCGATTACTCCCTTCCTTACCGGCCTTGAAGGTTCCAGGCACCCAAGCCAACCCGGTGGTGGTGATGACCCCATCACAGAACAGGGAAGCGTAACAGCACACAGAGCACTGTCCACAAAATCAAGCAGTTAGAAGTCCTAACTGGGGAACTTGGACCAGAACTGCTGCTGGACAGTGAGCCCCCGGTGGCCAGGGATGCCTCCACTGTGATCTGCTTCCTCTGAGGACTGACTCGTATGCTTTTATATGATTGTCGAGTCTAGATTATGATTGTTATACTGATACAGCAAACCATGTACTAAGATTTGACCTGATCTGCAGAGAGTCCAGGTGATTAGAAATAATAAGTTAAGTCATATTATAAATTCTGTATTACACTACTTACAAATTGTACTATACTGATTCTGCTTGTCGAAATCCTGTGTCATTCTAATCATAAGTTCTGTGCTATACTAGTCATAATATCTTGTTAAGAAAATAAAGCTTTAATTGTAACTAAGTTTTAGTGCCATCATCATTCTGCCAGGGATCCCTAAAAGAACCTGCCTGTCCCCTTAGTGTCAGGTGACAACTGGTAAGCTTGATTAACAGGTTCTTGGGAGTAAATAGATGTTATTCTCTGGTGCAGAATTTACTTCTCACACACCGCAAAATTATCCTGCTCACATGTGCTAAAAAAGAAGGGGGGAGGGGACGGGGGGAGGGGACGGGGGGGACACAACCAACACACAGAGACAACTTAATAAATACTGCTGAACCTAGAACAAACAAGTAAACAAGCTAAAAACATTCCGTTCTGACCCCAAAACACATTGAATCTCTCGTAAAATATGCTACTTAAAACCTATGATATATCAATTTGAATGGGCATCAAATGTGAAATGCAAAGAAAAGTATCTCTGCTCCAGTTTGCAGAACTTACGTTTTCCTCACAAGTCTCATGGCTTTCAGGTCTGCGTGGGGTATCTCATCATCACTTCATATACACAGTCCACTTAAAATCCCTTCACTATCATTTTTCCAAGGATATGATTATGAAGTAATATAAAGTACTGCATTTTAAGAGCTTAATGAACTGAAGAGTATAAAACTGAACTTAGCAGTGAAAAGTCAAGTTCTATAGCTGGAATAATCTCTCCTCTCAATCACGTTACCTTCCATATGAGCTGCCATTGCTAAGAAGAAAAAAGTGAAACAAGGCGTTATGCGTAAAATAAACTATACTCCATTTTAATATTAATTTTACTCTAATTTACAAAAGTTGCAGAACAGGAATTGGGAATTCAATGCCACCAAGAAATAGCATGTATCAGGTCAGAGAGCAAAGAGATTGCTTAGCTGTACTCACCTAATGAATGCCTAAAATGCCTCCCACTTTCATGTAAGTATATAAAGGTAACTTGTGAATTCACCAAGCTTATGGTCTAGAAGATACATGTGCCATCGAACAATGAGTACCATTACACATAACAGTCCGTTACTTAAAGAGATTTAAAGGAATACTTTTCTTTGGACATGATGAAAAATAATTAATAAATAAATCTGTTGGAGCCCAGCACCTAGGGGAAAAAAAGAGAAGATTTACTCTGTTAGGTTGTTATTAGGTTAGATTATGTAAAAGAATATGCTGGCAGGAACGTGGATCATCTTTAAAGGTTCTCTGAAAGGACCCTTGAGAAGACCAAAACAAAGAACTGAACCACAGGTAATAGACAAACGGCACATATGTAAGACATATTATTATCTGTTAAACTAGCTCACAAGACAGAAGAGGAGGAAGTAAAGCTCTGAAGCACCCGAGCCCTTCTCCAGTTAACATTAGTTTTGTAATCAGATCTGCACTGGCTTCCTGCAAAACACAAAAGAATCCAACTTCACTCACATTGCAAATTTGTTAGGGAAGAAGAAACAGAAAAAGTAGCAGCCAAAGAACTTGCAGCAGACTTTTTCACCCACGCTTCCGCTGCTCTTGCAGCATGATCAACAGCACAGCTGTGCTGCAGAGCCACCCAGCTGGCACACTGCAGGCAGGAGTCAGCTCCTGTTGTACAGTCACATTGGGGCTGTCGTGCGATAAGGAGAAATGTGAATGTACTGTACTTGACATGAATGAATCCAACAAATCCCTATTCATTCTGCATTTTCCCAACATAAGGCGTGAAAAAGAGTTGAAGTGAAGGACACAACTTGGTTTAAGAATTTATTACAAACACTAAAATGGATTTTGTCTGTTCTGTTATTGTCCATTCATCCTCACAATGTAGGTCAGATTTTCAGGTAATAACGTAAACCTCTTTATTTGGATTTTTTTTTTTTTTTTATACTTACTTACAGTTGTACCAAAAACTTGCAATCAAATTCACAGAACCAAAAGCCAAAAGAACAGCTGTGTAAAACAGAGACAGTTTCTTGCTGTTTTAATATGCTGTGGTTAGGTCAAAGATTACATCAATGACCTAACAGGTCTCACTTTTTTTTTAATTGGTTCCACATTGGAATTTCATTAGTATCTTAGTTGTGTCTATGTTTATAAGTTTCTGGTGAAATGGGAACAGATAAGGGGAGTGAATCAGTTAACGTTGAGGCCTCTACTATGTATTTGGGTTTGGAGTTTTACTTCAAACAAGATACACACTAGTTCCGTGGACCAAACATCCTAGCTGTCCTTGTTTTTTGAAAACATCCGAAGACCGGTCTGAACCCCCTTTCAGGGGTTAGAGCATGTTTCTGCTGGAGCAGAATTTTTTTTTATTTACACTTTTTCTCGTCATTCATGCAGTGCAACACAGGAAAAAAAAAACCAACAAAAAAAATTGAAGTATGTGTAAGAGGTCTTGACAGTTTCTGTTTTCACAGGGTTTGATAAAACTAGGTGAGTTTTGCTCACATTTTGGGAGAATAATAAATTTGTTCTTACCAGATTAATCCAAAAGTGTATTTTTCACATCATTGCTTACAATATACTTTTTTAAACACTTTTTTTTTTTTTAAATCACGGACTTCAAACTATATGTTATCAAAAAGAAAAAGCAAAATCTCCAGGGCTTCTGTAGAAGAAGGGGTTTCTGCAAGAAATCTGAGATCCTCCTCTACCTAATTAGCCCTCCAGAAAGCATACCAACAGAGGCATTTCATTTTTCCTTCATTGATCTGAAGAAGCATAAACACTTCACTCAGACACATGCACCACAAAAAGTAGCTTTTTTTTCTACATTCATTTGAAAAGCTGCTAAAATAAACTTCCTTATCATTCAGTCAGCTGCACAACAAAAGAACATCGGGTAATAAATCTCATTTTAAACCAAGGAAGCTTATCTAGAAGAGAAGGGGAAAGCTGACATCATTCTTCCCTTAGAAATTTTGTATCCAAATTTGTTGTTTCAAAGGCCTAGAGTTTTATCCTAGAGTGAACAGTCAACACAAGAGTTTCACAGGAAAATCTTAACAGTAATACTTCAAGTATTAAAAAGACCAACAATGCAATTTAGAAATACCTGTATCAGGATGCAGCTCTTGCTCAAGGGCAAAGCCTCCCATCAGACACAAGAGAAATTAAAAATTTCAAGAGAGTAGAAAAAACAGGGAAATAACCAACAGAGGATAAAGTAATTGAAGTTAGAGGGAAATTCAAAAAAGAGGACCAACCTACACTTAGTACTATTTGGTTGCCTGTACATTTGCATTTTGGTTTAGAGCAAACAGGGTGGTTTTGAAATTAATACCCTCTCCTTGATCTCCCTCGCAGAGCTTTAGTTTGCTTTGCAGAGCAGCTCTTGTGTGTGCAAAATAAACTCCTTTTGGAGGAACCTGAACTGGAAGTTCTGCTCCAGCAGAAACATACTTGTGTGTGCAAAATAAACTCCTTTTGGAGGAACCTGAACTGGAAGTTCTGCTCCAGCAGAAACATACTTGTGTGTGCAAAATAAACTCCTTTTGGAGGAACCTGAACTGGAAGTTCTGCTCCAGCAGAAACATGCTCTAACCCCTGAAAGGCGGTTCAGACCGGTCTTCGGATGTTTTCAAAAAACAAGGACAGCTAGGATGTTTGGTCCACGGAACTAGTGTGTATCTTGTTTGAAGTAAAACTCCAAACCCAAATACATAGTAGAGGCCTCAACGTTAACTGATTCACTCCCCTTATCTGTTCCCATTTCACCAGAAACTTATAAACATAGACACAACTAAGATACTAATGAAATTCCAATGTGGAACCAATTCGTAATCCACAAATATTCTCCAAATCTGCCTTTCTGTTAGCAGGAACACTTTTGTTAGAGTTGCTTCCTAAATTTAAGATGTTCTTTGAAAGAACAAAGCCCCAACCAACTATTTTTCTGCTGTTTCACACAAAGATACTGCCAAAAATTGTTTCAAACCATGGAATCATAGAATCATTTAGGTTGATCTAGAGATCATCTGGTCCAATCCCCCTGCTCCAACAGGGTCAGCTAAAGCAGGTTGCCCAACCAGGTTTTGAGTATCTCCACAGATGGTGACTCCACCACCTCTCCAGACAACCTGTTGTAGTGTTTGATCACCCTCACAGTAAAATTTTTCTTGTGTTAAGATTGAGATTCATCATTTTTAATTTGTGTCCATTGCCTCTTGTCCTGTCAGTGGGCACTACTGAGAAGAGTCTGGCTCCCTCTTCGTCATTCCCTCCCATCACGTATTTATACGTATTGATAAGGTCCCCCTGAGCCTTCTTTTCTCCAGACTGCATAGTCCCAGCTATCAGCCTCAAATGAAAGATGCTCCAGTCCCTTAATCATCTCTGTGGCCAGGGACATGCTGAAGTTTTGCAGGCTCACACCTGAAGTACAAAGCTGAGGAAAATCTCTGTTAAGAGAGACTCCCTGAGCAGGTTTAGTTTGTCCAAGCTGAGACAAGACCATCAGGGCCAAGGTTTCTACTGTTTCCCATCTCCTTCTTACCTGCCTGTCCAAACCTCATTCAGCTGTGAGAATACCACAAAGAAAAGCCCTAGAGTAACACACTCTGAATAACATATCTGGAAGAAACAGCTATTTTGAGCTACAGCTGTCTACACAGCAAAGATCTATAAGGAAAAAAAATTCAAAATAAATTACCTTTTTGTATTAAGGAAGAAAAAGTTAACCTAGCAGTTAATTTGAATCATACTCTACAACAACAATGGCATCTTATCATACCAAATATAGGTGCATGACAGTGCCTCAGAAATAAAGCTTTTCCTTCAAAGTTCACAGATGTAAGGAAGCTTTTTGTTTCTCCAGCACTCTCCTAATACAGAATCAGTTCTTCCTAATAAAATACAAAATAAAAACAAAACACCTTTCCTATCATACATTCTACTACAATCTTTAAATACTCTATTATGTTACATGGCCAGATATTTTTCCCCCGAAGATAAAATGCAAGATCAAATTATTAGTTAAAATATTTTCAGAAAGGAAATATGGATTGTGACCATTTCATTCTCCCTGTTGTTTCATCATCAATACAGAAATGATTATTCAATATGCATACAAATCCTGACATCTGGAAGGTAAAACTCACACTGGAAATGGCTCCACTTAACTCTGTGAGAACTTGATATCTGGTATTCACTGTGGGACCAAAAGTTACCTTACCAGGGTATCACCTGAACTCTACAGAACTCTGCTTAACTCCAATTTATCCTGCTTGTATAAGATGAAGTGAAGATTTGCTATGCTGAACCAGATTTCCTGCCTAGGAAAAAAGCTGTTAAAAGAGAATTACTGTTCATTTCTGAAGTAGCACTATAAACAAATGGTGGTGTTGATTTAGTTGACATATTTTATTGTTTCTCATTTAGTTTGAAAGTAAACACTTGGAACAATTCTAATACCATGAATGCAATATTTTCCAAGTCTTCCGGACGTCACCACATAGTGCATCATTCTCTTCCGAGAATGAAGAACAGCAGTCTACCAAAACAAAGGCAGTATTGCTACTGCACTGTCATGAAGATCTCTAATTAATACTGCAATGTTGAGCTACAAAGCATCTTCTGCTAGTTCACCCCAACAGAACGTGCCTGCTAGAATTTGAGTCCATCGTGGCCACACACTACAAGCAAAAAACTTACCTATTTCTCATCCTGCTTCTCATGAAACAATAGAAGAGCTGGAGCCATATAAATGCTATCATATCATTAAATTTTCATCAGGTGATTCTAATCTAATTCTAATGAAGTTCCTATTACTAGTCTGAAGTGGCTCAGAGGCTGGAAGCACAAGACACTAACAGGAATAAATTATAAGTTTAAATTCAGTCCCTGTAATAAAACATCTTCAAACCAAAGAAGTGAGAAGGGAAAAGCAAATGTGTAACTGAATTGTGATCCTTCTGAATTTGAATATGTTTCTTCTCAGAAGTCTAAAGCAATAGCTCAAGCTTATGATGATCTCGTTCGTATTACTCCTACAGGACAGAAACCATGATCAACAAGTAAATACACAACATTTTTCTGGTCTGTTAAATTAACTATTTTTGTACCATTACCCTGAAGCAGGTATACTTATACACATAGTTTGCTTACAGCTATAAAAATAATTTGTTCCTATTAAGAAAACCTTCAGACATTCAACATTGATTTTGACCTTTGAGATCAGATGTTTTAAGTTCACACTACTTCTGAAAGCATGACTAGGAACACAGAAAACCTTTCAATTTTTAGTCTGCTTCTAGTCCTCATTTCTCTTTAAGTGTGTTAGCATAGCTCAGCTTAAAAGCTATTAACGTAATTGTTACATCAGCCTTATAGGACATCCTCAAGTTTCACCTGCATTTTACTTCTGATCAGAGTATCTCAGAGGCAGTTAGACATCCACAGGAATAATTATGCTAATAAAATTATTCAAAAATTGTTAATCGTAAAAGCAAAGGATTAATGGAGACAGCTAATTTATCATACTGGGGTTTCACCAAACTGTTGAGTAAAGTCACATACCTAGTCAAATACCTAGAGGCAAAGGACTGGAAATATTAACTCCACCAATACCACAAACGTAATACTTCAGCTAACAAACGAATGACACTGTTCAAACTTTTCACTGAGCTTCTCTCAGAAGCAAGCTGCAGGACTGTCACAAACAGCAACCCTGGAAAATCGCACCCGAGAATTGTTCAGAGGGACTCTAAAAACCCACCACCTTCATCAGCATTGTCAGCATCTCACCACTGTCATGGAAGCTTTCTACAGAACAGTCACCAGTCAACTGAAGTCTACCTAAATGCCAGGAAGCATGCACACTTCTCCATGAAGGTTAAGCTTCTTGCCCTTTACTGCCACCCCCCAACTATCTATTCTCTTCTGAAAGGCAACCAACTCTTATAAAGTAACTGACTTGACAGCAGTTTCAGGGAAAATTAGGTTCCCTCCTGCACTGTCAGGTACCACGTGATTGCTTGTTTCTCCCTGTATACGCTCCCTGGTTTTTCTCATTACTATGTTTTCTGCCCCAGGGCAGGGGGGGTGGGTTCACATCTTTTTAGTCTAGTGCTCCTAGTCCCCTAGGCACATGTTAAATACCACAGCATGGTCTCCAGCCAGAAGCACTGTGCAGGAGGAAGCAGGTGGTAGAGAGAAGGAAGAGCTGCATCGCCACCCCACAACTCTAAGGTAGGCAAGGGAGGAGGACAGCAGCCAAACCCCACGAAAGCAGGCAAGAGACAAGCATTCCACATGTACTGGTTGCTTCAGTTACGGAGTTGACTGCACAACCACACAGAACCTAGTACAGTGCATATAGAGACTGATAGAAGAAGGAAAAAGGAAAGTTTTAAAGCAAATTCTTCTCTCAAGGATTTCATACCAGCATTGCTTCATTCTGCCACTGCTGGATGATAACGTTCTTACACCCACAAGCTTCAACTGTGCGACCCTTATGCACACCCAGAGACCTTCAAACTTCGCAAGAAACAGTGAAATCTAGCAGAGCTGTCAGGATTTCATCCTACCAGCAAGGCTGTGCTGCAAAAAGCAGAAATAAGTAAAAATCCACTCATTCAAAAAAACTAATTATTTATTTACACAGGGTAAGCAGTATCAACTTCTGTCAAGTGTGATTTCCTTGGGGGGGGGGGGGGGGGTTAAAAAAAAAATTTTTGCTTTTAATTTTGGGCACCAGTAAATTTCCTAGTGACATATTTATCTTCCAAGTTCTGCAAGCAGATTGCTCCTCTGCTGCTGCTGCTCAGCAGTATCCCAGTGACTTCAGCAAACCCAAGAAGTTAACGAGAGTAACTAACTTAACTTGATTTTTAAGGTCCATTCTTTAAATGCCAAGAATTGCTATTACTACTGGAAATAAAACCAGCTTTTATCTACTGCTGCCTTATAGTTCTGAATTATTTTGGAAGGCGGGAGGGGGGAAAAGAGAGAACCAAAAGGGTCACACAGAAATGAAATATGGCCTACACATGTAGCCACTATATCAGCCACCCACATCTCCTTTGCATGGAGAGCTCGCTGGTTTTGGCCCTCAAGCCAGTCAGAACAGATGTGGTTTTGTTTCCATTTAACAAAGAGAAGCTCCATTTGACAAGCCGATTCTGGAAAAAAACAACTGGTCTCTGACCTAAGGGAAAGTGATTCTTCACTGAAAGAAAAAAAAAAAAAAGTAAAATAGTTCTAATGTTCTTTCAGAGCAACACATGACCCAACCTAAAACTGCTCTCCCAGGTCTGAACTTGGCCCCTGCTATCAAAGTACCCTTGCAATGCTGGTCACAAGCAGTGGACCCACTTTGAAGATGCAAAGCCTTGCTGTTGTAAGGCTTAGTGAGAATCAAAATCATGCAAATTTCCACAAGGTCACCAGCAGAACTGCTCCTCTTCTAGCACTCAAGCAGCTCCTGTGGAGCCAGGACTTTCCAGGTCTCAGAGGTTTTGGACCTTATCCATAGGAAGAACTTGAAATGGGGGGAGAGAGAAAGCATAGGGACAGGAGGGCTAAGCATAAAGGAGGTAGGCAGATTCCAAGAGCAGAAAAGCATAGCATACCTTCTGTAAATTATCATTACATAGCACCAGCCAACTGCCTGATGTGTTGATCACGTGCTCCTTTACCCTTCCAGTTAACAAATTAACTTTAAAACAAGCTTTATTTGCTGGTTATTTGCAATCACGACAAACCCAA
This sequence comes from Aptenodytes patagonicus, assembly GCF_965638725.1. Lineage (NCBI taxonomy): Eukaryota > Metazoa > Chordata > Aves > Sphenisciformes > Spheniscidae > Aptenodytes > Aptenodytes patagonicus. The sequence goes on along the minus strand of NC_134954.1, from coordinate 54,125,742 downwards.
AGCAACTTACACATAATTTTCTTTATCTTCACACCATTCAGGTTCTTCTAAAATATAATTAATCTTCTTCCTGACAAGTCTGAATTCCAATTGCATGAATTAAAATTTTTTAAAAAGTCACTAAATTATATAATAAAGTTTGATCATTGAATCACTTACAAAGCCTAACCTCTTTCAAGCAATGAAAACTACAGCCTTGTCTCCAACCTGGGTATTTCTAATGCAGAAAGTTCATTTTCATTCAAAAAAGCCAAGACAGAACTCCCTTCCCCAACACTATCATGTGGAGACAAGGCAAATAATTAACAACAATGAGCTCTGCACAGCCTCATTAGCAGCACAGCACTGTGAGTGTTCTACAAGGTATTTTTAAATTGCACCATGACCATCTTTACTCTGACAACTGAATTAAAAGCCACTCGTTATAAAAATACTAAATCGGGATTTAACATTTCTACAGTTTCTTCAAATGGTTATTAGCTGACAGAAAATCTTGAACTATTATTTCCCAAAACATAAAATTTTAATTTACAAGATAATAAACTCTTCCTGTCAAGCTACAGATGTATTAAGTTATGATTAATGTTATGAAGGCTATATTTAATATGTGCATGTGCTTAGGCTGCTGTGGTAACATTTAAGATTGGTAAGGAATAGAGTTTGCTTTTGAGCAGAATTAAGGCAGGCACATCTTTCTTTTTACACAAAGTTTTAGTATAAAGATCTTAGGTAGTGTTAAGTATTACTTATCAAATTATGCAGCTTCTTATGCAAGAATTACAGGGGGTTTGGAAATAAATCTCTGCAAGAGCAAATATCAAAGTTTACCATAGCTTTAGTTGCTACGGTGTGGTATTTCACTGAGCACAGTCCAATCTAATTTACAGCATATACATAAAAACTACTGCAAAAGAAAGCCCTTCAACTGTTTTTTTTCCACTTTAAAAAAAAAAAAAAATCCTGATTAAGCACAGGGGTAAGAAATTTTGGAAAGTGTGAATGAGACACAAGCGTCTGATTAACAGAACAACACAGAACTGTAATTTTACCTCTAAATATAGAGAGGCTTTTCAAAACAGCATACACCATGCTTACAGACTTGAACATCAGTTCCTGAGCATCATAATCAGAGACCTCTCTACAGAGTCAAAGATCTCCAATAACAACAAATATAGGAGAGTCTATTCTGTGTCAGACAAAGAGCCATTAGCAATACACATGCGGGGGGGGGGGGGGGAGGCGGTAAATAACATTCCATAGAAACACCAACAAAGACACCAGAGCCATTAATGCGAGAGTGGCTCACAGGCTGTTTACAATAAGAACTATAAAATCAGCAGAAGAGTCTCGAATGGTAACCTGTTCTACTCCAAATCCCAACACATTTGACTTAGCAACACCGTGCCTTATGAGGCAACAAACCACAAGATATTTTTGAGCTCAAAGTTGGAAAGGCAAAACTAGATGAAAGCCTCAGTTCAACTAAGGTAACTTTTTTAATGAGTTGCAGTCAATATAGATAATCCATCACATAGCAGTAACCCTTTATTTTCCAATTAATTCTGGCTAATTAACTTTCTAGCCAAATTAATTTTGCAAGTCAGTTGCAGCAGGAGATATGCAGGAGAGATGAAAATAAAATTTTATAATGAAAGCTAGCACCCAGCCTAATCACGAGATAATCCACTGCTTCTCCGTAATGGAATCTTCCTTCCACAATTACCAACGCAGGCTATTAGAGCATCAACTCCAATATAGTTTTCCGAAAACAAGGCAAAGCCACTTTTTCATATCAATTTAAGAAACCTTTTTAAAAACAAAACAAAAACAACCCCAAAAACCCCAAACCCAAACACACAAAAAAAGAACAAAAAACCCCCTAGATTTAATGCTGTTTTGTCTCATCCATGTGATATAGGGCTCATTACAATTTGAAAGGTACAAATACAATTTTAACACTATTCAGTTTTCAGGTTTTTACAGTGATTACCATTTAAACGTTTGTTCTGTGAAGATTTCTATTGCTTCTGAGGAGGAAAAAACCTTGCATATATGTGACAAATTCAGAGAAATCTGTTTTTGTTATTTTATTCAGAATACTTGGTTATAAACCCAAACTGAATAAGAACATCTCTCACAATATTGCTTTTATTAGTTTTTTTTAATTAATCTAAATCATATGCAGCTTACAAAAAACCCCAGCACATACATTAAAATCTGCTACACATTTTAACTTAATGCATTAAAGTCATAGAAAGCGATCTCCCAGGTCTTCACTAAATCAAATCTGGCTCTCCCTTAATAGCAATTACAGTTCTTATCTCTGTAACTCCTACAGGAAGGTTGCTGTGGATCCTCCTGTCCTAAGTCAGGAATCCCCTTCTAACTTCCAAATGGGTACGTGTATGGACAGCCTGTATCAATCTGCATTAATGTAAGAATTTCCTCTTCTCTTAACTCTCTAACCTGCACATTTACAGAGAGCAATCAGAACAGTTTCTTCCTACTCCAGAAAAGATTTGTATATAGGCATTAATAGGAAGAGCCTCTTCCTTGCATCAGATCTATCAATCACGCAGCCATGCAGCAAGTCAACAGGGAACCTGATCCAACAGAAAACTAACCCAGCAGAAGAACTAGTTCTCTGTCAGATCAATGCAATCCTTTCAACAGCTGCCTGTTACAGCAGATTAAATGTATCACGTACACCAAGAGTTTACAAAGAACTGGCTAGCCACCTTAAAAATAAAGCAAACATGGAATAACACCTCATAAGAAGCACTCCTCAAAGCCAGCATTTTCTCTTTAACAGGCACTTGAACCTCCCAACCATCACAAAGGAAGCAACAGACAGAGAAGGAAAAAAAGCTGTATCATTTGAAATCCGTATCATATGGTCTTGGTTTTCAAAACAGCATTTGGCTAGATACAGACGAGCAATAAGAAAAGTTCACGTTCTCACACAAAAGAAGAGCAGAACTTCTCCAACCTGCTAAATCCACAGGATGACGACAGCCCACATGACTAAATGATCACCACCAAAACTTTTAAATGCCCCCTAAAACAGGCCATTGAAGTCATTCTGCATCTGTGTTTTAGTTACCATACGATATAAAGCCTATTCTGTTGGGAAGTGTTGTGATAAACCATCTTGGTGTACCTCACCCTGTGTACCTTTCCTCCTGCAAAGCCCACAAAGATGCTTCAATATGTTGTTATTTTTCTCATTTAACTGGCAAAGGGCTGTTGTAACTGAACCCATCCCTGAAGACGCTACCCAGCTCCTCAGGGAGAGGTATGTAGTGCTTTCCAGAGGTGAAGGGCTCTGTTTCAGCAAGTGGTAACTACTCACATTCACAACGCAATTAACCCTGGCATGGCCGATGCAAAGGGATATAAACTGCTGCTGAACCAAGTTCAGACTGTATCATTCTCCCCTCCCTCAGGTATAAAAAAAGATGCTTTAAGAGTACTTCACTAGGTTCATTAAAAGCAACAACATTCATCCAACATCTCCAAAACTAAGTCCACATTTGGTCAAATGCATAGAATTTATAAGCGGGTTTTTTTGGAGGAAGCGGGGTGGGGTGTGTTTGTCTATTTTTTAAATATTTTTAATAGTATTGAGACTAAATTTAATTTCATAGTGGGTCTCCTGTAAGTTAAGACAACAAATACAAGGTGTTAATGAAAAAAGATATATTTGACTAAGCACAAGATTTTTAAGTCAAGTGGTTTGAGAAAGTCATGTAAGCAACCTAAGCTTAGTGAAAGTTCAACTGAAATCAGACAAGTTCACTGTGTCCAAGAATCTGATTCAATATAACCTGACCTCAATTTCCTCACTAGGCATTCACTTTCGTTAAAGAAATAACATCAACATTTAATAGCACCAGTAGGTAACAAGCAATAAAGTTTCTCTACAGATAGGTATTTGCTACTCTGACTTAGCATCCACCTGTACAATGGATGTATGCTTATATATAAATATTTAGAAATACATTTTACATATCAAAAGATAGAAGCTTTTAAGTGGAAAGGAGAAAGTAAAAAGGAGTTTCTAAATGAGACTCTCACCCAGGCATTCTACAGGTACTACAACAGAAAATAACTACTATTTAAATAACTCACATGACTTACGTCAAACCCTAGACAAGGATTAATCCAACACCTTCGAGGCCTTTTTTACCTTAGAAGAGGGATTCACTCCTCAGCAAAGATACAGCTTGTGCTAGCAGAATCACTTCCACTTGACTAATTTAGATCCATTCCCCAGACCGAGTTAAAACAAAGTCCTCTGGCCAGTAAACCCATACCCATGGGGGGGCCTCCACTTGCTTGACGCTGAGCACCAGTCTGGTCCAGGCCAGCCACCTCCAGGGACCTGAACACCTGAACCCTCATCCCTCCTTAGTCCCTTTTCACAGCTTCGGAAGTGCAAACAGAAACACAAAGGCACCACCTGGGTCAACAGAAAGCCATCCCATTTTAAGGAAGAAGTACTTTTCTGAACTATTTTGTTTCTGCCCGTGGAAAATAAAAAGCTTAATGACAAAGCTGAGTACACACAGCTTGCAATCCAGATCAATAACATGTAGTTCTGGTTGTCATCAGCCTGACAATTAGCAATTGGTATGTAATACTTAAGATAACCAACAGCATCAGCAGGCAAGACCCCTGGATTTTTTTCATTTAAGTGGTCTCATTCATAAGGAATAGCAATCACAGTCTTAGAGCTGGCCTTTGCCATCTGCAGTATTTGCTGGAGGTTTAAAATGTTACATACAAATAAAAGCAAGTCTTCCCAAAGTAGTTCATTAGCAACAAGCAACATCTAGGTCAGGAGACAAAAAACTTTCCATCACATGTACTGTTAACAACAGTCACCTTTTCACACAGTAAAATTCAAAATAATCCAATCCAAATATAGGGGATGAAGACTGAACGCATCTGATCTACATTAGCTGGACACGTGAACAAAGTGCTGAAGCACACTACCAGAAAGCTCCCTACCTACAGGGACATGGGGAGGGGGGCGGCGGACAGGTTAAACCTCACACGGCAAACCGGGAGAAAAGCAGGCTGGCTGGAGTGAAACGAAGCTGTAATCCCCCGCTGGCCTTATGTGCCACCGACGGGCGCGGGGAGCTGGGCCGAGGGGCACAAGAAGACAGGAGCAAGATTAAACAGCGAGGCAGAAGAAGAAAGGGTTTAAAAATATATATTAAAAAAAAATTAAAAGGAAGTCACCACGATAGTAGCAGATCTAGGGGTGAGATTTACCTCCCCCTTGAAGCCACCGGAAAAATGCAGAGTAATCTAAGCGGATGCATGCACATGTGTGCATCCAGAGACACATACAGACAGACACATACGCGTAGACACACACACAGAGCACAGAGAGTGCATTTGCAGAGTTGCCGGGGTCCCAGTGCAAACCAGCAGGTCAGGGCTCTGGCGGCGGCGGCGGCAGCAGCAGCAGCAGCAGCAGCCGCCTCAGCCTTTGCCGCTGCCGCCGGTGCAGCGGCTGACGATGCACCGCGGAGCACGGGCACGGGCACCCTCCGCCGGGCCGCACCGGGCGGGGCACGGCGGGTTCTAGAAGGAGCCGCCGCCCCCCGGGGCCGCGCCGCCCGCCCGCTGCCGAGCGGATAAAGTTTGCAGCAGCCGGCGGCGGCGCCACTGCAGTGCCAGGCGCATCCGCCGCAGTGAGCGAGCCCCAGCCTGCGGGAGAATGAACGCCGGTAGGCCCGCGGCCGGCTGGCCGCCGCGGCATCCTCTGCCTCCGCCCCGCGGCACCCTCCGCCGCCCTCCCCGCTCTCCCGCTCCACTGACCGATAACCTCCTGCAGCTCGTAGGCGTCCCTGCAGATAGGCCAGCCGACGGCCGGGGCGGCGGGCGCGGGCTGGGGCTGCTGGACGTGGACCGGCGACTCGCCCTGCTCCGCCATGATGCTGCCGGAGCGCCCAGGCACCCGACGACCTTCTTCAAACTTCCCTTCCAGCAACACCTTTCGGCCGCGCACTCTCTTTCTCTCTCTCTCCCTCCCTCCCTCACCGCGCAGCCGGCCGCCCGGCGGAGGGAGGAGGCAGGGCACCGAGGGGGAGGAGGCAGAGGCGGGCGCCGCCAAAGGCCCCGGCCGCTCGCTCCGCGACGCTGAGGGAAGAGCGGCTGTTGAGCCCAGCGGCCCCCGGCCGGTGGCAGTGCGCGGCGCCATCAGAGCGCGGTGGTCGACCCCCTCACGCGCCTCTACCTGAGGGAGAAGCGCGGGTTCTCCGGCGGAGGCGCCCCGCGGGAGGCGGGGGGAGCGGCCCCGCTAATCCCGGGGGCTCGCCGCCTCCCCCAGCGCCTCGTAACCTGCCTGCCGGCTGGCTGCATCTCCAGCCATCTTCCTTCCCCACTCATCCCGCGGTTCCTTATGAAGCTTTCCGCGGCTGGAAGCACTGTGAGGTCTTGTGAAGAGCGGTGGGCTGCACGCGTGCGGGCCGCGGCCTTGCCGGCAGACCCCCGGGCGGCCCTCCGGACCCCGCCAGGGCCGAGCACGGGGGCCAGGGAAGGGCTTGAAGGAAGCCACATCGCACAGCGGGGATGCTGGAAAGCACCTGTTAGGCCGGTAATACAAGCACACAGGCATCCCTGGAGCACAGCTCTAAAGCATACAAGTGTTACTGCTGAATGCACTGCTGCTGTAAGATCACTTGTATTTAAATTCGAGGACGTGAAAAAAACACTTGTTTTCATCAGCGATAAGGGCTCCAGTCTTGCAAAGCGGTTAAATCGCCACTTGACATGAGTGGCCCTTTCCAGGGAGGGTAGCAGAGTCGTACCACATCACCTCAGTATGGTCGCTGCCTCAGCTCATGCCACCAAGGACTGTGCACAGTTGAGGAATGTTCCCCTTGGATAACCAGAACCAAGTGATTTAAGCAAATAATCAAGAATAGTAATGAAACTTCTCTACTGCTTCCCATTATACAAGATGAGATTAAAAAAACCTGTGGTTAGATGAAACTCTGCTGTTAATATTAGGATAGAATTAAATTTTTTTCTTTCCACCTTCTTAGTAATATCAGTGTTTGTATAGTATCAGCAGGATTTTACTTACTGTGAAATAATTTAGAAAATAGCTATTTGTGCAGTCTACAGTCTCACTCCTACTTTGAATGCTTTGTTTTTTAAGATTTATAGAGATCTGGAAGAGTAGTAAGATTTCCATAGATTTTAAAATCTTACTTCCTACTACAGTAGGAATTTAAGGTAATTAGAACTAATAATTAAAATATGTGAGCATTAAAACTTTCAAAGTCAGCACTATTAAAAGCAAAACTGAATCTCATAAACTCTTAGGAAGTATGATGAAGTGTGATTTAAAGTCATAAAGAGATACACATAACACAGCCTGTTAGATACTTTATTCAGTCCTCATTCAGTTCAGGATAACCCTCTTTTACTAACTAAACTTTTTTTGTGTAGCTTATTCAGTGAAGACTTTCAGTTAATAGATGGTTATTCCAAAAAGGAAAGCAAGTTACTTCTGTTTTGCTGTTGCTGAGAAAGCTGAATGAAGCATAAACTCCTCACCACTGCCTAACATTTCATCAGAAGGTGTATCAGCAACTTGCAAATATGGAATAATTTGTGCACTGAACTTCCATGTTCTCACATGCAACAGTTAAGCTCCGTATAGAGGCTCCTAGTAGCAGGAAAAAATACTGCACGTTCTTGTGCTAACTAGTGATTCCTCTCAATCTAGTTTTTAAAAGCTAGGTGATTAAAATATTTTCATATACACGCATTAGAAATTATCTGCCACAAAACTAAAGGTCAGCAAGACTTGGAAGAGGAAGTATTAAATTGTCATTCAATATTAAGCTTAATGCCAAGACTAGACAAACTTGTTGTTAGTAGAGAAGACCTTTCTGCCAGCAATAGCGTGAAAAAAAAATACTAAGACAGCAACAGCACAGGCCAAATCAATCAGGACAGAAAAATGGGTTACTCACTATTGATGGAAAACAGCCAACTTCTCCATCTGTACTCAGTTGTTGCGGGTGGTGGCAGGGGGGTAGGTGGTGGTTTTAGTTCCTGAGCCATGAATTTCTGTGATGCTCCTGCCATATCATTGTCTAAAACTGCTGGTTTACATCTGATACCATTATAGTAATTTTTGTCCCTATTACCGTCCCAATTTGTCCCACTAATCCTACAACTTTGGGAATTTCCAGAGTGGACCTGCACTCTGCAATTTATTGAAATGAGCAGCTTTTACAGGAAGAACTTTCCAGGATAGCAATTTTGTAAACAGTGGGACCTGTGGGAAATGTTCCATGCATTCAGGGTACACCTCAAGAAAAATATCGGAGCCTCAGAGTCGGGCAAGATAATAGAAAAGAAAGAAACAGCAAGACCTTGAAGCGGATGGTGCGTGCCAGTAGGCCAAGCTGCCTTTGAAAAGCAGGTCCCCTGCTGGAGACATAGGAGAAGAGCCCTGCAGTACTGAATGCTCTGCTGTTCAAAGCATTACAGGCAATATAGTTCTTCCACAAGACTTTTCAGACACTGAAAAGAATAGCAATCTGCAGATTTTGGAGATTCCAGAGAAAGAGCTAGGACTTACTTAAAATCACTATTCTCCGAATTTAAGACAGTTCAGAACAGTCCTGTCTGAACATGGCTTGGCCTTGCCTAGTGCTTGAAGACATTGGACTCCCAAGAGATTGTGTGGGTCACTGAGTCCACTCACCAAATGATTGATTCCAAAGTGAAAAAAGGCTTTACATAGCCCGGCTACAGTCAAAACTGGCAATATTTAAAACCCTGTAGGCCACCATGGGAGAAGAGTTAAGCCAATGCTCAGACCTTTTGGTAGTCCCCAGCAGTACCCTCTGCAGATAGAGCCAAAAAAAAAAAAAAAAAAAAGTTTAGAGCAAAATAATTCGGACTTCATTTCTAGGTTTGAAGGATTTAGACAAGAATAACATTGCTGCTTACCATAACATTTCAGACCAATTAGCTTTAAACATAAACATACCTATATAAAGTCAAAGACAAGCGTGAGGACTGGGGTTCATAAGCAATGGTACATACACTAGTAGCATGCACAAGGGATAGCATCCACCCCTTCTGCTCCATCCTGAGCAGAAAGGCAGCAGATGCAACCTAAACAGCCATATCACCTAGCATAGACTAAACCAGAGTGAGAAGGAACTATTCTCTCTACTATCACTTCAACCTCAGAGAAACAAGTGACATAAAACCATCCTCTCCCAAAAAATGGCCTAATATTGCAGTTATGACCATCACGTGGTGTAGCACAGCTCTCTGCAATTATGTATGTAAAGTTTGAAAGCCTCTAACTTGGTAGCGGTGAGGGATGGCTGTGCTTTAAACGACATCATGAGATATGAAGGCTGACACAACAGCAGCTGGTGCTGATGGGAGTGGACTAAATGCTTTCAACCTCCCTTTCTCTTCTAGTGAATGTATAGTTAAATAGGTAACATGCCCATTATTGTCACTAGGATGCTTGCTTTCATCAAAGCTTGCAGCTTAGGTTAGTTTCTGCTCACACAGAAGACATGAGAATCTTCTTGGCAATTCACATTACAAAAAGCATCTTACTTAATACACTAGAAAACATTTGATTCAGAAGTCACTATCAGCTGTGTTCTTACTAAGTCTCACTGAAGTTAATGTCTATCAGAGCATAGTGACCTCACAAAATAAACCACTTTTACTTCTTGCCTAGGTTCAAGGCCTTTGTCTCTTTTCTTCCCCCGCTCTTTGTAAACCTTTGCAAGCTGTTCCACTCAGCAAATTTACTCCTTAAACTCAGGTAGGAAGATTTTGTGTTCTGGATATTAATGATTGTTGAACTAGTAACCATTAAGCTAGAGTTTATTGTTATATAGTCAAATGGGCCTTTTAATTATTTCCTTATATTCCATACCCCAAGCTGTTACTGGTCCCTGCAATAGAAACTTCCATTGCCTTTCTGGTAAGTATAGTCAGTGCCACAACACATGCCACTGTGATCAGTGACTCTTTCTATTTGAAACAGAATGGAGTACTGTTCTCTTTAATGTGATCACCAAACCTTTTTCTTAAGTATTTTCTTATTTGACCATCCTATTTTTCAGGCCACAGATATAGGAAATGCTCACATCTTTGTCTCAACCATGCTGAACGTGAGGGGCCTTGACAGGCATATTGAAGACATCACTTAAAAGAAGAATGAAGCCTATGTGGGCTTCTCTGCAGAGCTGGAGAGCAGATGCAGCCTCAGTCTCAACAGAGCTCGTTCCTCAATGTCATGGCTAGCATTGCATGTTAAGATAGTTAACAGTTAATAGTTAAGTCTTCACATCCTCCCCATCCAGTTTTTCAGACGAGACCATGAGAATACATTTTGCAGTTAACTTGCTGTTGCTACCAAACCAGCAAAAACTTGAAAATCGCCACCTTAAAAATTACAAGCTCATTCCAGCAGCATAAGCACCAGTGGCTCATGATGGCACACCAATGATTATACATTTCAAACATTCAAAATTCAGAACTGTGCATACATTTAAAATATTTATGCCCTAGTCATTCATGTATTGGCAACAATAGCCTTTTTGCAACAAATGCCTTCTGGAACCTGCAGGAATCACAATTATTTCCACTATGATGATTTGAATGAATTTAGGATACAGTCACCATGAAGATGACAATGGACTAAAGATTATTGTTGCCTTTAAACTCCGGTTTAGTGTCATTAAGATGTTGTGGAGGTGTCTGGCTTACTGAGGCTTTTAGCAGGAATGATCTCTCTGTAGCTGTGAATGGATAAAACTCAAATATATAAAAGAGTTGATCTAGGAACTTCCATGGCTTTCATCACTGTAGGATATGAACATCTCATGCATATTAATAAATTAATCTTCACATACCAAAAAGCCGGGGAATATAATTATCTCAATTTCACAACTGGAAACAGAGAAAGCTTAAGAGATTTGCTAAAGGTCATACAAGAAGTCTGTAGCAAAACTGGGAATATAACACACATTTTCTAAGGATGGGATTTCACACAGCCTCACAGCAAGATCAGGGACCTAAGCTGGCTGACAGCTAGTTCCTGGTTTGGTTCAACTGAAAATATTAGCTAGTTCACCAGGCAGCCAAACCAGTGGTAGAGAGAGTAAACAGGAGAGACATGAGAAAAATGTGGCCAATAGTGGGGAATAGGATATCATAGAATCATAGAATCATTGAGGTTGGAAAAGACCTCTAAGATCATCAAGTCCAACCGTCGACCCAACACCAACATGCCCACTAAACCATGTCCCTAAGTGCCTCATCTACTCGTCTTTTAAATACCTCCAGGGATGGGGACTCCACCACTTCCCTGGGCAGCCTGTTCCAATGTTTCACCACTCTTTCAGTAAAGACATTTTTCCTCACGTCCAATCTAAACCTCCCCTGGCGCAACTTGAGGCCATTTCCTCTCGTCCTATTGCTAGTTACTTGGGAGAAGAGACCAACACCCACCTCGCTACAACCTCCTTTCAGGTAGTTGTAGAGAGCGATGAGGTCTCCCCTCAGCCTCCTCTTCTCCAGACTAAACAACCCCGGTTCCCTCAGCCGCTCCTCATCAGACTTGTTCTCCAGACCCCTCACCAGCCTCGTTGCCCTTCTCTGGACACGCTCCAGCACCTCGACGTCCTTCTTGTAGTGAGGGGCCCAAAACTGAACACAGTATTCGAGGTGCGGCCTCACCAGGGCCGAGTACAGGGGCACGATCACTTCCCTACTCCTGCTGGCCACACTATTTCTGATACAGGCCAGGATGCCATTGGCCTTCTTGGCCGCCTGGGCACACTGCCGGCTCATGTTCAGCCGGCTGTCGACCAGCACCCCCAGGTCCTTTTCCGCCGGGCAGCTTTCCAGCCATTCTTCCCCAAGCCTGTAGCGCTGCATGGGGTTGTTGTGGCCGAAGTGCAGGACCCGGCACTTGGCCTTGTTGAACCTCATACAGTTGGCCTGGGCCCATCGATCCAGCCTGTCCAGGTCCCTCTGCAGAGCCTTCCTACCCTCGAGCAGATCAACACTCCCGCCCAACTTGGTGTCGTCTGCAAACTTACTGAGGGAGCACTCGATCCCCTCATCCAGATCATCGATAAAGATATTGAACAAGACCGGCCCCAAAACTAAGCCCTGGGGAACACCGCTCGTGACCGGCTGCCAACTGGATTGAACTCCATTCACCACAACTCTCTGGGCCCGGCTGTCCAGCCAGTTTTTGACCCAGCGCAGAGTACACCTGTCTAAGCCGTGAGCCGCCAGCTTCTCTAGGAGAATGCTGTGGGAGACGGTGTCAAAGGCCTTGCTGAAGTCCAGGTAGACCACATCCACAGCCTTTCCCTCATCCACTAGGCAGGTCACCTGGTCATAGAAGGAGATCAGGTTGGTCAAGCAGGACCTGCCTTTCATGAATCCGTGCTGGCTAGGCCGGATCCCCTGGTTGTCCCACACATGCCTTGTGAGTGCCCTCAAGATGAACTGCTCCATAATCTTCGCCGGCACCGAGGTCAGGCTGACAGGCCTGTCGTTCCCCGGATCCTCCTTCCGGCCCTTCTTGTAGATGGGCGTCACATTGGCAAGCCTCCAGTCGTCCAGGACCTCCCCCGTTAACCAGGACTGCTGATAAATGATGGAGAGCGGCTTGGCGAGCACCTCTGCCAGCTCCCTCAGCACCCTCGGGTGGATCCCATCCAGCCCCATAGACTTGTGAGTGTCCAGGTGGCGTAGCAGGTCATTGACTGCTTCCTCTTGGATTATGGGGGGTTCATCCTGCTCACCGTCCCTGTCCTCCAGCTCGGGGGGCCAAGTACCCTGAGGGTAACTGGTCTGCCTGTTAAAGACTGAGGCAAAGAAGGCAAATATGCCACTATTTAAGCAGGAGCACAGTTTTAGATTTGTTAGATGGTCATGAAATGATACTAAGTCCAAAACAAATACCTTAATTATAAAAGGCTATCCATCATTTGAGTAAATGACCCTAGCCTTTCCTTGATTCCTATTTATAGGATCAGGGAAGGAACAGTTCATACTTCACTGGAAAGCTACAAATTTCAATTCAGCAATGTTTACAGAGTGCTTGAGTTCTTGGGATTGAAACACTTTAAAAATAAAATGTTTTCCATTTAGTTTTGGGGATGTAAGCAAAATCATTTTGTAATCTAAATGCCGTAAGTGTGCCTGTATATGAAACCCAACCATTAAACAAAAATTTGTGATGACATTTAAAATTTCCAGGTTTTTTTTTCTGATGGAAAACGTGGGGTCTGATGGGCAGCACTTTCTGGGAAATCAAAATGGCAGTTAAAAAACAAAATAAAACTTGTTCATATTTTATGCTTTCTTTCCAGCATTATGATTTGCAAATGAGAAATTAAAGTGTCCAGAGCTGCTGGCTAAATTTCCCCTCAAGTAATTCAACAAGATTCCCAGTCCAACTTGAGCATTATAAAAAGCTCAGGGTCCTAGCTCTCAGGGCAGCTTGCTCTGCTTTTACAGGACTGGCAGAGCTCCTCAACCTAGGTCATTCTTGAGGAAGAAAGCTGTTTGTTTAATGAAGAGCTCCTGCTTGAGCAAGCCATGTCAGGGATCAGCAAGGGCTGGGCTGCCCTGTGAAGGCAGGCAAGCCAGGAGCTGGGGGTGCCAGCGAGGCAGCAGGGGCAGTGGCCGCACTGAGCAGGGGGCATCCTGGCAGGACCCCAGCCAGGCGAGGGGGACGGGCCCAGGGATGGCAGCCAGGGTCGGTGAGAGACCGATGACTGCCAGGCAAGTCTGTAGGGACAGGGCAGGTCCAAGCTGCAGCTAGGAAGCTCAGTCAGCAAGGCAAGGTCAGGATCAGCAGGGTGCAAGACTGGGCACTACTACAGCGTAGTAGGCTCAGGTAAGGACCAAGCATAGCTACAGCGTAGCTCAGGCAAGGACCACGGGCAAGGGCCTTGAGCTTGAACACAGCAGAGGACCCAGGCGAGGCTTCTCATAGCTCTTTCTTGCAACTTGGCTGTTTCCACAGCACCCTGATCCGAGGTTACAGAGCAGCACCATGTCTGAACTGGCCTCGAGTACAGACAGAGAAACCCATAGGAGCCGGGAAAGAGGTTGCAAATCCAGTTGGTCTGCTCAGAGCCCTGGCAATATGGGCTTAGCATCAAGAAGTCTTGAGTATTTCTGTTGTTGGGAGTACTTGCTATACCCACCAATAATTTTCAGAGTCGTGGGGCAGAGCAAAAGTACTGTCAGCATAGCTTCAGATTTGGATTCAGAAAACTGCCTATTGCTCTAATTACTCTAATAAAGTGCTGAAACATGGCGATCTACCCAAAGGGGAAAGTTCAGAAGTTGCCATCCTTTCCTATTTATCAATTAAAGCTCACAAAGCTTCCTGGTACCAAGACAAGCTATGGAATAATGTCTGAAACAAAAATCCAGTAACAAACATGTACTCTCCACTCTAGGAAGATTAAAATGCCAGTTAAGGCATTAAAAATAGAACTCAAATCTAAAGAAAAATCTCTCTTCCTCAGAACAATGGAGGTGCTTTAAAATTCCTAAACACTCTAATTCCTTTCTCTCCTATCTGTAAGAAAAGCTAAAATGTACAGTAATAATCTCCTCAAATGTTCACAGTATTAAAAAAAACATTTGTTGACTCAAATATTTAGATTTTAGTCTTCTTTAAAAGACCTTTAACAATTGCTTTGGGTCTCGCACCATTTGTGCAATTGAAGAAAAGGAGGCTTTAAATGTAGCGATATAAACAATATTATTTTCTAATGCATCCCTTATTGTTTTTATGATTTCTTTAAAAATCTAATTTATCCATGAATGACAGAAACCTAAACTCATCAATGCTGTGCTTTTAATAGACAAGAAACAGAAATTAGGCAGTTTAGGCACAACCTATTTTTAAGTTTTACTGGCATATCATTAAAACAAACAAAACACCCCCAGCAGACATCATTATTCACAGATGCTGTACCCATAAAAGCCCTATATTTAGTATATACCACTAGGTATAACATGCCAAGAAAGCACTCCTAATTTTGTTTCAATCGTTACCAATAGTAGAATCACTGTGCGCAAAAGTCAGATACCCTGGTATAAGCAGGTTTTGCTGTTATAGCCTGTAATGCGTCCTCTGCAAATGCAGCGATCAAAGTCAGAGCTCTGACCCAGTACTCTGGCCAGTATGATTGCACCTACAAAACTAGTTATAGCAGCAGAAACCACACTTTGACTAGTTCTGTTTGCTATGCTTACGTAAGGGTGCTTATTGTAGTAATATAAAAGCCTAATTAATTTTGCCAATATACAGGAAAACATATTTGGAAATGGTGCCAGTAAAATGCATTTTTATCTCTGTTGGTAAACAAGTCTTAGTGTAGGCACAGCTTTGTCTTACCAGTGATTACACCAACACATGGCATAGTGCTGGTATGAAAGTACTCACTGATATAGGTCATACCACTTACACAAAGCATCAGCTGAAGTGGTGTAGTTCTGGGATGTGATCTTTGAGTGGCACCAGAGAGAGCTGTATGGGACGAGGATGCTACGAGAAAGCAGAGCAGGCACAGCTCGCTCTGGGATGTGTAGGGCCCAGACTGAATATTGCTGGGTAACATCCAAAAGGCAAGAATAGTATTTGTTGGGAAGAATGTGGCAGCTGGAAGCTCTGGGACAACCGAATATCCGACAGTACAAAAGACAACAGGAAGATACTTAAATAGAGCTTTCATCTGAATCTGCAGTGTCAGTGAAAAAAAACCCTCTTGGAGTATCACCTCATTTCCTATAGTAACTAAAAACTCTTTAACACATCATGCACATCAGACACTGTTTACTTAGAATAAGTTTACTACAAAGTTGTATTACAAAGACTTGAGCAATCACATATATTTGAAATGTGTGAGTGCGATGTCTTTTAACCAAAGGAAAGTGGAACTATAAGGAATATGCAACCTGTCTAAGCTGTGCGCCTTCAGAAACTTACTCTGTTTTCCTACAATGGATTGGGTTGCGGCTGGAACCGTGAACAAAAACTTCATTCCCAGTCTTTCAGTAGTCCAAAAT
Organism: Aptenodytes patagonicus; assembly: GCF_965638725.1. Classification (NCBI taxonomy): domain Eukaryota; kingdom Metazoa; phylum Chordata; class Aves; order Sphenisciformes; family Spheniscidae; genus Aptenodytes; species Aptenodytes patagonicus. The sequence goes on along the minus strand of NC_134954.1, from coordinate 54,109,614 downwards.
CTTGGGTAGCCTGCTGACATGCTGAGACAACTGAAGTTGTCCATTCTAGAAGAAATCTGCAGAGGGTGGAAAACACCCCAGTGTTCTACTTGGGACTGAGAACCAGCACAGCCCTGAGGGGAGAAAGGTGGCAGAGCTCTGCAGGTGGTTCTAACAACAGCAGCACAAACTAGGGCAATACCTAACACACACAAAAAAAGAAATGCCATGAAAGCCTTTGCTTCTGTGCGTGAACAAAAGTGAAAGGCAGGCAGATAAATAATGATTAGATAAAAAAACCAGATGATTGACTTGAACAAAACATGGACTGTGATTGCCAAAAATATATCTGAAGAGCAGAGCCTGCAAAGTTAAAGCCATTAGCACAGGTTGGGACAGGAGGTGCCCAGCTCCACTTACCAATTCTGGAGCAAGATCCCACCCCTATGTCAACTTTTTTTTAAAAAGACAGCAGAGCGCTGATCTTTAAGATGTTAGAGAAAAATGTGTTAAAAATCATAGCCTATGTGTGGATTTAAAAAGCAAACAAAAGAGTTGTTAGTAAAATTTTATATTGGCCTCATTGTAGCTTCTGTGATATCAGATGAACTGCGGAGGCTTGTGATATGCCACGGACACAACTTTGGTGCATACAAAAGAGTATGTCCTGGTGACAAAAAAAAAAAGGGCACAGGTAAAATCTTTCATAGAGTTGTTTATGTTGATGGCAAAAATATATAATTTAATATTCTCAATTTGCTGGAACAGATATGCTAAAGGAGTATCTCAGCTAAGCAGCTGATTGACAAAGTCAGACTTGTTTAGCTAGATAAATTTCCTAGGTTGCAGTTTATGTGGCACAAGTTTGAGCAGGTCACAATGAAGTTGGTCATCTTTTTCCCTTAATTCAGTGGGATAGCTGAAAGTCATTTAAAGTAATACCCTCCATACTGAAAGGGGTTGTAGTGAAACTGTCAGATTCAGTTTCATTGATGCCATATCCTGTTATTTAATAGTGCAAAGTATAATTTAACAGTTCTAACAATGAATCATTGTTGGTAACCTGCAGACGTTTTTGATAGAAAACTCCAAACTAGAATACTTATAATGGAAGAAGCTGGAGGCAGAAGATGGGATGCGCAAATCTCTAAAGAAATAGAAAACCTCAGATAACAAAGGTGGTGAGTACCTAGGAATTAATGCCTCTTTGAAAAAAGACAAAAGTGGAAATAAGTCATCACAGATATCAGAGATGACAGATAAGGTCATCTCCAGCCAGTGAAAGGAACATATGGCACCTTACCCAGCTCCCAGAGAGGAGGGAAACCAGACACGTACAGAATGAGATGTAAGAGTGATGGTTTGCTGCAGAACTGAGGCAAGACCACCAAATCCCCTGATATAAAACAAACAGAACAAATGAATTTTCCACGTCAACAGTGGCAGTGATATTTCAACTGAGAATCACTGTCATTTTTAAGTTGTAAGTTATCTAAGTAGGCTCCATTTATCACCTGGAAATTTTAAAAATACCCATATATTTTAAAATGTTGTCCAGAAAGAAAGTTGAAGCACTAAAATCAGCTAAGGACTTTCCTATGGTCATTTACACCACCTCAACTGAAGGGCAGGAACTCCTTTCTCTGCTACAAGCTTTTTAGCAAGCAGATACCTGAATGTATTCCAGAATCTATCAATACTGTGGTTAAGGAAGACCAAACAGGTTTTGTACTTGCTTTTACATCTGATAGTTTTTCTCTAATAGGCAGAAACATGGTAGTCTTTAATAATGGGAAAGGAAATTAATACTTCCTCCGCTGCTTTGTCAGACAAGGAATAAAGTGCAAAAATAAATTTTTTGTTAATTCTCCCAAGACTCCCAGCAAGTGACAATACATAAAAGGGCATTTTGTTGTCTCTCCCTTAAAGGGACAAGTTTATGTTGTCTCTTTGTTGTGCTTCTGAAGTTACATAAGAGTATTTTTCGCTGCTTGAAACAGTGCAATATGTAAACTCAAAATATGTAGGAGTTATAACACTTGCAAGACATTTCTTCTGCTGCAGTAAAATGCTACTATTTTTAATGAAGCAAACAACAGAAAAGGTTTCTTTTCACACTAATTGTGTGCATATTTATTGATATTCTGTGATAGAGTTCACTGTATGAATGTTGTATTGAACAATTAAACAACAGCATATGTATAGAGACAGAGAAATTAGAAAAGATGTTTACTTTTTAGATTCAGATCTTGTCTGCCAAATGTCTTAAATCAAATAATAAAGACTTATACTTTTAATTAGTGCCTTAGATTCTGGGCTGTGAAGTAAATTAACTACTCTAGGCTTACACAAGATTTTTCCGCAATATGAATAAAACAAAACCAAAACTGTTTGCTTAAATTAGCATTTGCACTGCAGATAGTACTAGTCCTCTTCAAAGCTGCTTAGAAATTCTGGCAAAGTATTTATCCAACTGTGTAACTTCTGTGAAGCACTGGTGTACGAACTAGTCAAAAAGCAGGTGGAAGAATTTAAATGTTTAAATGTTTTTTACTCCTAACTGACCAATATTTCAGATTTAAAAAAAAAAAAAAGAAAACACCTTTGCCAGGCATATTTGCAGAGAACATAAAGGTGACTCACAACAGGTGCAGGACTCAGCCCTAGTGTCTAAGGCTTACTGGCATCAGTACAAGTGAAGCATCATCATATGAATAATGAGACCCTTCAGGAAACTCCCCCTGCTGTGATGGACCCCGAGCTGGAAATAGTGGTGCTCACTCACCATCACCATTAGGACTGTTTTCTTAGGGCATGTATCCAACCATATTTAAACACCTATGCACCCCAATGACAGTGTGAGATCTTTGAACAAGCCTCAGGGTTCAAAACTCACTATTACTTTTAAATGGAAATCCTATATTCTGCAGAGCTGGGCACTGATTCAAGTACTAAATATATCGGGCAGCCTGCCTTCAGCCACGGGAATTGCAACCTGACACACGCATTATGAATCAGGAAAGTAACCTGTATTGATTTGTATTAGTGCTGATCTCATATTCCTCAGCAAGGTTCAGGTGACATTTCCACACTCTTGATGAATTATAAGTTCATATCGTTTATGGAGGCAAGCCAGACAAACCAAAAGAACTATTACTTTCAAATGAGAGATTTCATAACAGAAAGAGCCTATATTTTCTCAAGTTTTGAAGTATTTTTAACCTTGTGCCCCTGAAAGTTGCCAAGCTGGCTAGCCTGGATGCTAGAACCACTTGCTTAATGGAAGACGAGTAATACCTCAGGCAGACAGACAGGCTTCCTCTGGCTACAAAGTCAACACAGTCTCAGACTCCACCACCCCATCAGTCTTCAGTCTCTCTGCAGAGAATGCCACTGAGCATCATTTAGCAGCAGCCCCAAACGGCAAGAAGACAATGAACTGATTTCAAAGCAGCTGTCACTCACTCAGCCAGGTGACAGGGCCAGGTACACTCTGTAATCAGAGGCAAATGGACCTGTCTCACCTGCAGACTGTCAGTTTCTAGATTCGTAGGTTAATTTTTAATTCTCACTCTTGCCTACTCTTTGCTTATAAGTTCAGCTATCTAAGCAATTTGCAGAAGCTTGAATTATTTTTAGCAGGTGGATGTGCACATCCTTCTGCTACTTACAGTCTGTTCAGAGTCAGAGAGGTTTTGTTAGACTATAGCTTATCTTTATACTCTCAGAAACAAGGTTGTAGGAGGAAGTGATCTCTTATCATTCTAATTGATACTGTTGGGGGATGAAGAGGCAAGACAAGTTTTTAGGTCACAACTTCTTCAGTTCTGAAGCAGAAGCAGCAAGCTTGGAGATGGGTGCAGGTCAGAACCGGAGACAGCTGGCAAGGACAGAAACGCCCCTTGCCTTCAGGAGAACGCTTTTAGGGAAGAGCCACTGCAGCTCTGGCCTCTCAGTCTCATCCCAGGCTGCTTTCCAGACGTAAGTCTAGGAAGAGCAAAACATAATTTCACTACCTGTTAAAAATCATAAATTCAGTACAGACAATTTTTGCCATACCATGCCTGCTGTTGTTCCAGAGCTGCTGACTACATCCTACAGCCCTGATAGTTTCTCTGCCTCCATCCTTCCTGTCAGGCATCTGTGCCTCACAGGTGCCAATTACCCTTTTCCCTCAACTTGTTTAAAGGGTTTAAACTCTGAGTAGTTGCTCCCTACCCGTGTTTTGCCTGAGGTTCAGTGACTCTGTTCCAGAACTGAAGAAAGTCCATGTGTTCAAGTGCTCATTTATTCTCTCCAGCAGTATCAGCGCTCTATAAAAGATGTGATCTCTCATCTTTATTCCATTATAGCTCTACGATACCACTCCTTACTCTTCCATGTATCTCGATTACTTTTGCCCATGGGCTGTTTCTGGGATTTATCACAGACTGGGGGGTGAGTGCACGTGCAGTTAGGTGCATGCAAGGGAGAATACATCTTGTGTTTGGTCTTAGCATTGGCTGTATTCCCAGACTTGGAGCTTTCTGGAAGGTGACCATGTACAAGCTGCGAGGACAGGTGAGCTGGGGGTGCCAGCGAGGCAGCAGGGGCAGTGGCCGCACTGAGCAGGGGGCATCCTGGCAGGACCCCAGCCAGGCGAGGGGGACGGGCCCAGGGATGGCAGCCAGGGTCAGTGACAGTCCGATGGCCACCAGGTGAGTCTGTAGGGACAGGGCAGGTCGAAGGTTGAGTCAGGAAGTCCAGACTGCAAGGCAGGGTCAGGATGGGGAAGGAACAAGCCTGGCCCAGACAAATCTGCAGCTTAGGCAAGGGCCTGAGGTTAGGCACAGTCTCCAAGCTGAGGACCAGAGGCCCCAGGCGAGGCATCTCACAGCTCTCACAGCAGGCTGGTCCAGGTCACTAAGCCACGCTGTATCAGAGCGGGCCTTGAGCACAGGCAGCAAACCCTCTGCAAGGGGACATTGCCTGGTGGGGCACTCAGGGCCCTGACAATCCTACAGCTATGTTTTAACTCTGTTTCGTCCATTGCAAGTTCAACTTTGCAAAGGATAGGGGCTGCTGGTGGGACCCATAGGCAAAGGAGAAGCGGTGCTCCTTGATATGGGTCTGTTACACCTAACAGAGCTCTAAAGTTTAGGACCAGGACCTCACAAGTGCTGTAATATTTGAAGAGAGGCTGATGCAGGTTAACATTTTGTACTAGCTATGTTGCTGTGCTTAACCATGACCAAACTGAAAAATTCAGTGGTCATTTGTGTAATTATAGTGAATTTTTTCAAAATTTTCATCACACATGGGGATCCAGACAGTTCATAGCTGTACCTGGCTTTTCCTAGCTCTGGAACATGACCAGGTGAGATGAGAAGGGCAGCCAGAAATTTTGTGTCAACGTAACATTTCTTCTAATGTGTATTCACTCCACCGCTGTTTTTTTTATTTATACTCTTTATCCTGTTCTCATCGTGTTACATGTTTTTTAAGCTATCTTTCCTTGTCTTTTCCTTGTCTTTAAAAAAAAAGAAGTTAGAGATTAACAGCAGAATCTGAGTGCTGAGAACTACCATCTAAAACATTTTCCTTTAATCAGAAAGGATATTTAAAATTTACATGTCTTTTAAACAAGTCTTATAAAAGTCTGTATTCAAATGGACAGGAAGAGAAGAACAGAGGGCGAGAGAATTGCTGAAGATTTACTTGTTCAAGAAAGTTTTCAGTGTATTCATTTGCACCAGCTTTATTCCCTGGTGTATATGTGCATGTGTATTGAACATGCAACGTAATTTTGTTGGTATGCAGTGCAGTAAAAAAACCTCTTTGTAAGAGAACTGCAAAACCAGATTGACTGCTAATGTGAAGGCACTCAGAGAAGCTGCAAGTTACTGGAATTACCCTATCACCTTTTGTTCCTAACATTCACTTCGGAGGGTTAAATAGTTGGTTTTGCACAGCTCTTCGGAAGTGTAAAAAAAGCCACCCCACTGTCATGCTGGCATACCAAAAAGATAAATCCTTCCACAGTTTGTCTGTCTTCAAATACAGTATTTGGCATGAAGAGTGATTTGGTTAAACTATTTCTAATGCTTTGATTTTCCCTTCAAAAAGATACCCCAGTCTAGAGCCTACCCTCAGACTTCAAACACTCCCCAGAGCCCAGAGGGCTGGAGAACAGAGACCCGGGCCTTCCCAGAAGAGCCCACTCCTCCTGCCTTTGTGGGGAAGGGGCAAGCTGAGGCACAGGCAAGTGAGACAAATATAAAACAGATTCACAAAAAAAAATGCCCTTCCATTACCACTCTCCTATGGTATGCTTGCTGAGATATGCCAATGGTTGTGGGAGCTACTGCTTGGGGCATGGGGAGGCTGGATTTTGCTCCCACTCGATGCCCTTGCCTAGAGGCAGCTTGTTCAGTCTCTTTGAGACAGGGGCGTCAGCACTGCACCAGGCGCTGCCTCGAGCAGGAAAGTCTTCCAGCCTGGCACTATCTAACGGAGCAGGGCTGTGATTATCTCTGATTGTACCAATAGTCCCTTGGCAAAGCAACTAGTTAAATTAGGATGATGGAGCTGAAATTTGTATCTATTTCATTATTAAGTGACTTAATAAAATCGTCTATCAGAAAGCAGAAATTGTGGACCACATAACACTTGAAGTGATAAACTATTGAAATAGGAGCTGAGAATGAAGTAGCAACTTCTAATGAAATACCAACTCTGAAAATTACGTCCCCAGTTTTTCCTCATCGTGTATGTTTTAAGTCTGTTTATGGCTTTTACTGTAAGAAGTGCCTTGACATAGTTATCGTATGCCAGAAATCTCAGAATCAACCAGGTAATCTCTGCAATGTCATTATGGCAACTTAAGTGACTGCCATAAAATTTAAAAAGAAAAAAGAGTTCCTTTTCTGTTCCAATCATCATTATTATGATTCAAGTCTTAGAGAGAGTGAGAGAAAGAAGAGAAAATGGAAATCACTTAATTTTCCAAAACCGTAGTTGTGAAGGCACGTATTTATTTTAATCAGCATTATTGTAACTTCCACCAAGGTTATCTAAAACCAGTCTCTTGCCATTTGTCTGCATTTCGGTTTTGGAATACAATTTTTGGGGGTGGGATGTCCCACGAATTTGTTGAGGGAATCCCAGGTTCTAGCTCATGTCCTGAACCAATTCTTTTATTCCTGACCAGCACTGGCTCTGTTTGGGAAGGCAAACAGAAAGTAACCCTGGGGATGGACACTGCTCTGCATAACACAGTTATTTTAAAAAGGCAGCTAGGATCACACCAGATCAAAGCATGATGCCAAAGTGAGGTTCTTGTACAAGATGCACATGCACTTTCTTCAGCAGTAATGTAATTCCCCTTCTCTACACCCAGGTAACAGAATAATGCTCTCTGACTCAATTAATAGTTCTAGTTGCACTTTTCTAACAGTGACAGTCAAGCTTGCAGCTATTGAATTTCACATTAAAATCCTGAGACCTGATTCCTGCTGCCTAAACACCCCTTCCCTCCATTGCTGCTTAGGTATTTGTGTCTCCCCAGCCTCTTATCCCTTCCAAACCTCAGTCTAGTTGTCTTTGGTTCAGATGGCACCCAAATGCCTTCAGATGCTCTTCTCACCTGAAATCTATCATGTCACAACAGTCTTTTTCAGCTATTCTTCTCCCAGATTAATCCAAGGCCCCAGATTACTTTTAAGACCAATGTTCATTTTACCTCTGCAATGAAAATCAAACCATTGGGAGCCAATCAACTGGTTCCTTAGAGGAAGGCTGAAGGTGGCAGTCAGATGGCTGTCACCTGCCTGACCTCCACAGCAATGGAGAGGGACCTCCTGGGAATTCAAGCAGGTAGTTCCCTCCCTCCTTCTGCACTCCTCCGGGCAATCAAGATGTGCAAGGGTTGAACTCTGTCATTTTTCCAGACCTTTTTCTTATGGTACTGGAGAGATAACTGCTTGTATGAACTTGATGTATTAAATTAAATTTCTGAGTATGTAATATTTATATTTTGTGGATAACAGTATCCAGTAAAGTAATTTTACATATGAACTTTACATTTTGATGTTGAAATTGCAGAGGGAATTTAGGGAGGCACAATGACGCAGTGGCTAAGGCACACAAAGAAACAGGCAATAGGGTAGCCAGCTCTCCTCCTGACTTTTCCATTAGATTGGATTTAAAAAAGGATGCTGTAGTCTCTTTGGTGATCAGATATACCATAGTACTTTTCATAAGCACTGCAATTTTAACAAACCTCTATAGCTGCATGTAAGGAAGAGAAGAAGAATCTACCCAATCTCTTGACTACTAAAGTACTTTCAGATTGCATTTCAGAATCCTTTATTGAATCAACTTTTTTTTAACTGGTCTTTGATCCTGGTCTTTTTCTGCAAAACCTACTAACACTCCTTCTTGTATTCTACTAACCCTATTCCAGCAGTTCAAAAGTCCTATCATACTTGTATTACAACCTTTGTGGAATACTTGTTTTCTTCAGTGAGTTCTTCAGGCTTTGACTAAAAAAAAAGTGCTAAAATTTACAGAGTTAATGCTGAGACTGGAGCTGAAGAGTGATTCCCAGCTCTATGTTCAGATAATGGCTCTATGCAGTTAAGAGCAGTGGTCTCAAAGGAATAGCAGCGCAAAACTGTTTGAGATAAATCTACAATCAATAAGACCTGATATTTGGATACTGGCAAAATATCAGTTCTTACAGCACAGTGGATAGGATACTTTATCACAAGAGTTCCTACGTGCAAAACATACAGATTTTTTTAATGCCTGATCTTTGAAATCACAGAGGCAAAATTCAATAAATATTTTTCTTGCATTACATAGTAGCAGGTAGTTCGCCAATTGATGCAGCCATCACATACAGCAAATCACTTATTTCCTGGCAGTTAACATCATTACCCGTCTGATTGCTTGGGCAAGCTTTTGGCTGTGTACTCCTATTGTTTTAACCGATTTGGTCCTATTTGATCCATGGTAATATGCCATGGAGACAGTGGTATGCTTTTCCACTCTGTCTCAAATGTCCTCCTTTTCTATGCTTTGATCAACCTTTATGTCTCTTGTAATGAGTTCACAGATTAAGTGAGCTTTTGCTTTTCCTAGAAAACATCATTCAAATTTAAAAGCTGGAAATTTTTCTCCTCCCTCATAGTGAAAAGTGATCAACCAACCTAGAAAAATGATGTGATGCTACTGGGTTCCTAATTGTCTATGCTCTGATTAACTGTCATTTCTATCTCTTATTTTGTCTTCCTGCTGTTGATTGGGTACTTATTGTGGTGGATATACAGAGACACTGAACCTCTGCAGTTCCACTGAGCATTAAAATATTTTAACTGTTTCAGAGAAGAATGAAAACATCCACAAGAAAAAACAATTTTAAGAGAGCTGATTTTTTGAGAGAGGGCTGTTACTCCCCTTTCTACACTTGAAGCTCTCCCTTGCATAAATAAATCATTTTTGCAGATCCTTGGCAAAATCAAATTGTAGTGACAATTTAATATGGTGGTGAAACATTGGAACAGGCTGCCCAGGGAAGTGGTGGAGTCCCCATCCCTGGAGGTATTTAAAAGACGTGTAGATGAGGCGCTTAGGGACATGGTTTAGTGGGCATGGTGGTGTTGGGTTGACGGTTGGACTCGATGATCTTAGAGGTCTTTTCCAACCTCAATGATTCTATGATTCTATTCTATGATTCTATGATTCTATGATACATCCATCACTAGGACTGCAGTCTCTCCTTAAAGGAGAATGGACTTGCTCACCAAATAGATTTTTTCTGTCTCCCTCTGCTATGATTATCCATTTTATATGCCTCAATACCAATAGAAAAGGTCATCCTAGTTCAGAAAATGTTGGCTAATAACCGTGTAGAGACAGAGAGACTGCAGAAAATGCTGTCCTCCAGGTTTGAGACAACAACTTGAACCAATGCCTGGTCCATATAGAGGAACAGATTTGTCTGAAAGAACCCAAAAAACAAGAGAGTGTATGTCTGAATGCAGATTTCTTGAGGATTTTAAAATTATTTTTTAAGGAATTGGAGGCTCCATCTTGTGCTCAAACTATAACTGAAAACAGAGTTCACAGTGAGTAAACTTAGGTAAAAGCAGCATTCGGTGTTTTGCATTGGATTTCCAAATTCTACTTAATTATTATGTAAAGGATTATTTGCAAGAACCCCTCCTTTAGACCATGTGATGTAAAACTCTACCTGACACAGCACATAAGGTGTAGGACTGTTATTTACTTGTTGCGTAGTTTTTGTTATTAATTTAGTGAAGTACAGTTCTCCAGGAAACTTTCCAGTGAGGTGTAAAAGTATCCTTCACTAAAGATGATTTAGCCACCTCTGTTGCTAGTTAGAATCATAGAATAGTTCGGGTTGGAAGGGACCTCTAAAGGTCATCTAGTCCAACCCCCCTGCCATGGGCAGGGACATCTTCAACTAGATCAGGTTACTCAGAGCCCTGTCCAACCTGACCTTGAATGTTTCCAGGGATGGGGCATCCACCACCTCTCTGGGCAACCTGTGCCAGTGTTTCACCACCCTCAGTGTAAAAAATGTCTTCCTTATATCTAGTCTATATCTACCCCCCTTTAGTTTAAAGCCATTCCCCCTTGTCCTGTCGCAACAGGCCCTGCTAAAAAGTCTGCCGCCATCTTTTTTGTAAGCCCCCTTTAAGTACTGATAGGCTGCAAGAAGGTCTCCCCGAAGCCTTCTCTTCTCTAGGCTGAACAACCCCAACTCTCTCAGCCTTTCTTCATAGGAGAGGTGTTCCATCCCCCTGATCATTTTCGTGGCCCTCCTCTGGACCTGCTCCAACAGGTCCGTGCCTTTCTTATGCTGAGGGCTCCAGAGCTGGATGCAGTACTCCAGGTGAGGTCTCACCAGAGCAGAGTAGAGGGGCAGAGTCACCTCCCTCAACCTGCTGGCCATGCTGCTTTTGATGCAGCCCAGGATACGATTGGCCTTCTGGGCTGCGAGCGCACATTGCTGGCTCATGTCCAGCTTTTCATCCACCAGTACCCCCAAGTCCTTCTCGGCAGGGCTGCTCTCAACCCCTTCATCCCCCAGCCTGTATTGATACCGGGGGTTGCCCTGACCCAGGTGCAGGACCCTGCACGTGGCCTTGTTAAACCTCATGAGGTTCACACGGGCCCACTTCTCGAGCTTGCCCAGGTCCCTCTGGATGGCATCCCATCCCTCTGGCATGTCGACCGCACCACTCGGCTTGGTGTCATCTGCAAACTTGCTGAGGGTGCACTCGATCCCACTGTCTATGTCATTGATGAAGACATTAAACAGTACCAGTCCCAATACGGACCCCTGCGGGATGCCACTCGTCACCGATCTCCATCTGGACATTGAGCCGTTGACCACTACCCTCTGGATGTGACCATCTAACCAATTCCTCACCTGCCGGACAGGCCACCCATCAAATCCATACCTCTCCAGTTTAGAGAGAAGGATGTTGTGGGGGACCGTGTCAAAGGCCTTACAGAGGTCCAGATAGATGGCATCTGTAGCCCTTCCCATGTGCACTCATGTAGTCACTCCATCATAGAAGGCCACTAGGTTAGTCAGGCAGGACTTGCCCTTGGTGAAGCCATGCTGGCTGTCTTGAATCACCTCCCTGTCCTCCATGTGCCTTAGCATAGCTTCCAGGAGGATCTCTTCCATGATCTTCCCAGGCACAGAGGTGAGAAGTTCTCCTTAGCAACCCAGCCTATGATCATCTGCCCTCTCATCTCTTTCCCACCTTGTTTTCAAAACTCTACTCCAAGCAAGAGAAGTTAAATCTGCTGATTTCTTGTCCTACATTTTTCAGGCATTCCGTATGTCTTGGTATATAAGCATCTCAGCGGTGACTTTCTAAACTGTACAGTGGCACCAAGAAATGAAAAGACAAGAAGTGGTGTTACCACTTCTTGATAAGTGGTAACAGCAGCACATCAGCAGCTAAAGAAACAAAATTAGCCTCCTGTCTCTCCCTATCCTGTTGATTCTATTGTGTAAAGTTGATGTTATGTAGTTTTTATCAATAAGATTAGAACAATATTTGTGAAAAAATCAAATTCTGTGCCTTGGCAAGAAAATATTTCTGTATTAGAAAATGTGTCTATTACAGAAAGTAATAAATGGTTTATTCTGTCATGATTTCCATGAAAGCAAACATAGGGATGCAGGATGTCTTAGTCCCTTACACAGTCCTCTTACACTACAAAATGGAAGGAAACTAGCTGATACTGCAACCTCTGTTCCTAAGGTGGGCAGGAAATGCCAGCTCCCGGGAAAAGTCTGTGTGAATGCAGCTTTAACTTCCCATGTACTTCAGTCTTCCAGATGTAAGTCATCAAGTCCTCCTATATGAAGACATTATTTGGTGGGAGGGAGAGTGAGGTTTGATACCTGCTGTGCTCAAAAGTTATTTGCTAGAAAGAGACTAAGATAAACGCAGACATTCCAGACAGATGGCCAAATGCAGGTAGTGCTGCTGACCGTAGGTCAGACCTGCCAAGCAGTAATTTCAAAGGTTTGAATGTGAAAAGAATAGGAAATCTCCTCCCCACAACTTTTTATAAATGGGTGAAGTCAAACACATCATGTTGTAGGTTCCATCTCAAATACGCTGCAAGATGCTGTTCCTTCAGGATAACCAGCTGCTCATAACAAGGTGTAAGTTCCCCTTCCGTGTGCATGTGGGCTTCTCAGCACCATGCAGAAGGTACTCATTGTGAACGCTAATTCAACAGGATAGACACAAGAGGAACTCACCCACAGCTATGAGGCAGCACCATTCACATTTCTGTGTTTTTACTAGCTCTTCCCAGCAGTATGCTCCGTTTCATATCTGGATTAGGATCTATCTTGGTGAAATTAGATCCTAATTAAAAATATTAAACATTGAATATAGATCAAATATTGCAATGCCACAGAAGAGAGAATACAGAGAATTTCCCAACATTATGTTAAGTGATTTTCAAATCAAATACATTTTCAGGCTATATATCTATATTGAGATCAATGAGCTTATTTTATACTGGGGAAAAAAAGAGTAATTTTCCTTAAATAGCAGTTTGCCATTGTAGGACATAATAACCTTGAACATTCAAGTTAGTGGGAGATTTTTTTCATTTGACCCAAATGGCATTAATTCAAGCTCTTACTCAGATACGTATTCAGCAAAAACTATTAGGTTTTTAACGCCTAGATAATAAGGCTCAATCTTGCATCTACTGAAGATGACAAGATGTTTCTGTCATCAGGAAAATAGAGCTTTTAGTGCACACATGAATTAACATAGGTGTCCTTGCTACATATTTATACATGAACTGTATGACCAATATGGCAGTCCAGCATCTCTAATTGGTTGCAAATAAAACAACCTGTCAGCTCCAAAAGAACATTTATATTCGGCCATGAGAGCATAGACATCCTCCCTAGCTATTGAAAAATACAAATATATGTAATAAAGCACATGAGCTACCGAATTAGATTGTCAGTAACGTGCATTTTAAAAGGGCCCTGAATTGTAACAGGACCCTGAATTTAAAAGGACCATGCATTGTAACATGGTCAATAAAATATATTTGTAAGAACCTGTCAGTAAATAGAAGTTCACACACCTGAAAATATGGAGGGTGTCTGCCTCAAGTATTCACGGCTAACTATTCAGTTTTAATTTCAGAGTCTATTTTCACCTTGATGTATGAGCGTTAGTATAAGCGGATGCACGTCAATGCACGAATACCTCAGAGAGGAAGTGCTAACTGATGGTTACAACAAAATATTAAAACAATAGTGGCTGAAGATACTCCATTATAAACATCTCTTATGATACATTGGAATTGATTTCATAGTACTGAGCTATCCTAAAGGGGTACAGTGAGACCTAATTAATATTTGCAGCACATTGTGTCTGGGTGAAAAAAGCTAATAGAATTCTAAATTATTAGTGCCCACATGTCTTCTGTTCTGTGACTTATGAGGAACTGTCCAGGTCATCATAAAGCATTACATGGAAACACAGGGATATGGGCTGATATACCATCTCGTCAATTTGTACCCAAGTCTTATTTTTAATAACAGTTTTCTTTCAAATTACTGACAATCAAAAAATGCATCTGGGACTAGTATTGTATCTCTGGAGTTCTTGACTTTTCAACATGATGATCAAACCTGAGACAGTTTTATTACACATGAAAAGCAAGCACTCTCCATACAAATAAACAAACCAAATGAACATACGAGAAGTTGAAGGGATGTTAAAAGTCACCCAAAGTATATTTATCCTGTAGCATACGAAGGAAGGAAGGAAGGAAGGAAGGAAGGAAGGAAGGAAGGAAGGAAGGAAGGAAGGGAGGGAGGAAGGGAGGAAGGGAGGAAGGGAGGGAGGGAGGGAGGGAGGGAGGGAGGGAGGGAGGGAGGAAGGGAGGAAGGGGAGGGAGGAAAAACTAACTATAATTGGTTTCCCATGTTAATAGGTTGCAAAAGGTAAGTGTTGCTTCCTGCTAAGATACTTAGGAAATAGTATATATAGCTATAAAGTTGGTATCAACACATTACTGATAAAGAATCATCACTGAAGTCACTTTCATCTGTGTGTGGTATACCACTGGCGCAGGACCCAAAGACAGTGTGGTAAGTGGAATTCAAAGTCAAACTTTAGATTTCCCTGTTTTAAAGCATTTTAAAAAGGAGAGTAAAACAAGATAAGCAAGAAAGCTTCAAAGAAAATAAGTATCATCAGCCAGATAGAAGTTTCATGTAGGTTTGGGGGTTTTTTTGGCAGTCCAGCTTTCAGAGATACATCCTGCACGTTGAAGGGCAGTCTCCCCTGCTCTCATCAGTGTCCAGAAAGAAGCTGGTTCTGGGAGGCTGTCTGTTTGAAAGACCTTCGTTTGCAACAAGCTGTAGTTATCTTGCAGTTGATTCTATACATCCAGCCCTTCCATATTACTATAGAAATCATTGTTTCCTCATAGGAGGAATTGTCTTCCTATTAGTTAATACTGTAGGCAGCTTTTCCATATTCCAAACCCCCGGAATGAGTGGTCAAACTTATAAAGAGCAACACCTTCATTGCCATACCATTACCCTTCTTTTTCATTCAATGATGCCATTTTGATGCCATTTTAATGCCATGGCCAGCGTGAATGGTGCTCCAAGTCACAGTGTTGATCACTGCAGACAAGCTGTAGCTTGTTGATGAGTATTTGACATCTTACAGTCAAACACCATCAGTTTTGCAAATCAGTGATTAGGCTCCTGAGTGACTTTTGGCAGCAACACCAAGAACTACATTGCCTGCAGCTGCTGTAGGACAACTGTGGGAAAGAAAAAAGGGAAGGATGTGAAACGGCTCCTTCTGAAGGAATTACTTTTGATTCAAACTCACTTTGGTGTCAGTTCCAACAAGCATCAACTGGTAGAGAGGAATATGCTGCACACCTGGAAGGCTCAGCAGTGACAGCAGGACCAATGCCACCTTTCTAGAGATCTCAGCAGAGCTCCCCTCTTCTCCCCTAAAACCGTGCAAGAGAAGCACAGGAAATTGAGACCTGCCTGTAGTACTTTCACGGTCCCCATTGCTACTGCTGACTATGTAAGTTCACTGAGGTACTCAGAATCACAGCTGCTTTTTTTTCACCCTTGGTCTGAGCACTTAGACATGCACAAACATGTACTAAATTAGGCTGCAGGAAGCTAAAACTCCCTTTTTTAGCTGGTGTAGAGCAGGTGATACCTGCCTTACATAAGGATGCATTCTCAGAGATACATTTCTTCTCAGTAGCTGATTGCTGCTGGGCAGTACCAGGAGTTCGCTCATCTAAGACAATCAGTAGCTCCAGCTCACAAGGAAGGTAAGCACAGACTGACCAGAGTATGTGCTTCTGGAGGAGCGTGGGGGCTTTATTTGAATCAATTTCACTTGGTGTAATGGTGCTTCTAACAAGTATCCTGGGGGGGCGGCTCTTCTCCATGATCCATGAATCTTACATAACTGAGGGTTACAAGTTACTACATGGGGCTAATATTGCAGGAGGTCAAACCTATCAAGCAGCTTGCCAGTCAGAGAAAGACGTCTAAGGGCCGTCCTGGCAGGTCCCAGCAGTGGTTTAAGAACACAGGAGAGCTGAGCTACCAGGTCCTGTCTCCTCTGAAAATGCCAGAGACTGAGCTAGAAATGGTTCCTGAACTCATAGAATCATAGAATCATTAAGGTTGGAAAAGACCTCTAAGATCATCGAGTCCAACCGTCGACCCAACACCACCATGCCCACTAAACCATGTCCCTAAGCGCCTCATCTACACGTCTTTTAAATACCTCCAGGGATGGGGACTCAACCACTTCCCTGGGCAGCCTGTTCCAATGTTTAACCACTCTTTCAGTAAAGACATTTTTCCTCATGTCCAATCTAAACCTCCCCTGGCACAACTTGAGGCCATTTCCTCTCATCCTATCGCTAGTTACTTGGGAGAAGAGACCGACACCTACCTCGCTACAACCTCCTTTCAGGTAGTTGTAGAGAGCGATGAGGTCTCCCCTCAGCCTCCTTTTCTCCAGGCTAAACAACCCCAGTTCCTTCAGCCGCTCCTCATAAGACTTGTTCTCCAGACCCCTCACCAGCCTCGTTGCCCTTCTCTGGACACGCTCCAGCACCTCGATGTCCTTCTTGTAGTGAGGGGCCCAAAACTGAACACAGTATTTGAGGTGCAGCCTCACCAGGGCTGAGTACAGGGGCACGATCACTTCCCTACTCCTGCTGGCCACACTATTTCTGATACAGGCCAGGATGCCATTGGCCTTCTTGGCCGCCTGGGCACACTGCCGGCTCATGTTCAGCTGGCTGTCAACCAGCACCCCCAGGTCCTTTTCTGCCGGGCAGCTTTCCAGCCACTCTTCCCCAAGCCTGTAGCGCTGCATGGGGTTGTTGTGGCCGAAGTGCAGGACCCGGCACTTGGCCTTGTTGAACCTCATACAGTTGGCCTCGGCCCATCGATCCAGCCTGTCCAGGTCCCTCTGCAGAGCCTTCCTACCCTCGAGCAGATCAACACTCCCGCCCAACTTGGTGTTGTCTGCAAACTTACTGAGGGAGCACTCGATCCCCTCGTCCAGATCACTGATAAAGATATCGAACAAGACCGGCCCCAAAACTGAGCCCTGGGGAACACCGCTCGTGACCGGCCACCAACTGGATTGAACTCCATTCACCACAACTCTCTGGGCCCGGCAGTCCAGCCAGTTTTTTACCCAGCACAGAGTACACGTGTCTAAGCCGTGAGCAGTCAGTTTCTCTAGGAGAATGCTGTGGGAGACGGTGTCAAAGGCCTTGCTGAAGTCCAGGTAGACCACATCCACAGCCTTTCCCTCATCCACTAGGTGGGTCACCTGGTCATAGAAGGAGATCAGGTTGGTCAAGCAGGACCTGCCTTTCATGAACCCGTGCTGGCTGGGCCTGATGCCCTGGTTGTCCCACACATGCCTTGTGAGCGCCCTCAAGATGAACCGCTCCATAATCTTCGCCGGCACCGAGGTCAGGCTGACAGGCCTGTAGTTCCCCGGATCCTCCTTCCGGCCCTTCTTGTAGATGGGCGTCACATTGGCAAGCCTCCAGTCGTCCAGGACCTCCCCCGTTAACCAGGACTGCTGATAAATGATGGAGAGTGGCTTGGTGAGCTCCTCTGCCAGCTCTCTCAGCACCCTCGGGTGGATCCCATCCAGCCCCATAGACTTGTGAGCATCCAGGTGGCGTAGCAGGTCATTGACTGCTTCCTCTTGGATTATGGGGGGTTCATCCTGCTCGCCGTCCCTGTCCTCCAGCTCAGGGGACTGAGTATCCTGAGGATAACTGGTCTGCCTGTTAAAGACTGAGGCAAAGAAGGCATTGAGTACCTCAGCCTTTTCCTCATCCTCGGTGACAATGTTCCCCCCTGCATCCAATAAAGGATGGAGATTCTCCTTGGCTCTCTTTTTGTCATTAATATATTCGTAAAAACATTTGGCATATTTGTACATTTTACATATTTGTAAAAACATTTGTAAAAACTCTGCCCAGACCAAGATGGTTTGGATGCACATGGGATCCAAAGTTCAGGCCTAATTACCAAGAATCCTGGTGACAATTAATTGAAGGACTCTGCCAGTTTTGTAATACTATACACTAGCACACTATCTATGTACTGTGGAAATTACTGTATTTGCATGATTTTTTCCTGTCCTGCAGACTAAAATTATCCCTGTTTAACAACTGGAGAGGAATGCTGTGTTTCTTTCACAGACATAAGGATATGACTTCTTATTTCTTGGCTCTCGAGGTAGTTCTGGTCCCCATTCTTATTCTCACACCTTAATCAAGTGGTCATTTTTCTATGTTTTTACAGATTTTCCTCCTGACACAGCAATAAATGGGTGCAAGCATTTAAGTAGCTTGCTAATCTTCGGGTTTGAGATGCCAGTGGAATGTACTTGAAATAAAAGCCAAAGTAATTTTTTGAAAACCAAAATTAACAAAAAGAAGGAGCTTACTTACTCTTCTGATACAAGTACTTATGTGGCCGGTTGTTAGGCAGCCCTGCTAACCCCGTTTCACAAAAGTATTTCATAGTGTATTCATGATGAGAAGCACTGCCGAATGGTTCATTTTGTGTAGAGCAAAGCACTTAATTCTCAACTTCAAAGAAACCTTTGATCAGATTGTTCACACAAGCGTTACTGAAGACTTGTCATGGCTGATGTGTCCAGGAAGTATCAAAGAAGAAGGGTATGCACAGATGATCTGGTGGTACTGAAATCATCAGAATTTTCCCATTAATATATTAATAAAGTGACATCGTTATGTTTAATTTAGGTAACTAATACAGCGTTATTTGCCATACACTTTTAAAGAAAGGTTCAAGTACCTTCATTTAATCGAATATACTTGACTTGCTGGGGTCCCTAAAAACTTTTTTAAATAAGGTTTTAAAAAACTTACAGCAAACAAGCTTGTTCCATCATTGCCAGAAAAGACTATATTAAAATAGCTTTAAAAACTTATCCAACAATCCCCCCAAACTCATAATTTTCTTGCACTTTTTATACCATGAAACTGTAGCATAAAGGTGAAGAGAGAAGTATTAAAGAAACTGATGTTTGCTTTTTATCAGCCCAGTTTACTTCCGCAATAGAAAAAAAAAGCTGAAATTATCTAGGAGGCTGTCATTTAGGAAATTATCCAGGAGAATAAAGCACAGTTTATGAAGAGAGAGGGGAATTTTTAAAAATGGTCTCTTTGAAGTTCCCCAGATTAGACAGAACAGATTTTTCAGTGGGGAGATATGCAATCTACTGTAGATTAGAAGGGAAAAATTAAACTAATCACATGTCTCATAGGAGTCCAAACTAATTTAAAACTTAAATTGAAGCAACACTGCAGGTTTCTTAATGGGCATCTGTGGCCATAAGAGCAAACAAGTCATTAAAGAGAAAGAAAATAGCAGACACAGTGTGATGGGAAAAAATCTGTCATTGTTTGTATTGACACTGCAGCATCAGCTGCATGGTCTTGGTAACCCCATGTCAAAAAGGATACCACAGAGCTAATTAGAGTGGTTTCAGGAAAAGAGGTAAATCAGAAAAAGATGATCAATCAAGGGAATGGAAAAAAGTCTCCCATGGAGGCAAATTAAAAAGACAAGACTTGTTT
This sequence comes from Aptenodytes patagonicus, assembly GCF_965638725.1. Classification (NCBI taxonomy): domain Eukaryota; kingdom Metazoa; phylum Chordata; class Aves; order Sphenisciformes; family Spheniscidae; genus Aptenodytes; species Aptenodytes patagonicus. The sequence goes on along the minus strand of NC_134954.1, from coordinate 54,089,922 downwards.
GCTTTAGCGCGGAAATAAATAAGAGCATGGTAGACAAAAATAATACTATGAACTACCTTGAAGCTTTCTGTCTGCACTACTTTTATAGACAAGAACAAGGTAACGTTCAATTAAATTAAAGGATGGGCATACAAAAGTAATGAGTCTCTACACTGGACACCTAATACAACCTTTGTATTCACCAGCATGAGGAAAACAATGAAGGCTGACAAAGATAGAGTCACTGGATAGCAAACATCCAGAGTTGTAACTATGGACAAAGCTCTCTGAAAGGTACATTTTGGGGATTCACAAAATCTGCATTAGAGCAGGAAGAAATCTAAAGCATGTGTAGGGGGAGAGTGGAAGACAAAATATTTCCCTCATCTGCCGGCTGCAGAGGTCTTAACATATTCTTCTGAAATACCTTGTACTGACTGCTCACAGATAAATTGAATCCTGGGTCTGATTGAGCTGCCAAGTTCTTGGTTTGTTCTGGGACACATCAAAATATTAAGTTCTTGACCTTACCTTTTGCGAATGTATTAATTGCCTCAAATGCATTGGCAATCAATCAATTGCAGTGATGCAAAATACTAAAGTAGCATGTGCCTGATGATGAATTTCAGAGATTAATTTACAAGGCTGGAACTCTCCTTCAAGTCCTGCTTGCTATGACCTGCACTATGTGTCAGGAGAAGAGGAAGAGCTGCAGAGCCTCCTCCCAGGCCACCTGCGAGGGCTGTACCTGCCTCGAAACCTCTGGGCTGGATTCTCGGCAGGTCTGACTCAACCTATGTTCCTTCAGCCTCCTGCAGTCACCAGCTCTGATCCAGAGCTCCGCTCTGTCCTCCTACAAGCCCCGTAGTCCAGTGGGCATAAGGATTACAGGAGGTTCTCCCAGCAAAGAAGGATTTGTTGTGCAGTAAATGTCTTGAAGCCTCAAACTGTCAGGAGAGGCCTGTGTAAAACCTTGTCAAATGGAAATGTCCTCCAGCTGTAGGTGCTTGAATTTTTGAGGTATCTTTGCTCTTCTTCCAGAGGGAGATTGCTTCATATTTGGGACAAGGGCAGGGTGCTTGGACAGTCCATTTTAGTGAGGAGCAGACTAGCTGAGGTTAGAAGGAAGTAATTTGAAACCATTTGTGTTTCGGATGTCTCAGATTAAAACACATCAGAATACAAATTGCTCTGCTTACAATAGTATTTCAAAACAAAGCAGTTATTTAAAAACAAATACACTTCATCCAGATATAATTATTCCTAATGTGGCATTTAAATTGTGAACAATCACCCAGGAAGTCCTTTTGTTCTGGTGCAATGACAGTCTGTGGTTTATCACCTGTTAGCTTCTCAAGCTAGACCCTGGGCTTTATCCTAGGGTTAATTTTAACCACCTCATGCCTGCAAACTTTTAACAGCTTGGTTTACACTAGGATTTGAAAAGGTGTTAGTAAACAGTGCATGTTAAATTAAAGCTTTCTTTAGCAGAGTCTCAGTGGAATAAGCACAGCCACAGGGTACATAAGGATAACAGCTGCCAAGTGAGCTGAAAGATTTTTGACGGTGGGGTATCCCTTTCTCCCAGTTCCCAGCCTGGCAAGATGGATATGATCTGGCTGCCAGCATGTGCCACTGCCTGAAACTCCTGCATGCCAGAAAGCTGACTATTTCCAGCACCCGGTTTCCACACAGCATGTGCGCAAGGAGGCCAGATTTCCAAAGAGCGAAGTTTGTCTCACAGGTGGGGCCAGATCACTCAGACTTCCAGGGAGTTACACAATATCAAGGATTAATTTCCAGTCTGCTGCCTTCCTGCCAGAACCTGATCACCAGACTCCCTAGGGATGATGGTTTGGCTTTTTTTTCATTGTAGCCTCAATTTTGTATAATGCACTCCTAGACATCTGGCCCTTGGGTTAACTTTAACATATGGTAGGTGTTGCACATTCCTTAGTAAATTGTCTGCTAGTGTGAAGCCAGGAGGAATGCCCCAGGAGAAGATTGTGTCTTTGCTACGTGAATGTATGCAAAGCAGTTGGAGTAAAACAGCTTCTCCCCTGGGGAATCTGTCTCAGAAAAGAACTTGCACGTGTAATGACACCTCCAAGAGTCCACCCAAGTGAATGACGGTGGGATGCTCCCATTGTGCCTTCCAGAACCATGGGGCAGGGTGGCAGCACGTGGGCTGCAGCCGTTGCTCATCCCTGTGGCACGTTTCCCTCCTGGCGTGTTCACACAGGTGGCATTGCAGTCTGCAGTTTTCTTTGGAAGGGTGTGATTCTAATTGTTTACGTCTAATTGCTGTATTCCTCTTTCATCATCAGTTGCAAAAGCGAGTGGACCCCCCAGCACCTCGCACCTTGCCCTGCTGGCGTATCTGCCATTAGCACGGGAGGCAACAAGGCAGCACCCACGGGAGCCCAGGGGCAGCCGGGAGGACATGGAAGCATGGGCAGCCCTGCACCAAAGCCATCTTACCAGGTGCTCCAGCAGGGCCACCCCCGCTGTGGGGCACCGGGCACCCTCGCAGCAGTGCCAGGTGAAAGTCAATCAGGAGACTGTTTCTGTCCACCCTGGCCGCCTGGTGCGCCTCAGCCTGCTCTCTCCCAGGTTATGGCATCAGTAGACAAAGAATTCAAAAGCAGTGTTAAACAGATTTTTCTCTGAGTAAACCGCAGTCTTAGGAGCCTGAAGTATAATGGAGTGGCAAGGCAATTATTTTTTCCTCCAACTGCTAATCTTCCTTAGCTTCTGGCCTGTCTTTTTGCTGATTCTCAGAAAGGGTGATCTGTAGGTGTTTATTGCTGAAATTTGAAGTGATTTAAAATGAATGCTTAAATGTAGTATGACTTTCAGAACTAAGTTATTCATACATTACTAATTTTCTAAGCAGTTAATGCTTTTTAAGGACTCTTATAATTTATTAGCACACTTCATATCATAGTTTATGCAGAAATGCCAATTAACCCACACAATGTGCAGTCAAGATAGATGAGGATTAAGTCCCTACAGCCATGGGAATAGCAGAGATGCAATGACCTGAAAATTGTATCCTTAGCTCCTTTGCCTGTAATTAACATACATTCACCAGTGGAGTGCCTTTCCTCTTTTTATTAATCCCTTCTCTCCAGTCCTGGATCTCTGTTGCTCAAGCAATTAGGACAGATAGCTTATGCTTTCTTGATTCTTTCAGGTCTGACTTCAGACTTGCAAGGGCTGCCTGACCAGGTTTGATAATCTGGGGGCATGAGGGATGGGATATGACCATCTTGCATATGTGCAATAAATACGCAGTTAAATTTTTGTGCAATAAATTTCCAGTTACGCAGAAAATGCCAAGGCATGTAATCAACCAGCTCCCCAGCTCATATTTCTTGTGCATTTTTTTTCATTGCACGTTTCTGAATATGCATTATGCCTTCTCTTCTTTACTCAGTGTCAGCCGTTCCACACTTTGTTTTGTTCTTTGCGGCCTGCTGGCCCACAAGTACAAGGTGCAGTGTAGAACTATGGAGGACGCCCTTTTGTGTGTGTAGCAGAAGCTGAGAAGGAAGGACTCATGGCCTTGTCTGCAGTGACAGAGGCATGGTTCAGGATAGGATGACCAAATATTTTAATAGGGAACAGAAGTGATTGCTTCAGTGCTGTCCCCCTTGTTTCCAGAGGCACATAGTGAAGGTAGAGTCTACTGTTTTGACTCCAGCTGCTGTTGACTGGCATAAATTTTCAGACATCTTTTGCTTCTGGTTTGCACTTCAGACATACACAGCTGTCACTGGAGCCAGGCAAATGAGCAGAGCTGCAGATGCATGTGGTTAGCTGTCTAGGAGGATATTTGAAACTGCTCAAGTCCTGACGTGGCTACCAGCATCACCACACAACTCAAGACTATCGGAGAGAAAGGGATGTCTAACAGAGGCTTTGAGAGACTTCAGAGCCAGTGTTAGATGGCTGTGGCGAATGTTGGGAGTAATGCAGGATTCAGGTTGGTAAAGAAGTTCAATATTCTTTTTTCTCTGTGAAATTACTTAAGGTTTAGTCTCAAAATAAAGAGGAATGCAGACCTTTGTGTGTCCTTGAAAACAAAAAATGCAGTATGCTATTTCTGATATTTTAAATGTGTAAAAATTAAGGTTAAGGGAGGCAGCAGGGCTTCACTGAGGCAACAGGAAGACTTCGAAAGCAGTAGGATGCTTACGCTGCTGCTCAGAGTTGCAGGAAGACTAAGCTGTGTTTTGGCTTAGAAATCTTGTCCCAGCAGCTGAGATATTTATAATATTATGCTTCTTTGTGCACCTCTTTGAATGTAGTTCATTTGTTAAGTGGGGGAGGGGGATGTGTCTTAAAATTGGTAAAACATTCCCTTAACAAGTCCTGACATCAAGGAGAGCTAGAAACCTACAGCTAAAGGAAATTATGGAGAAGGCAAGAATCAGTGTGCTGGGAAATAAAGCCATGAGTCACGGTGACAAAAGGATCTCTAGGAGTCACCACCTGACAATGCTTTAGCAGGTCTACGGAAGGAAATACATCTGGTGACTTAATGGGCAAAACTGAGAGGATTAGAGGGGTGCTGAGAAGCAGTTTATAGTGTCATCTGTTTAAGATTAAATGACATTAAAAGTAGAAGGTCATAGGATTTAAGGATTAGGAATATTAATCTTAGAAAAATAGCAAACTCAAAAGTCAAAGCTGCTAGACAGTCTTCTTTGGCACGTTATTAGTTACTGGAGCAGGGGAAAAATAGTGGCATGCAATTGGCATAGGTAGGTAGTTTGAGCCATGTACGGAGATGTGTTTGTTCTACTTGTAAAATCACTGAAGTACTTTCAAAATTTTTTTTTTTTTCTTTCCTAAAAGGCCTTTAATAGCTAGCCTGGGAAGGCAAAGATTGTTAAGGAATCTTTTTTTTCAACATCCATCCTGATATGTGTCTTCAGAAACAGACAAGACGAGAAGAAACCAGAATTTGCTATTAAAAGATTGCTGGATAATGTGATGGTACTCACCTGAAACATGTTATCATTTATGCAATGACAGGGGAACAATTAACTGCTAATCTAAGGTGGATCTTGTTTCAGATTACAGTACTTCCATACAACTAATGTAGACATACTGTCAGCTGGGTCTATGTAGCCTTGGCATAAAGAGAGAGGTGCAGATAGGAGCAGATTATTTTTGGCCTCTCCAGCAATCTTTGGGTCCCAGTTTCTATTACCAGAGGAGTTCCCCTGTTGTGATGTTATGTCTCCAACCCAATGTTACGGCATGGCCAGCCCAAGAAGGGGTAACTGGTAATCGCTCTACCAGCAAATCTCACTCATGAGTGATGGTTAGGTAAGATATTTTTCTACTGTTTTAAGCTACTAGAATGGGAAATGGCATATGAAGTGGCCCTTAAGGTGGGTGATTGTGCTGTGGACAAGACACTGATCTCTGCTCCTGCCAGGCAGACTATAAATCATCCTTAAATCAGCCATTGCCAGGTGCAGTTCCCTTCATAGCTGCTTCACCTGATTCCTGAGTCAGACAGAGGTGCCATCAGAGCTCAGGCTTCTTCTGCTAGTACTGCCCTTCTGCTTCTCCGAAGTCAGTGGCAACAGAGTTCTGCTGCTTATAGCCTTTCTGATGGTCCTTTCAGTCACCCTCTTTCTCTGTCACCTGAGCCCTTTGCAGAATAAACAGCAAGCACTGAGATAGATGAAGAATAAAAAACAAGGTTGTCTTTTAAAAAAAAAAAAAAAAAAAAAAATCTCACAAATCCATTTATGTCCTTGGCAATATGCAGTCCTTATGGCTGGTACCTTTGTCCACCCTTAAAGCTGAAAATCTTGCAGTGTTGTTCCAAACTCAGTGGGTATTGGTGAAATACTTGCTCATGCTTATATTTGCCTCGCTCCATGCTGTGTTTTACTAGATGACTACACAGGCTGAGAATGTTGTGGTGAACACGCCAACTATCCTCAATATTTGTGAGTGATTTTTAAAACATATTTTAGTACCTTCCTAATTCCTATTTGAAACAGCCTCTGCTTATATACTCTTTGCTGGTTTCTCTCAGTTCCTAGGCTGATTTTGTAATCAAATCAGCATGAAATCAAACAGAACATCATAATTCTATGACTGCACTAATACATAAACCCATTAACCATCTCAAATAATACTGCAGTAAAAATATACATTTTTTACAGCTTAAACTTAGTGAACGTTGAGTTTGAATAATAAGAGAGTGGAAAAATGACCACATATACAGGAAAGGACAGAAGAGAGGCAATCAAGTGAGAAAGAAAAATGGCTTAGAAAGCAGTAAAAAGTCTGCAAAAGGAAAGCATTAAAAAATCGTGGATGCAGCAAGTTAAAGAAATAAACAGCAATTTTAGGGATTTGAATACCTAATTAATATTATCTTGTTACAAAAGAACACCTGCAAAGCATTGACTACTGGGGTTTTTTTACAGTTATTGATTGGTAGAAGGAAAAAAAAGGAGAAAATTGCTACTGCCAACTGTGGTTAAAAGGAGTTGACAAATTGACACTAAGTGCTCCCTCACATGGTGACTATCCACACTGTTATTAACTCAGCTCATCCTTGCAGACTCTTGCACTTTGTTTAGTGCTCAGTGTTACGATTCTTAATCCCTGGGTTTGTTCTGTATTGCGTAATACGTTCAGTAAAACACAATTCAGCACAACAGACTAAATTTACCAAAGGGAAAGCAGTAATATTTCCTAACTTTTATTTTAAAAGTCATTAAAACTTAAGTATATAGATAGTGACTACTTCTAATGCTGACAAAATGTTAGTATTTATGAAGTGAGGTTTTTCTTCTTTTCATACTACTACAGAGCCTGAGTCAATATATTGTAGGATGTAAAGCCTTACAAGATGTGTGTTGAAGATTTAATTCCGGGACTTACTTTGGATCCTCTGCTTTCAAACTGACATAAAGTATTATTGTAGTGAAATAAATACATCAAACACGCTATTATGGTACAAGGAAAATCATACATATATATCGCAACAAGCAGAGGATTATAGCTGTTGTATTGTGACTTTACCTGCTGACTGACTTCAAATGGGATCTAAACACCCATGTAGCAGAAGGCACAACATATGACCCAAAATAACATGCTGGGGAGTGTTTATTTTGCCTTACTGTGGAAATTCAAGCTAGGAACTACACAACATTTTCATTAAAATGGTAGAACCGTCCCCATCCTGTCCCAGTCCTCCCCCGAAAAGCTGTGTTCTAGAGGACTTGAAAAACTTAACACAGGGGACTTAATGTACTTTAAAGAAGTGGCATTTATTTAAAGACAGGCAGACTGGGGGGTGGGGGTGTATTTTGGAATGCAATGCAGCTGTGTGTGTCTGGCTCTGTGTAACCACAGCTCCTGTGAAGACTTTTTGTGTGTTTGAAGTTGTGCAGCTACAGCATGCTGCCTGCCTTCCCCTATCGTTTCCTGAAAAAGCTTGATATGGTGCCGCTTTGGTGCAGAAAAATTTTGCTCCATAATTGAGGCAGTGGGGTATAACCCATCCCAGCTCCCTTCCCCATTCCTAAGGGCTGCAGCTTTTCTTCTGCTCTGAACCACAGCTGTGAGATTTCACGAGCAGCACAAACTGAGCTCCAAAGAAAAAGACTGAAGAACCTGAACTTGTTGTGGCGAGACCAGAGAGCACCGACCTCGTCCAAGTGATTTGGGTGCAGCTGGAATCATCTCAGAGTGTTTCTCTCCATCCCCCATCTGCCCCTGAGGGCAGAATAAAAATATAGTGTACTTGGTGATCAAATCCACTGGAAGGTGCAACAGGATAAAGAAAGATAATCTTTTCCTTACTTTAAACTGTGTCCCTTTAACTCCCTTTCCTACTCCCCCCCACCAACACTTTGAGCTCCAGCCAGCTGGATCTTCATCTGTTGATATCCTAAATGCATAGTTAGAAATGAGTGCATTGTGGTTTGCATTATTTCATTTGTTTGTTTCTGTGATGAGTTCTTATTTCTAGAAGCAGCATGTTCTTCCTGAGGTTTAATTACTTGGCGTTTTAGTAAATGAAAACCTCTTTTATTGATAAACAATAGCAAATAATGAGTGATAAGCATGTTAGTTAAAAGATTACGTTTAACATTAAGTGATACCATTTATTTTTTTCCCATGGAGTATCCTTTCCAAGAAAAAGCCATTGTTTTGACTGAAACTTTGGGAAAAAAGCTTTTTTTTTTTTTATTTTTATTTTAAAAAAAAAAGGCCTGCCAATGTTAATTGATATTATTCAGCTACCCCCATTTGCTTGGTTCGGAGTTGTTCTCCTATTTAATTTAGCTGTCTTGATACAGACCTCACCCACCAGGGAAGCTCCTGAGCTTTTGCAGCTGTATTTATTCTGGTCTTTTATGAAGTGGGTTAGCTAACAAAAAGTAGTTTCCAACATACAATTTATGTTTGTAAAGTTCCCAAATTATAGCCTGGCCCCCTTCATTGTGCAGAAGGAAAGGCTTCCTCAGCACTGTAACAAAAGCCAGAGTATAAGGAAGCAGCACTAGCACAAAAGGTGTTTTGCAGCAGTGCTGATCAGCATGTAGTTTGATACCTGAATTTGGTTACTCTGGAATGATGAAGACCACCAACCTCAACAGTATCTACTGTTAACTGGGAAATGAATGAAATAGTACAACTGCTCTGCGCCTGCTGAAAGGATGCCCCCTGCCAAAATTCTGTTTCCAGAAAGTTATTCATTGACATACTTGATTTGTTCACGTCAGTTTTATAGAAATTCTTTTGATGGTACCTCTAATCAGTTAAAATAGCCTTCTCCTTTGTTTTGTTTCCGATTTGTATGAAGTTCAAATGTACACTAGTTAAAGCAAAATAGCAACAACCTGATGACAGTCAGACAGAAAACAGTAAGCTCAGCCACCTGCCTTTTCTATCAGGCTGATAGTTTTCCTTTGAAGTCAGAGACAAAACTGCCACTGATTTCAGAGGTGGATTGTACACAAATGATATAAAACCACTAATACCTAGTGGTTTTTTCTTATCTCAACATTATATACTTTTAGGAACTCTGGCTTCTAGGTCAAAAGAGACAAAGGCCTTACAGGTTTGGAATCTTTTCTAAAAAAAAAATTATCTCAACTCTGCGTATATATGTAGCATACAATTAGTGATGCTAAAATATGTTTCTAATAACCACTTTTAATCCTGTTTGATAGAATGCTTATATAGTTAGATCATGGTATGCAGATTATAAGCTTAGAGCTGTATGTCTTTGCAAGTACTTCTTGTGGGGTTCACGAAGCTGACTTATAAATTTTGCAGTCTTCCATGCCATTCCATGAAGATGTCTGTCTGTTCGTCTGTCTGTGATGCACCTGCTTTAAAATTGGCCTTGCTTTACAGAGCAGGAGGATCATTGATCACACCAGGGTTCTCCCTTACACAAGACAGAAGTAAGTACTCAAGGCAAAATTGCCAGCATCTTTCTTTCTCTTGGTGTGAAATGCAATGGGGAAAAAACCCACAAAATAATCACGAAGCAATGGAGCCAATTCAACCTTTTAAAGACTAAGTATTACTTCAGAAAATATAGTCTTTCTCACAATCTTAGTAACAAAAGTCCAGGAATAATTAAATTATAATGTGACTCTGTAGCCCAAACCTGGCTACATGAAGAGGCATGAAGTAGATGTTTCTGAAATACCAGTTGAAGTGTAATGTAGTGTATCTAGTTGGAGATAAAAACGGCACTTTTTCCAGCTGTCTGTCTATGCTAAGAGTTGTGCAAACCTCATTAGAAGTTTTCTTTCAGGATAATTGAGTTAAAATTGGTGCAGAAGATTCTGACTACTCTTACTGTAGTTTGAATAGGGTCTAGTTCAGTTTAGTGTAAGCTCGGTTAGTTAAGCAACATTGAAATCAAGTGAACTATGACAGTATCATAATTAGGATGTACACTTTGGCATGCTGTCTTTAAATCTAGAGCAGGAAGCCAAACCAAAGTGAACAATGGAGGCAAATGAAGCATGGAAACATACAGTGACTCAGGCGATCCTGCTTCCTCCTCTCCTTCTGACCAGTCCTCATAGAGCATTTCTGCTTCAGGTCTTGACTTTTATTGGAGCCCAGCACGAAGCACAAACCCTCCTGAGGCTTGTAAACCTCTCTTTCAGCTACAGCTACTTGTCCACACATCTTCTCATGACAGCCAAACTAATTACCATTGCATGTCTTCCCAAGTGACAAAACTTGCTTGTCTGCCAAGATAAAAAATTTGGAAGGCTGTGAAGTGATACAACCTGGGGACACCTACTGTACTGATGTATTTTAAGCACTATTACACAGAGCTCTGCTAGCGATATGAATTCAGGGTACATCGTTTGGTAATTGGGTGAAGCCAGACTGGTCTCTTCAGACTAATACAACCCCATGCAGGAGTCAGGACGGATTTGACTGGCCCAACATAGCTTTTGTAATGAAGACTGCTGCTCTGTTAGTGTGATTTTACTTCTTAGGTGAAATTATTAGAGAAGCTGGCACAACTAGCAGCACAAGAAACTGGAAGTCCCCATAGCTGCTGGGACCAGCAGATAGAAGACATGTTAGAAGAATGACAGCTCAGGACCATGCCTTGCACTGCTGCTTCCACCATGCCCATGGTCCTCCACGCTCCCCAGGATGACGCAGAGCAGTCATGCAACACCTAGGCAGTTCTTGGCCCTTCTGCTAGGCACATCATTAGTGGCCTAATGGTACGGACCTACGGAAATGGGACTGGCACTGCTGCTTTTACATGGGTCAGCCATAGCCATTTCTTCTGCTTAGGAACAACCCGGTTCAGATTTGGATAATAAAAAGTCTCGGTGGATCGCGTTGTTGGCACCTGTACTATCCAGTCCATTAAATGGACTGGCCCAGAGTCTGATCACAGTTCACTGCGTGTAAGCCTGGTGCTACTCCAGAATTACAGCAGACTAAATGAGATAAAAAATTTGGCCGGTTGCTTTCAATTCTTTAGCAGTCCTTTAAAATCAAGAGATTGTGCTGCAGCTTTTCCTGTTTTGGTGGAGGACCTCCTCCAGGTGGCCAGCAGTATGGCACAGACATGTTGGTGCTAACAAATACACGTTACCAAACTCACTCAAAGCGGTTTAGAGATGCAATACACACTCCTGTTGACTGCAGATGGATAAATAAACCATGACAGGTAAATAAAAATAGTGCACTATTACCCACTGTAAACTAGTAAAGCTGCTTTTGAGACATCCCCCCAGTAGGAAAGATTGCTGTCAATATCATTCAATGAAACCTCCAAGGTTTTGTTATAAGCTTGTAACTCGAGCCATATTTGCAGCATTAACGTAGTGCTTGAAAACTTTAAATGTCATTTCTGTGCTAAACAGCTGAGTTTAAACATCATGCTGCTTTTCTACGCAATTTTTGCAGTACCTGTTGGAACATTGTCCTGATCAACTGATACCTTATGTGTCTTATTACTTAAAGCAAGTCTCTTATCTTAGAGTAATGTCTAAATTTTTATTTTTAATCTTAATCTTTGCTTTGTGTGTGTTTATATCTGTGTGGAAGCCTAAGACAGCATAAACCACTGCCTATTTTAAGCAGCTTAATATTGATAGAAAACAAATTTAAATTTTCCAGAAAACTTTCTACATTTTCATGTATTAAAACATATCTACATTGGAAAGTGTCACACGGTTTATTCTGATCTGTGAGGAAGTAAGTACTAGCAATCTCCTAATCTGATGGGAAGAGGCTACTGGAAGTTTGTGGCCATGGGGAGAAGTGAGGCTGGTGGGCAAAGAAAGTCTTCTGCTGTGTGAAAATGCATTTAATACACTTGTTCTAAGCCTGAAGGAGGAAATTCATTAGACTAAGAACAATCATTTTATTCCTAAAGCTAAGGAATCTTTTCTTTCACGCCTGAGATCTAACCTGGCTTCTTGATGCTAAACAAACAAGGCAAAAACAAAGTCCTTCATTTTGGAGTGGCCACTCTGCTGACTGCTCAAGGTCTTGAACTAGCGATATGCAGTCTGTCAGTTTTCTCTTTTTCTTTTTTGGAGTAGAAACAAAAGTTCAGTAACTGTTGGGGAATTTGTGTGTATGTTTTTGTTTAGTTATTACTAACTCTTGTATATTACAAAGAGAGCCCAGGCTGGGCTTTTGAGGAAATAGACTCACTTTCAGCCCTTTACATTTTTTTTTTTGGCCAAGTTCTAGCACTCTCTTGGAATAAGTTGCTTCAGAATATGAGACCACATATGAAACCACAGTTTTTAAAGTTCTGTTGGGCTCCCTTTTGTGATATAACAGTTTTAGGGGGCAGAAAAACAAATCCTGGTAATGTCTCCTTCTAAAGCGCAAGATTCAGGCATCCTCATTCCATCATCCTGTCTTGGCTACGTCTACATAATTGCTGCTACAATTTGAATTCAATTAAAAGCTTTTAATTGGTCATCCTCCCAAACATTTCAGAAATGTCATTCATTTTCAGATATGCTTAGAGATCTGTCATCCTAACATAATTTTAGTCTGACACAATAGTCAATTACACTAATTGTCCAGCAGGAATTAACCTCTTATGCATCATCAGATTGTAACTGTTGCTAGGTTCACTTCGCAAAGATCTGTTCCTTTCCTGTATCTGTACATAAGCAATGTCGAGCACCAGCACCTGCGAGCCTCAGTACAGGCTGGGAAAGAACTACTTCATTGTATTGGAAACGGACATAAATATTGAATATACTTCTAAACTGATTGGAATATTGAAATATGCTGCAAAAAGACAGGTCACCTTCAGGTGCAGAATAATGATACCAATTCTCTGATTAAAATTAACTTCGCCTTAAACACAATCATCATTAATGAAGCAAATGGTTATCTGTGTATTGTCAGCTATTAAAATGATATTTAAAGAGTTTTTCATCAATAGATTTCAAAGTTTATGCTTCTGAGGTCATTCTGAGGACACACACTCGCAGCTCCATTTAAGACTGGCTTATGCAAGTCCATTCAGAAAATGGAGTGATCTGGATGATTTGGGTATTGTAGCTGAAGAGAGGCCTATGTATACGTGCAGGAGCCAGCTCAGATGTTTGTGAGACAGGGCTGGAAGATGAGCTCCCAGGGGAAGTTCTAGGGGGGTTCTAGGTCAGCTGGAAGAGGATTGAAATCCAGCCATGAGAACAAGGCAGAGAGGCTAGAAGGAGGAAGGGAGATACTAGCAAGTTACATTTTCAGCACTGGCTAAAAGAGGTCTTGCTGATTTGAGCAAAGAAATGTTTTCTTCTGCTTGGAAAATCATTATTTGTAAGTGAAGAAGGCTGCATTAGAGGCGTGCAACTCCCATGGTCAGTTTTTCCTCTGAACTGAAATCACAGCAAAGCCCTGGGTTTTGACAGATAGCTCATGTCAGAGACTCGTAGTAGGATCCTGAGACGATTGTGCACAGGGCTGGAACCAGTAGGGAGCTGAGGGCTCAGATGGGCACAGGCAGTGAGCACCGTGATAACCGCAGTGAAGGAAGAGATGCAGGCAGGCAGATCTGGTAGCGGTGCTAGAGCCCACACATTTTTTCAGGTGATTTGAAGGACTAGGTGTCCATGGAGCAGCCTCCAGCTACCAGTTCTTTTCTCTCTCCAAGAAACAACCACAAGAACTGAATCAGAATATTTACAGACACTTAGGATGTTGGCTCAGCAATGAAACAGAAACATCCAGTGGCAGGTTCACCTGCACAGCTCCATCCTTGCCAAAGCATTCCCTGAAACTTCCCTTAAATGTCCTAGATGGAAATTCTCCCCATATACAGAAATGGTTTGTTTTGTTTAAATCGGTATAGTGTTTTTCACAGCATCAGGGTCACGTGTTTAACTTAGAATTTTTTTCAGCACGGAAATGTCAGCACAGAGATGAGGAGCTGTGAAATTAATTTTTCAGGAAGGGCAAGTAGAGTCAGTGGGGGGAAAAGAGCAAGCTAGCAGAAAACCTGAAGGCAGGATGATAAAACTGTGCAGGAAGTCAGTGTCTCTTAGTATTCAGTAGCCAGCTGGAGAGTGTGATGATACAGGGGAGAAAACTGAAGCCATCGAAAATAAAGTGAGGCAGGGCAGACAAAATAGTGATGTTACAGGAGCGGTATACCTACTACTTGAAGTAATTTTGTATGTGCCTAAACCACCATGTGTATTGTCCAGCAGCTACAGCTACACTAAAGCCTGCTGGTCACCTTTGCTCTAAAGTCTAGTGGATACAATTATAGTTTTCCTCTTGCAGCTTGTCTCTAACGGGACTGGGCAGCGAGATAAGGAACCAACAGTAAAAACCTATGTAAAGACAAATACGTTTTCTTTAGCTGAGAGTGCAAAGCCGCTTTTGTTGCTGCTGAGTGGTGTGCTCTCAGACGCTTTTCCATGCTTCGTTTATGCCCGTTTGGTGTACGTGCATGCAGGGTTAAGTCATTAAACGTTTCAGAGGGTCCTTTCACCCAGGACAGTCCCGCTCCCATTTAAACGCCTCAGCAGGAGAGGGCAGAGAGCACCGCAGCTGGCAGGGGTTACTCGCGCGGGGACCAGGCTGAGGCAGCTGCTACCGGTCCGTGTGGCTGTGCGGAGTTCAGAAAAGGAGGGCTTTTTGTTGCTGTCATCTGCCTATTTAAATTAGGCGACAGCCTTTCCAGGCTCGCCGGGAGCCCAGCAATACCGCACGGCGGGTCAGCCCGGCTGAGCGGCGGGAGGGAAGGCGGGCCACGGCGGCCAGACGGGGTGACAAGGTGCGGAGCCCCGTCGCCGCCAGGCCGGTTGGACGCCGAGCCGGCGCTGAAGCGGAGGCTGCGTCCCAGCCGGGTGCAGCCCGCTGCTGCCGGCAGCCTCGGCCGCGGTGAGTGCCCCCAGGACGGGGTCCCCGCTCGCTTGGGCCGCGTAATTTGTGGTTCGGGGTTTGGTGGGGTTTTTTGGAAGGGCAAGAGGGGCGGGGGAAGGTTGCTTCTGGCCGCCCGGCGGGGCCAGCCCCGGGGCCGCCTGAGGAGCACGGCGGGCCCCGGGGCAGCCGAGCAGCCGCGGGGCGCGGGCGGGAGCCAATGGGCGCTGGCGCGGCCGTGTGACAGGCGGGGCGGCCGCTGCCCCCGGCGGGCGGGGAGCCGGCACAGCGCGCCGCACCGCTCGGCAGCATCATCCTCGGCTGTGGGGCTAACACACGCCTCCATCCTCCTCTCCCTCGGCAGCCGCTCGCACACGCCTCGCCGCGGCGAGGGAGGCCGGCGGGCGGAGCGGAGCGGGGGGCGCCGCGGCAGACAAAGCAAAGATGGCAGGGATCCTCGCCTGGTTCTGGAACGAGCGGTTCTGGCTGCCGCACAACGTCACCTGGGCGGACCTGCAGAGCACGGAGGAAGCCGCCTTCCCGCAGGCGGAGGACCTCTACCTCGCCTTCCCCCTGGCCTTCTGCATCTTCATGATCCGGCTGCTCTTCGAAAGGTAATGCCGAGCCGCCCGCGCCACCCCGGGCTCGGCGGGGCTGGGCGGGCCGCGCGGCTGGCGGCGGCCGCGGCCGTTCTCTGAGTGTCAGCCGGGGAACCTTGGCTGCCCGGCGTCTTCCTCCCGCCGCCGCTTCTCTCCCGGCCTTGCCGGGCTCTTACGTGTTCCCTCCCCCCTCGGTCGGTCACGTAGCGGGCCCGACGCAGGAAGGTGGAGGGGTTCGGGAGGCAGCCGGCGCTCCTCTCCCGCGCGGCGCGGGCGCTAGGAGGCGAGGTCTCCCCGGGAATGGGCGCAGCCCTCCCTCCACCTGCGGCGGCCGCGGCGCTCCGGCCCGGCGCTGGTAGCGGGGGGAAAAGGGCCCTCCGGCACCTGTGCGAGCCGGGGCTGCCCGCCCGCGGGCTGCTACCCACGGGCTGCGGCGGGGTCCTGGCCGCCCCCCTCAGGGAAGCCCCGCAAGAAGCGCTGCGGGGACGGGCCGGGGCGGGAAACTGTCCCGGTAGGAGAGTTTGCCCGTGCTCCCGCCGCAGGGTCGCTCGAGAGAGAGTAAACTGCGGCGAAGCCCGCTCTGCCCTCCGTCTGCGCGGCCGCGGGGCGCGTTACGCCGTGGGGCAGGACCCGGCCTAAACTCCTGCCAGAGGGGCTGGCGCTGCGTGGCGGAGGAGGCGGCAGTTAAACCTGGGTGTCAGGTGGGAATGGGAATCTTGATGGTGAGCACCAGCCTGAGGGTGAGGCGTGGCTGAGCAGAGTTTTGCTTGGCCAGTTTGTGTGGTAGCGGTGTGAACGGTCCGTGCCATATATCGGAAATACTCCAAGTACTGTCAGGGTGTAGGATCTCCGTGAATAAATGCTCCAGACGCTGTTCATCACCGAACCAAACTCACTGTTCTTTGAGATTGCTGAATTCAAAATACACATTTCACAAACATACAAATACGTATATTTAAACACAACACGCCAAACTAGTGATCGGTCAGCAAAGACTATTTGTTTTCTGAGTGTTTCCTTACGGGTGTTTAACAGAGGCTGCCTGTCACAGGGAGGCAGCTGAAGCGAAGTGGGTTGCTCACTTGCACACACTTCTGTGCTGCCTGACAAAGGTGGTGTTCCCTCCATCTGCAGAGAACAAAAGAACAATTCCCTGTGCCAACACCTGTGTGTTTTTAGTGCTGTCTTCCTAGGCAATACTATTAGGGTAGTTAAGGAAGATAAAGGAAGACCAGTAGTTACCATGTGCCAGAGAAAGGCTGTAAAGATGCTTTAAAAATTATAAAATAGCTGATCTGCCAGGTAGCACTGCATCTCCTAAGCATTCCCTCATCCTGGTTAGAATATGGCACCTGGGATGTTGGTTTGTGAAAAACTTGGCTGTCTTCGTAACTGAGTTGAGAGGACCATACTTACTTTGAAAAACAAACTGTTGTGGGCTGTCCTTAATTTCTGTGTTGCTTTACAGATTTACTGAAAAAGACAGCAAAACTTGTGGTCTGCCTGAAAATCCGAGGTTATCAAAAGTTGATTTAAACACTAACCCTGAGTTAAATACTGCAATATACTTACAAATTGAGTGCCAAGTATTATTTAGATAATGTCAAATCATTAGTGTGTTGTTTTTTTTTTCCTTTGCAGTCTGTACAGTGCGTACTTTTGAGTGCTGAAAGTGGGTGCGTGATGTTGCATCTCTTGCCATCAGAACTGCAATATGTATCACAGCAGGGCTGTGTTTAGATGGAGGAACAACTAGTCAGGGAGACAATTTCAGCCTAAACTTAAAATCATGTTGTTTCTGCTAGTTCTGATGCGGCTGTTGTTAGCATTATAGAAGCTGCTCTGATTATTTAGTAGTCTGTATCCACTCCCTCTGGTTATTTTTCTTCATTCAATTAAAGTAATTTTTAATTTTGCAGTACATTATATTTTTAAGTGTTAGTTATACAGATGAGAAAATCAGTACGTTTTCATAATTCTCTTATATTTGTTAGGCTAATTTTGAAATTTAAATCTGGAAATGCGTTCTGCTAGGCTGATAGTAGGTGAGACCTCCAAAGAGGTTTTATTAACAATTACTTAAGCATGTGGTTTTTCCTTTTTAATTTCAAACCAATTGCAAAACTCCACTGTGAGAGTAGGATCAGGCCGTTTTGTGTGTGATTAATCCACATGGCATGGTACAGTTGTGATTTTTCACGTAGAGCATTTTATTAAAGCAGGCTAGGCAAAAGTGACTGGACCTGCTTCCACTGATCAAAGCAGGGGGGTTGTCTTTAATGGGGGAAAGATCAAGCCTTATTACTGCTCATTAGTAATTTATTTTGTCAGACCTCTGTGCTTTGTTTGTTGGGAGCCACAGAAATGCCTCATGCACATCATTAATTAAAGGCTTGCAATTATTTCAATTGATAAAGCTATAAAAGATCTGGACGGGAAAAGAGAGGAATATATGTTAAACTGATAAGTTTTCATTCTTCTGTGTATTAAAACAGCTACATTTTTTCCTTTCAAAACTCAAATTGTGGATGACTGATGTTGTTCATGCTACATCCTGGAACAAGCTTTTGCAGAGGTGTAACAGTTCCTTCTTTTTGCAATGGTAGCAACTAAAGAAAAAATAAAAATAGATGCTGTAATACATTTTTTAAAAATCCAGGTCTACTTTAAATCCATGGTTGTACTGCAATATTTGTAACATCAATGTATTCTCTATTTTGTTTTGTAAGATACCTAATACAGGTGCCCTTGTAGTTCTTTATACTGGTAGGGAAGCAGCCACAAGGTGTTAAGAATCTGATTACGTATTTTATATCCATTATTTTCGGACTCCTTCACAGCAGCTGACTGCTAGTCTGTTGGAGCAGTATGGTTTTACTTTCCTTGCAGTGAAGGGTGACTGACTGCATGGATCTTCACGGTAGTAAGAAATAGGGTGCAGGGGAAGCTGTGGTTTGGACTTCATGTGTCTGCTTACGAAGTTCTTGATATGTCTGGGGGATAAAACTTGTCATGCTAGGCGTTAAAAGTTGACTTCATATATTTATATTCTATATACTTATATGTTTGTGTACCTATTTGTGGGTGCAATTGAAATGACAGAACTTGGAAACTTTGTTCTATACATATTCACCTATTATTAACGAAGTTAATCCTGCTGGGATTTTTTTTTGTTACTGGTTTGGTGAATCGACTAACCAAGACAAGAAAAGAATCTAGACACTTCTAAAATGATTTTTTTCTTTTTTTTCCTTTCAAATAAACTACTTTTTGTTGATTTCCTTGTCCTACCATCCCTGACCAGCACTCTTGAATGAAAGGAAAAAGTAGATTAGAACACTAAGTGTATGCTGAATCGCTTCAGCAATTGGATCTGATGATGATGACTGCTCTTGAAATAAGCTTTGCTCTGAGGTATAATCTCATAACCATGAGATTTAGTGGATCTCTCTGCTGAGGCCATCATAGTTATGGATGAGGTGCTAAAATACCTTAACAGCCTTTTCTCTTTTCCCTTCCTTCTCATTCATCTCTTTCTTTAAACACAAAGTACATTTTAGAAAACTATAATAACTAAGCGCAAAGATAGCGTAACCTAGTAGTTTGGAAGATGGCAGGAGTTTAGCAATGCAGTGGTAATGTGGGGACATACTTCTTTGTAGTATCCATCCGTTTTGTGTGTCCTACTATTTTTTTAAAGGCATGTAAGCAACTAAGGATGCCCTCCTGTACTATACAACGCCTTCAGCTATAAGGAAATAATGTAAGTGCTCAATGATACCAGTCTCTGTCTCCCTGGATCCTTTCCAGTTCTAGTGCGGGCAAGACAGGTTAAAGCTGAATTAAAACTGGTCTTACTAATAGCAGAGTGTTGTAGTTTTGATTGGCCTAAAAAGATAAAGAAACATTTGTTATTCTGGGCAAATACAATTTTTCTTCTTTCTTCTATGCAATCACATAGCTCTTCTCCCTCTGCGCTAGACCTCACTGCTCAGAAGCAGCATCCTTTTCTATCCTCCCAAGCACGTCCTCTGTGAGGGGCATGTGGTTATACAAAAACAATGTTTGCTCAGTAATCAGTGTGCTTGTTGGACACAAAACAAGAGGGTAACACACCTCTGCTTTAGAGACTTCTCTCGAGGGAGAAGTTGGCTGAATCCTCCAAAAGAAGTTCTAACTAAATAGATTTCTGATGTGGTCCAGCAATCTTCTGAGTCAAGCAGTCTGTTGTTACTGCTTTCTTTACACTTGGCTCATCTATTCAAGTTTCTCATATCTCATCTTTGCATTGTAGTTGCAGTATACTTTATTTCCCTCACCTTGTAAGCAGCAGTTTGGGCTCAGATCTAATGAGATTGCTCCATAAATCAGCAAACTAGGCTTATAACGCCGTTGTTGTCCTCTGGCCTTGATGGGGGCAGTCCTCTCAAAGGTGAAGCTGATATTCTGTTGTGGTTTAACCGCAGTCAGCAACTGAGTACCACACAACTGCTCGTTCACTCCTCCCCACCCCCGCCCCCGGTGGGATGGGGGAGAGAATTGGAAGAGTAGAAGTGAGAAAAACTCGTGGGTTGGGATAAAAACAGTTTAAGAATTGAAATAAAATACTAATAACGATAATAATAATACTGTAATAATAATAATACACAAAGCAAGTGATGCACAGTGCAATTGCTCACCACCCGCTGACTGATACCCAGCCAGTCCCCGAGCAGTGGCCCCCCCGGCCAGCTTTCCCCAGTTTATGTACTGAGCATGACGTCACATGGTATGGAATGTCCCTTTGGCCAGTTTGGCTGTGCCCCCTCCCAGCTTCTTGTGCACCTCCAGCCTTCTCAGTCGGTAGAGCACGGGAAGCTGAAAAATCCTTGACTAGTGAAAGCATTACCTAGCAACAACTAAAACATCAGTGTGTTATGAACATTGTTCTTGTCCTAAATCCAAAACACAGCACTGTACCAGCTACTGGGAAGGAAATTAACTCTGTCCCTGCCGAAACCAGGACATATTCCTCAGTTGATGGAATGGCTCATATGGTCAGGGATAGCTTGAATATATATAGGAACAGCCCTCCAGCTGTGCTGATTTAAACTGAGCCAGCCTCATCGTTTACTATCAGTCAAATCAAGATACTCTAGACATTGAGCTTATGGAAATTCACAGCTTTTGTATGACATTTTGCTTTTATAATGATAATTCAGCCTCAAAGGTAACCTCAGCTGACTCTCATTTAGTATGACACAGTAGAATTCGTAGTGGATCAGGGTGACACAATACAACAACTGTGTGTGCATGTGTTTTTTTTGTTTTTTTTTTTTTTTTTTGCTAACTGTAAAAATTAATTCAGGTGACAGTACATTAAAGCCCTGCAAGTGTTTCTGGTATGTGGTATATACATACAAATTTGATTTTTGTAGTCCCTAAGACATCTAGTATTGGTGCTTTCTTACAACAACAAGGAGGCTAGACGGGATACAGAATTTGGAAGAGGGTGTACAAACTCACTGCATTTCCAGCAGCCCAGAACCTCATCTAGGGAGGTTGGGGCAATGATGGTTATTTCTATCAAAACCTGTTTGTAGGCTGTGATATTTGTAGATTTCTTGCTTAGTTCTCTGTGTGTTAGGCAAAATCTGATTGTTCAGTTATAATTCACTTGTGTGTAAGTGGATGCACGTGTTCACTGACAATAACTTTCTCAGTTTTTTCTCTAGAGTTTTTTATAATTTCTTTTTTTTCATAAGATGACCTGTAAGGTCTTTTTTTGCTTGATTACTATTCAATAAATGCTTAATTCAGTTGAAATGGAATAGGACATTGAAATTGATAACTTCCTCTGAAAAGACACAGGTGATACAAAGAAAATAACCGAAAAAGCGATTTCTTTGAAACTTTAAACCAATTTCTTTTTAAAATAGTAACAATAGAGCATTAGCAGTAAATAGCTTTAATATAAATTTGTATCTCATTGAGTGTGCTATCCATTTCTCTGTGTTTCTTTTCATTAGTTATTCATTTTCTGTCATTTATATTTTCCTTTAGGTAACCAGTTTTTGTTTCCTAGGGTTGCAGTGTCTGAGCTTCAGTCACTAATACAAGTAGGTATCTCACAGCGAAATGCTTGTTTTTACCTGGAGAGCTGTTGTCTGACTTGGCACGGATGGAGCTCTGTCTCACCAGCTCTGACCAGTGCAGTGTACACTCACCCACCTTGATTGTGTGTGTGTTGGCTGGTACGCATCTCTGTTGTGCAATGTAGTTGTGTGTTCAGATGTAAGCTGAGAGTGTTCCTTTAAAAGAAGGTGGAGTGGATAAAATGCGTGCTAATTTAAAATAGTAAAGGACCATTTATAGATGCACGTTAGTGCCAATCTCAAAACTGGGAGTTAAATGGGAAATATGTGTTGAGCTCCAGTAGAGAATGCCATTAAAACTGATTTCTAAAATATCCAGGTGGCAGAAGTTTGACAGCCAAACCATAGCTCGGCTGAGGGAAAGGTTTCAGTGACAGGTCACTAGTGAGTACTGGGAGCCTATTACTGGGGCAGAGCGGCTGTTAGTGGGGCTGCACACTGTCTGAGTGCAGCTCCCAGTTACTGTTAGAAATTCCCATTCCGTTCCTGCCTGGATTCCTGTAACTGCGCAGTTGGATCCAAGCTGCCTGTGGCTCTTTCAGTTGCTCCTACTTCTGTCTCTGTCGTTGATTAACAGACATTTGCTAAGAATTTGTTCTTGGAAAAAGAAGAGCTTCTGGTATGCTGCCTCTTTCTACACATCTGCAGACCAGTCTCTTACTGGTCCATACAAAGTATTTAGTAAATTAACATTTAGGGAAATCTATTCCCTTGACTCTATCTCTGTTATCTGTCAACAGGATAGAGAGGAAGGGCGTGGGATGCCTGAGCTGAACAGTGCTTACTTGACCATATTTGTGTTTTGTTTTGTTTTTTCCCCAACAGTTGTTAAATATCCCATGCCTACAGTAGTTTGACAGTTAATTAGCATTTGGGGTTTCTGTGCCTGTGTCAAGGTGGTCTTTGAGTTTTGAGAAGAAAGTTAAAATTACAGCATAAAAGTATGTAGCTTTCATAAATGACGTAACCTTATATAATATTCAGTAGTATGCTTAAGACTGCAGTTGGCACCTTATGGACAGTCAGATGTGTATGATGTGTATCAACAGTTCCTTGGAGGTGTTCATCCAACAGCTTGATTGCTCTGTGGTCTCCCACACCAGTGACTCCCTTCGCTCATCACATTACAGATTTTGGGGGTGCAGCAGGGATGGGCATCCAGGTCAAGGGAAAGGGAGGGAAATGTGTGGGTCTCTGATCACTTGAAAGAGGAGGAATCACTGATGTCTTGCTTTAAGGTGAGCAAAGTTTCTGACAATCAGATGGGCTGAGATCTTCCACCCTCTGTGAGGAAGTCTTTTTAGCACATGGTCCTTACAGAAGACTAATTCTACACCATCTAGCATCCATCAGTTTCTGACGAGGATGATACCTTTCTGGTTATTCTGACGTAGGCAAATGGTGGTGGAGGTGGGAGAGCTGGAGTATTTAGCATAGCCAGTTATAATCTTAAGAGATGGTTTTCATAGTGCCAGTGGACCTGTAACACAAAGCTGTGACTTCTGTACCAAAACCAGAGAGTAAACTGTAATGATTTTTTTTTCTACGTAGTTAATACCTCTCATAATCGCGAATTTTACTATTGGTGAGCTTTCATACTGCTGAGCAGTTATGAAGAATCATGTAACTGTTAGTGATGTAACATAATCAAATTTTAACTCTCAAGGTAATTATCTGTACAATTACTAATAATGTCTAAGAACCGTAAAGAAGCATAACATCCAGTTAGACATGTTGTGTATTTTATAATATGTAAGATACATATATATTTGTGTATTGGCTATTAATCCAAGTTACGTTTTGCACAGGGAGGAACAGAATGCTAAGGTTCTCCAGACTACCTTGTATTAATGAAGTATCTTTCAGGTTCACTAACCTAAACCTCATTTTAATATTATAAATGATGCACGTTAAAGTTTGGTCTGAAATGATGAAAAGCCTTCTTTGCACTCATAGGTCACAGTAGGATGGTTAAAGCAATATATCTAAATCACTTGCTTTTTTTTCTCATTGTGAGTGCAGCAAAAACTTCCTTTTAATAGTATCTTCTCTGTCTTGGTTCCTCCTGTAGGGATGGGGGGGAATAACCTATAGTACTATATTAAAAAAAATAAATCTAGCTGACATAGTTACACTGGTGCAAAAACCAGAGGTTAGAGTCCAGAGGGTGTTCACTGGCATAAAATCTTAGATTCCCAAGGCTATTTGAATATTTGTGCATGCAGTAGTATTTGTCTTTCTTTGTAACAAGCTAGTTGCTCTATTTTTAACAGCAATGGGATGACCAGAGGAAAAGTGGCTCATTTATTACATGTGGTGTCATCACATCTACTCGTTGCCCATTTATCATCCTCTGAGATAAACTTAATGTTTTTTAATTCTTCAAGCAGAAGGAGAAAAAGGCTTGATAGAAATGTGCTGAAATCGTCACTTTGGAATTGGGATCTCTTCACTCCATTTTTGCCTCTGTTGCTGACTGAATTTAGTTCTATACGACACTGTATAGATACCTGAACTTTCACTGGGACTGTCATTTACTGTGTCCCTGGGACTCTCATCCTTACTGAGAGTGGAAGCGGAGGCCACGCTCAGCTTCTACTTTGCTATGATGTTTGGCATCATGTAGTCACACAAACCTTTAAACTGAAAGCTGCTTTTGCACCAATACTGTCTACCTGGACAAATGGTACAAATGAGTATAACTGCCTAGGCTAGTGAGAGAAGCCTTCATGCGGTGGCAGGGAATTGCTTATTTGGAAATGAGTGTGCTGTACAGTGCAAAGCAAAGGGACCCCGCTTACTCAAAAGCAGTTGCTGATCACAAAAGTGAGTAATGTGAAAACAAGATCGGAGTGGCACATTGTAATATCCCTTGTGCTTGCTTTTGCTTGTGTCTGTTGTGACTGTGCAATGTATCTGTTGCTGAGAGAAATGCAGTGGTCCACACAGCTGGAGACAAACTGCCTGGTGTGCTGTTGTGAAGGGGACAGTCCAAACAAGATATGTTCCTTAAGAAGTACAGAAATTAGCCTTGATATGGCAACTGCTGAAACTTTGTAGGTGGGCAGCATAAACATGGAACACTAGTCTAAACCTGTGGGCATTATAGCATGACAAAGCAGACAACATTAAATCTACGTGAAATGAAAGCGAGCTGAGAAATTTTGGGGGCAGTGGGTGAACTCAGGTGGTGGTGAGCTCCTCTGATGCACTTCTCAACCAGGAGGAGACATGCTGAGCTGGGGAGCTGGAGGGCTCCAGCCTCTCACCAGCTGACTGTCAGGGCTGTGGCTTTCCTGGGCACTGCTGTAGCAGGTAAGACCAGTGAGTCATCAAGACCAGAATCCCCTTTGCAACTGGAGAGACTAGTTACTTCTGTTGAAAACAAAATTTTGGGTAATGAGTGGGTCATGAGTGGGACAAGCTTTTCCGCAGTTGTCCATTAGATTTTCTTGAACTTCCTGCTGTTTACTACTTGCCGTTGTCCAAAGCATGCTGCTGGACAAGATGATCGGGTCCAGTTGGGTGTATTTATTCCTCCTAGGGGCATCATGTTGGAAAGAAGCTGTTGAGAAAAAGAAAAGCAAGTGGTTAGACCACAAGCAGGAGCGTGTTTTGTGTATATTGAAGCAATAATTGGGTGGTAATTGGGTGGTTGATACTTATCTGTCAACTTTTCCCACACGCATAGTATGAGAGAAGGGAGAAAACTGATGTAGTAAGAGAGTAGCCTGAAAATATGAACAGTTCCAGCACCAAATGCTCTCCAGGATTACAACATCCGTTGTAGTAAATTAACTTTGCAGTGATTGCATTGACGTGATTATGACAAATTTAACTGCAAATGGAGTCCTGGGAGCACTGGTGGAAAACAAGTTGAACATGAGCCAGAAATGCACCAGCAGCATTGGGGAAAGCATTGCCAGCAGGTTGAGGGAAGGGGTTATTCCCCTATACTCGGCACTGGTGAGGCCATGTCTGGAGTGATGAGTCCAGTTTTGGTCTCCCCTCTACAAGACATGAACATACTGGAGTGAGGGCAGTGAAGGGCCACTAAGATGATTAAGGTTTTGGAGCATCTGACATATGAAGAGAGGCTGAGAGAGCTGGGATGGTTCAGTCTGGAGAAGAGAAGGCTCAAGCGGATCTTACTGGTGTGTACAAATACCTGATAGGGATAGTAAAGAAGGCAGAGCCAGAGTCGTCTTAGTGGTGTCCAGTGAAAGGACAAGAGGCAACAAGCAATTGATATGCAGGAAATTCTGTTTAAACATGAGAACAAACTTTTTCCTGGGGTGGTGGTGAAACACTGGGACAGGTTACCCAGAGAAGTTGTGGAGTCTCCATCTGTGGAGATACTCAAAAACCAACTGGGCATGGTCCAGCTCTAGTTGACCATGCTGTGAGTAGGGGGCTGGACTCAGTGATCTCCAGAGGTCTCTTCCAACGTCAGTAATTCTGTGAAATCATAAACCTCACTAAATGGCATGTTTTCACAATGCGGGGCTCCAAGGGGCTCCTGGGATCCTATATCTGTATGAAATGTGTAAACTGTATTGGAAACCTGAATAGGTGAGGATTAGGTTGAAGTTCACTGTAAGCCTGCAGGAGAAACCTAATTAGGGCAGAGCACATAACACTTGATTGAATGGACATCTGGATTTTCCGTTTGCTGTAGAATGGGTCTTTTGATTTTATTGTAGTCTGGCGTGTGATCAGACGGGACGTAAATCAAGAAATAGATGTGGACCTCTCCTACCTAAGACAGGAATTACCTTGTGGGTACCTAGAATGAAGTCCGAGTTGCTGTGGCATGAACACATTCTGTTCCCTTCTAGGATCAATACTTTGAGTCTCCTACAGCATTAAATTTGATTATAACAAGCAATTTTGAGGATAATTTTAGTTTTGTTGCCCTTAAGTTGATTCTTCTCCGCACTGCAATATCTTAAAGATAATTTTGTTTTTGAAAAAAAATCACAGAAAGAGGTGCTTAGAAGACAGGGAACAGTGATCACATGCATTACTGGAAAAGCTTTTATTCAGTTTGTGATCAAGATAATAAGAGTAAATCAGTCTTAGAAAAAAACCGAGAGAAGCCAGTCTTTAGTTCCACATTCACTAATTGTTTATACAGGCAATATATGTATAGTTGTGGTGTTGTTTAACCCCAGCCGGCAGCTAAGCAGCACAGAGCCGCTTGCTTATTCTCCCCCTGGTGGGATGGGGGAGAGAATCATAGAATCATAGAATCATTAAGGTTGGAAAAGACCTCTAATATCATTGAGTCCAACCATCAACCCAACACCACCATGCCCACTAAACCATGTCCCTAAGCGCCTCATCTACACGTCTTTTCAATACCTCCAGGGATGGTGGCTCAACCACTTCCCTGGGCAGCCTGTTCCAATGTTTCACCACTCTTTCAGTAAAGACATTTTTCCTCATGTCCAATCTAAACCTCCCCTGGCACAACTTGAGGCCATTTCCTCTCGTCCTATCGCTTGTTACTTGGGAGAAGAGACCGACACCCACCTCGCTACAACCTCCTGTCAGGTAGTTGTAGAGCACGATAAGGTCTCCCCTGAGCCTCCTTTTCTCCAGGCTAAACAACCCCAGTTCCCTCAGCCGCTCCTCATAAGACTTGTTCTCCAGACCCTTCACCAGCTTTGTTGCCCTGAATCAGAAGAGTAGAAGTGAGAAAACTCGTGGGTTGAGGTCAGAACAGTTTAATAATTGAAATAAAATAAAGTAAAATAGTAGTAGTAGTAGTAATAATAATAATAATTGTCCTGGTTTCGGTAGGGGTAGAGTTAATTTCCTTTCTAGTAGCTGGTACAGTGTCTTGGATTTAGGATGAGAACAAAGTTGATAACGCACCGATGTTTTCATTGTTGCTAGGTAATGCTTACACTAGCCAAGGACTTTTTAGTTTCCCATGCTCTACCGACTGAGAAGGCTGGAGGTGCACAAGAAGCTGGGAGGGGGCACAGCCAAACTGGCCAGAGGGACATTCCATACCATGTGACGTCATGCTCAGTACATAAACTGGGGAAAGCTGGCCGGGGGGGGGGGCCGCTGCTCGGGGACTGGCTGCGCATCGGTTGGCGGGTGGTGAGCAATTGCACTGTGCATCACTTGCTTTGTGTATTATTATTATTATATTATTATTATTATTATTATTATTATTATTATTATTATTATTATTATTATTATTATCATTTTATTTCAATTATTAAACTGTTTTTATCTCAACCCACGAGTTTTTTCTCACTCGTGCTCTTCCAATTCTCTCCCCCATCCCACCGGGTGGGGGGGAGTGAGCGAGCGGCTGCGTGGTGCTTAGTTGCCGACTGAGATTAAACCACGACAATAATAAAATATACAAAGCAAGTGATGCACAATGCAGTTGATCACCACCTGCCGACCGATGCCCAGCCTGTCCCTGAGCAGCGGTCCCCTGGCCAGCTTTTCCCTGGTTTATATGCTGAGCATGACGTCATATGGTATGGAATGTCCCTTTGGTCAGCTGGGGTCAGCTGTCCTGGCTGTGTCCGCTCCCAACTTCTTGTGCACCCCCCGCCAACTCGCTGGTGGGGTGGGGTGAGAAGCGGAAAAGGCCTTGACTCTGTGTAAGCACTGCTCAGTGATAATGAAAACATCCCTGTTATCAACACTGTTTTCAGCATAAATCCAAAACACAGCCCCATACTAGCTAACTATGAAGAAAATTAACTCTATCCCAGCCAAAACCAGCACAAGTTGTAAATACACATGTACGTGTGTGTGACAGAGTAATTCATACACCACAGTGGCATCCTATCACTCTGATGTAATACTTTTTTTCTTCTATTTTATTAAAAATCATTAAGTTAAAAAATTTTTTTAAGAGCAGCTATAAAATATTGACTGGTCTAGAAAATGAAATATTTCAAAATGTCTGTTGTTGGGGTGATAATGAAACAGTTTGAGATTTGACAGAAGAAACACACCCTATATCCTAATTAGAGGAACTCTTGTGTGTGCTAACCTGGAATTGTTATTTTCTAGAGCATTTATAGGAAATGTGAAAAATATTTGGTTTTCTTCCAGTTTGGAATGAAATGGAAATTTAAAATGTCAAAATTTCATCAGGAACAGATGTCCTGACTTTCAGCTAGCACTGATAAATGGGTCTGGTTACAAGCAACGATGTAGAGATAAAAATGAGATCTCTATAGCATTGTCAGCCTCCAGAAGTATACATTCTTAACCAACTCTTAATTTAAAGTTATTCAGTTTGTATCTGTCTGCATGGTGCACAGAAACTTATGTTGTGTGCGGTTTTTTTTGTTTTGTTTTGTATTTTATTTTATTTAAGGAAAAAAAAAATCTCTGAACAGGTTGATTTTCTGGAAAATAGGCTGATGGTTTGCTAGAATCATGGCAAGAGCTCAAACCTCTAGCCTGGCATTTACCTTCAGTTGTCAAGATGAAAAGTGCGCTAGCAGAAATGGAGGAACACTACTTCATCTTGCTTACTCTTCCATTGAGAGCTGACTTCAAGGTTTGAAGAGAAAGTAGCACTTTGTATCCATCACCATAGCATGACTTGTGTTTTGCCTTGTTTCCTGATTGGAATAACTCAGGCATAACACCAGAGTGGCTTAGAGCTTTAAATACTAATAACAAATCTCTTACTCAAGTAAGGTGCCTTAAAGAACAGAAAACTGCAAAGTTATCTTGAAGCATCTGCGTTTACACTTATTTTTAAGTGCACTGTAGTTAAATCATTTGCCCTATTCTGGAGTGGTGGTACAGGGGGTTTTGTGGGTCTTTTGTTTGTTTGTTGTATGTTATTGCCATGCTTTCATTTATAACTCGAAACATGACAGCCATCACATCTTTGAAGTACCAGGGCTGTGTGAATACACAGCTAGAATTTAGGATTCTGATTGTTTCACGTCTGCTGTGGAAGCTGCCTATTAATGATTCAAAAAGAATGCATTGTTTTGGGGCAAAGCATATGATTCCTGACATTTTAGCTCTCTCTCTTACTTCTCATCTTACAGCTGTGCCCCCATCTCAAAATAAATTTCCCTTACATGTCTCATATTTAAATTAAAATTAAGGTTTATTCCAGTATTTCTTGCTATGCATCTTTCTGATCTTCGTCTCTTTTTCTGTGTGCCACATACATGTTTTCTTGTCCTGCATCTGCTGCCATCTTATTTTTTCTTTTTTTTTTTCCCCCCTCTTGTTGATTCCCCCCTCCACCTTTGAACAAAAGCTGTCTATCCATGCATGATGTTCTGCAGAGCTGCTGGTGGCAAACAAAGGCAGATCTGAAGTTTCTGTCTTGAGGTTTGTCCGTCACTGCCCAGCTCTTGTGTACGGAAGAGCCAGCAACTGAAATAGAGAGGAAGCAAAGTCTTTTGCCCCTCTTCAGTGCTGTTATAGTGTGTAGCGACTCTATTGCTCAGATGAGCTGCTCTTCTGTTGCACCTTTATTGAAGAGCAGTGGTAAGAGCATTACAGACTCCTAACTTAGCTTTTAAGTTATAATTGGCATTTAATTGTAAAAGCAGCCATACAGGAAGACCTGCTGAGTGCAGTGGTGTGTAGGAAGACGGGTTTGGATTGGGGAAGGATTTCAAGCTGATCCTAATTTTATCAAGGATCTTTCTCAGTTCGGTGGAAAAAGAATTCTTTGGTCATCTTAATTGCAAAACCCTCAAAGTGTTTATTAGGAAAAATCATAGCTTCTTTCACATTTTCTTTCTACAAAGTCCTGTATCCATACCAGGAAATATTCCCTGAAAAATGGTTTGGAAATAACCCAAGTGCATTGACTAAGAAAATGACATTATCTGCTGAATAATCTGCCATCCTCTCCCAGCTCTCAGACTAGAGCACAGCACGATGAGAAACTGTATACAGAGAAGGAGGTAGCTGTCAAAGCAAGGATGTTGCCAGCTATGTGGTCCATAAAGTGATTTACAGAGCAAGGAGAAGGTAACATAGTTTTCAGTCCTCCATATCCGGTGCTTTGTGTGCAATCTCTGAAAGACTTCTGCTTCCCTTGAATAGCTGTGGCTGACTTTAGACCTTGACCAGAATAGGAGGGTGCTATTATGGATTGTTGTTTGACTTTTATTTTTGGTTGTTTATGGTGGTGGCCCTCTGTCTTGGGGAAGGCTTGTTGGAATGAAGAGCCGAGGCAGCAGTTTCCAGCACCTTAACTTTTCTTCTCATTGATACAGTTCTGTGTAGAGATTCCAAATAAAAAGCTAGATTAGTTCATCTTATATAAAAATGGTCTTTGAAATCCAGGTGTTACCATTTGCATCTGGTCTTCTCTTTCAAACTTGTATTAACTTCACCTGGGGCTCCTGTGAATCTCTTCCAAAGCTTTAGGCCTGCCTGCTGCATATGGGCCA
The DNA here is from genome assembly GCF_965638725.1 of Aptenodytes patagonicus. Lineage (NCBI taxonomy): Eukaryota > Metazoa > Chordata > Aves > Sphenisciformes > Spheniscidae > Aptenodytes > Aptenodytes patagonicus. The sequence goes on along the minus strand of NC_134954.1, from coordinate 54,058,908 downwards.
GTAAATCCTAAGTCTTACATGAAAAAATAAGATTACAGTGGTCAGGGTTTCTCATGCTCCCTGCCCCATGACTTCCTACAGTTTCCTATGAAACATCCTGGAGTCCATACATCAGACTAGCTGTCTCTCTTGGAATATTAGCATCTGCTTTTCTATATGAATTTTAATGTGGAGAGTGCATTAATTTTGTGAAACTTATTACAGGCATAAAGAGAGCTTTGTCACACAGTCTTATTTGATTATTTGCACACTGATAAGATCTGCTGGTGGTGTAAATCACAGGTTTTTTTGAGGGTGGTCAGACTGATTTATACCAGTTGAGGATCTATATTACTCTTGAATATGATTTATTTACTCACAAAGGTCCTGAATCTGATCTTCTGCCAATATAAATTAGAAATTAGCTTCTGCTGAGTTCTGGTGTTATATCAGCATAAAAGTTGTGTGGAAGATCAAAAATTGTATGTCATTATGTATTGTCAAGTGTAGCCATCTGATTACTGTTTTAGTAATTAGGAAGCAGAAGCCACTCAATCTGTACACCTAGGTAGAAATCAAGGCACTATATATATATATATATAAAATATATTATTTTTTTAATATCATTTTTCTTTCCTTGACTAAGTGCCACATTTCCCCTCTCCCCCATTTTTTTCAGGACTGGTAGTATGTGTGCAGCCATGGAGTATTGTTCTGTCTGAAAATCTCACACATACAAGGTTAGTTAACATTTGATGTTAACTAGAAAGACTTACACTTTTTTGACAGAGTAAGTAGTGGGCCTTTGCTCCTGCATGGTGTAAGGTGATCGGTCAGTCAAAGGGATCACTTGATGGCCTTGCTTCTCCTTCCCTTGGTCCCTTTTGAACAAGAGCATCTCTAATACTGCCTAAAGGCGTCAGGTCTGCAACTCAACAGCAGGCTATTGGTAAGCACTTTGTGGACAGCCTTCTAGTGTCCTGCCCCAGTTCTGCTCTTGCACAAAGCTATGTCGTGGTGAAGAAGATCTGATACATCTGTGCAGTGGTTGTAGCTCCTGTCACAAGTGTAGAGTGGCCTGGAAGGAGTATCCTGGTGTTGCCCTAACAGGTACTGTGCTGCAACTGCTTTGCTGTCAGTCTGTGTGGCAAGTAGCTTAACGCGAACCCAAGTGTTCTATGTAAACTGCAGTCACTGCCAGAGTTACAATATAAGCATCTATTAAGAGCCCTGTTGAGTACACGCAAACAGAAAAAGAAAAGTGTCCTTCTTAATGATGATGATGTTTGTTCCACATGTGGTGATTTTGTGATTTAGAGAGTACAACTGTGTGTGTGTGTACACATGGATATTAAATAGGTTATAATGATGACCTCCAAGACAGTCTCAACAAGTCTCCCACTCTGCTTCACAACAGGGTGCTCTTTTTGCCTTGCCTGGTAGTGCTGCAGGTATTTATTCATATTGAATGACATAAAGAGGACTCTGAGTACACTTGCATAATGAATAGGAAAATGGAGCACATTGGATCCACCCTGTATTTTCTTACAGTTCCCCTTTAACCAAACTCTCTTCAAGTGAAGGCTTGGCAAATGTCTCCCCCCAGCTTTGCCCACAGAAGAGCAGTTATCAACCAGAAGGCTTAATTGCAGGAGTGGGCTCTGCATCCTCCAGAACCTCCACAACTCCAGCCTGTGGGACAGTGATTGGAAGTATCCTGGTCTGGTCTTGCTGTTGACATTGAAAGAGCAAGACCCCTGGCCTCAGGAGGTCTAACTTTGAGTGTTACAGTAAAGCAGAGGACTGAAAATTAGTGTGCTCGTGTGCTCTGCTGGTGATTTTGAGTAATATGTAGTCTTAGGGCCTGGGATCCTTTTTTATAACATGAGCGTAAGAACAGTAATTGCTTCTTGCTTCTAAAATGTTTTCACATTGTTTAATGAGAACTATCATGAATAGCAAAAAGTTTTCAGAACTTACTGCAAGGTGAGCTGTTCTGCTGAACTCCTAAACCCCCTTCCCCTTGGACAGTTTACAGTCTTACAGTTGCAGTTGCTTCTGTTCTGGAATAACTTCAAAATGTGGCTGGGATATATGAGGATAGAGGGGAAGATGGAAAATGTCATCTTCACACTTGAGTTTTCTGGGATATTTTTCTCTCCATCTCTCAAATAAGGCTAAGTGTAAGGTCCCAGTGACTGACAGTTGCCATCAACCATATGAAGCATCCACTTCTAAAGAAACGCCATTAATCAGTCTCATTCCTGCTTTGACGAGGAGAGACCTGGAACAAGATGAAATTAACTACAAAACATGCAGAACTTGTGGGAATCCTTATCAGAAATCTGTTCTGGAGAACCCAAATCTTGAAAAGAGGCATTGCAGCTATAAGCTCTAGTGGCCACTGGAGAGTTTGCTCTTTTTACTTCTCAATACCTTCTTAAATACTGTCTTGCCTGGAAATTTTCCAGCGTATTACTTAAAAGAAACAAAAGAAACACTCTTCATGTAGGAAAGTGCAAACTGTCAGACTATCCTAATTTTAATGGTATTGCCTTGCTTTGCCATCTATTCACAGTGTGCCCAGAAGAGTCGTACACAGGGTTGGGTTTTTTCCTTCCTCATTCCTTACCTCTAAAATTGTTTTGAAAATGTAATAATAGTGATGATGATGATGATGATGATGATAATATAACATTTGCCTGTTTCAAAAGAGTGTTTTGAGATGCAGGTCTGTAAAGGGGCCTTAATGCATATGAACCGTTGAGAAAGGTCTGAGTAATAATATGATGGCTGTGTAGCTGGCTGTGTGTAATAAGACTGTGTAAAGCTGAAAAACTAGCAGAAGGAAATGCTGATGCTTTTCTACAAAAGTACAGTATAATGCTTGGCATGAAGATCTGTGAGTAGAGGAGGGCTGCCGTGTGTGGCAGTACTCTATATCGAAGGGACGTGTCCTCTTTATTTGACTAAACAAATAAATTTTGGAATGCATTAAAATCTATATTTTAATACTGCTTTTGGATACCTGAATGCTATTTAGGACAGGGAATAAAAAGTTAGTATTTACAAAGTTATTGTCCTATAATTGTTGTAATTTTAATGAGGGACTTGGTTTTCTCTTAGGCTTGCTTTATGATATGCAGTGTACCTCAGCTCATAGTTTTCAGTTTAGATCTTGATCCTGCAGCTGGATTATTTATGGTATAAATGAAATAGCGATAAAATGTAAGTTCTTTTGGTCCTACTGCAGAACAGGCTGACTGATTTTGGTGTTCCAAAGCCTCTTAACTAATGGTGTTAAAATAATGAGTAATAAAAACAAAAGTTGGAATACTTCTGTGCCATCAATAAATATTTGCATCTCAAATGACAGATCACGACAAGTCAACCCCCTCGTGTGTGAGTAATGCAAATAATTTTGTGGAGATACAGTGCCACAACCACATGGCTTGTGGTGTGACAATCTGCTGCTCTTCAGTATCTTGACACTTCTTTCCTTACTTGGAACTTAAAGTTGAGGGAATTAATTACTCTCAAAATTCCTCCTGTACTCGCTACGTAAAAATTGTTAATGGAGAGGCTGAGGACCAGAGGTGGGAATGGGGCAGAGAAGTAGAATTGGAACGAGCACACAGGTGTTTTCTGGAGCGTGGGAGAGGGGAGTGAGACTAATGGTACAATGTGAGGGGGGAAAACATGACCGTGATGTATGTGCATGCACCTGGGAGGAATGTGGTGTAACCAGGCATACCCATTTGTTTGTTCTCACCAGAAACAACGTGCATTTGCAACTGCTCCCTTCAGATACACTTCTAAATTCAACGGTATATGAGAACACTTGTAACCTAGGAAAGGAAGAGTCTTGATGTATGTGTGATTTGTCTGTCTCAAGTTGTGCATGGGACAGATCTGCAAATTCTTAAGAAGAATTAAAATTTTACTTTTTTTTCGGAAGTAGGCAGTAGAAAGCGGTAGTGTTTGTATCATTGCAATCCCTCCCACATGGGAGGGTGTAGCACGCCCAGGCACCACCCCCACCTTCTTGCAGTGTCTTTAATGAATACAGATTACAAATAAGAAAGAAAAGAGATGCTAGCTGGCTAATGTGACCCAAAATGATTGTGGACTGGTATCTGTTTATCTCTGCTGATGGCATCCAGAAATCTGCCATTTAGAGAGACAGCACCCTTGCTACGCTTTCCAAATTAAGTCAATAATAACCTTCCAGGTTTGGTTGGAAAATGTAGGTACTGTTACTTCTGGCAGGTCTTGGTGAGAGATTGGATCCTCATCATTCACCAGAGCCCTGGATGGTCAGTGAGACCAGGAACACCGAAAGGAAATACAGGAGATCCGTGTAAAACTTTCATTAGGATAGGTGATTTCCATCTGTAGAACTTAAAAGTAGTATTAAAATGAGCCAATTTCTGATTGCTGAACTGAGAGCTCCAAGGACAGAGGAATCGCAGGTGGGCATGAGATGGGGTGACATACTGTAGTGTGTCAGTATAGCCAGGAAGAATGGGAGATCTTGAAGATGGAGCAAGTACGTGAAATTTGAGTCTGATGGGCCTTTTGTGGGGAAATAAGAGCAATACTGTTACATGCGAAGAGTTCTCTAAAGTGAACTCTAGCCTTTTCGTTGAACTGGAAAGAGCCCATTACAACTGCCTGCCAAACTGCTGTTGACAAACCAAGAAGAATGATAGAAGAATTCTTGATTTCAGACAGAGAACATTTTCAGTCAGCTAGACGAGCTATCCTTCAGATCCTTAGGCTATCATGGTACAAAAAGTACTGCTTAAATCATCTAGGGAAATTTACAGTGGGCTGCTCTAATGACTTGATTAGCACTAAAGGTTTATTTTATGACATTAAAAATAATGCCAAATAATTGTTCTCGCTTTATGCTATAGTGTAAGGGAGGATGTGTGTGTGAATGTGTGCCTGTGTGAGAGAAAAATGGTAATGTTCTTTAGTAACCCAGAACAGCTATGATTGCCTGGATCATCTAGAAGCACAAGATGTTTTCAACAATTAATTTATAGACTTAGCAGATGTTCGTTATGGCGAGAACCCAATAAAGGACAAGAGGCTGTTCTCTGAAAGACTGGTAGTATGTTTTCCCAATAACTGAGGCTTAGGAAAGAAATCCACAAACTTTTATTTTCTTATTGAGAAACACCTATTTCATAAGGAATATCTTCTGTTAAGTTTCTAATTAGAATATCAGTCATAAGATGCTTTAATGATCTAACAGAAGGAATTTAAACAATTGAAAAATTTTGCTTTCTTTACTCAATACAGTTTGTTCTTGAGAGCTGCTGTTGAATTGTATAAAACATTGGTTTGGGCAGCTTTTTAAATAAAGGAAGGAAAAAGTAATTTCCAGCTTGATTTTTGAGTGCACTGTAATTTCAGCTGATAGTTTAAAATTAAAAATAAACTTTGTTTCATATAGAAAGCAAACCTAGTTTACAATGCTGTTCTGCAAGACATCTTTAAAGAACAATGCCAGTTTCTGATTGAATTGTGGAACAAGAAATCATACTTCTGCAAATGAAGCTGATCAAATTATTGTAAAATTTATCTATTGAACAGGATGGGGAAAAAAAACCCTTTTGAGTCTCAGACTGTGTTTCTCATTCTGGGGCAGTATTTAAAAAACGAAAGATAAATAAAGGAAGTATCATTTAGGTAAATACAGGCATTCTATCTAACCTGTGTTAAAAGGATTAATATAAAATGAAGCTTTGAATTTTTATAGAAGCAAAAGATCTGTTTTAGATCATCATGCGTGAGCACTGCTCAAGAAGAAGGATTAAGCATTAAGGTACAGACTTCAAAACTGCGTATTGGCTTTGCTTGGAGTGAGTCAAAGTATGCTGGATGCTGCTACCTGATGGTGTATTGGTTCCAGAATGTTTTTAGTTTGGCAATTTTCTCACAAGTGCTTGTTTTCTGTACCGTGCTTTGTCTAGCTCCTCATATTCACCTCAATAATCCCAGCACTGCTGTTTCTTTACTTACCTTCTGATCCAGTAGACATTAAGCAGAGCTTGTTAGATTGTGTTTTGCATCTCATTTGGTCCAGATTCCAAGTGTCCTCCTGGGTTCACGTCCAAGATGCCCCCCGCCCGCCCCCCCTGCTTAATGTGTCACTGTCAAAAAAAACAAATCAAACAAAAACCAACCAACCAAAAAGAAACCCCCAAACCTTTTCCTCATGATTTCCATCGCTGTTTATCTAAGGTACCGAGGCAATAATTGTTTATGGCTTGCTGAGTTAAGGGTGAAAAATTATCCAAGACTGTGAAAGTTCAACAGTGACTGCTATAGATAAGATCCAGCTCAGAAACAAAGGCCAGATGGGGCTGATTTAGATGAGTTACGTGTGGCATAGCCTTGGCTTCAAAGGAATTTAGCCAAAGGCAGGAAGGGTAAAGGTAAAGAAACATCAAAGACAAAGGCTCCCCCTGCGTGTTCCTGAATTTAGGATGCATTCTGTGTAGTCTGCTGCTCAACTATATACTGTGCTCCAAATGGCTTTTCCCGGTGGTCTGTGGTAGTCCTGGGTTTACTGGTGAGATAAAAAGGCTTTAGCGGCATAATGGAAACTCTGCTGAGCTCCTGTGCGGAAGGAGAAATTATGACCATTTCCATTAATTTGGGCTAAAATGGCTCGAGACTGGTTGTGTATTTTGCCAGCCAGATCTGCAAGTGTCACATTTCCACAATGGCATTTGTTTCCCATCAGAGCAAATGAATGAGACAGTCCTGCTTAACAGCAGCACGGTCCCTCCTGCCCCCAGCACTCCTCTCCCACCACTGAAGTCCCTCGGCTGCTTGTAAGCTGGGTACCCCAGTCCTCCTCGAAGGGGCGGCAGCAGCTCAGGCAGTGTCCGAGGTCGCCCACTGTCACCACATCGTTAGAGGAGGTGCTTGCCATTGAGAATCGGGACTGGTTCCCCCACCCAGCCCGTGGGGCATGCCAGTATTCCCCCAGCCTTCAGCTGTCAGCATAACATCCTGTGGCACCCAGCCATATGAAGGTTGTGGTATGTGGCTTGTCAAACCAGTTAGGTTGGCCATCACTGCACTAAGTCAGGAAGCTGATTTCTTTGCCTTCTTGCAGTAACTTGTCAGGCAGCATATTGTGTGTGGTGGAAATGGAGTTGGAGAGTGATTTGTTTTAGTATTTGGCTGATACAGAATTGTGTATTTCTGGTTTTGTTTTTTTTTTAAAATGGTGAAACCAAGTGCCTTCTGTCTGTACAACAGAAGGAGAGAAATGAATAAAAATGAATAAGCTGAAATTGGACTGACTTGGTCTCTATATTTTATGAGGATTTAAGAAAACACTTAATGCCTTTGTGACAGTGAATATATGAATTGCAGTATGTGAGTCCTTTTTTCATAAAAGATAATTATTTAAAACATACACAGGGTGACTAGTAGATGTAAAAACTAGTATTACACTTACTTTTTGGAAATCTAGTGTCAAAATGGAGATATTTATGAGGTTTCTAAAACCGTTCACTCACGAAGCTGTAGAAAATACACTAGCAAGATGTCATTAAAAGCAGCAGATGCTATAGTGTTTTTGCTGCAAGCACAGCAAAAGTGAGAGCACAGCAATTCCTCTATTTTTGCCTCTTTCTAGCTATCTTTGTCTGCCTGTTGCCCCCCTCCCTCCCCTTTTATTTTTTAACATGCATCATTGTTTGGCTGCTAATGGACCCTAGTAGCATTGAGTACATATGTTCTAGGATTAGGATTTGTGAATTGGAAAGACTGTAACGATTTAATTTTTCCGCCTTCCATCTATAGTTGCATGGATGACCTGCCTGATATGTACCAGGCAGAATTTGAGACCTGCATGACAGGTCTGTTGCATTCTTATTAATCAATTTCTTCAATAACTGCTGAAAGCTAAAGGGGAGGAGGGCCGGGGAGGAATAGCAGTGAGGTTGACTAGCGAAAGATTTGACCTAGTTTTTTCAATCTGCACGGCTCTGCAGACAGATTCAGTTATAAATCTGCCTCTTTAGAAGAGCTTTTACTTATTTATTTTTGTTCCCTGCATGAACAGCTGCATTTGTTTTGAATATTCAAATTTGGTGGGTTAAAATGTAAAATTTTGTCATCATTGTATAGTGTCATGGAAATGTGCATGTATGGTGAGGGAAAAAAGGGAAGGCACCTATTTCTGCTGGATTGCGTGGGGGTTTGTGCTTTCTGCCCTGCCCCTCCATCGTTCTCCTTTCTGTGTATTTGATAGCTGTGTGACATTACACACTTGGTTTTTCATCCTGCCTGCAGTATTACAAAGTGTGTGAAATACAATCACTCTTCACTTTGTGCAGGAGTTGTTGTGATGCTGCTTTGCACACGAAGCTAAACAAGGCTGAAAGACTTTTTTTTAAGTTTTTGATAACATCTCTAAGCTAATCATTTTGCCTTCTTATTTCTGTTTATATCAAGTGGACCTGGCCTTTGCTTGGTTTGCTTGTTTGTTTATTTTTCTTCCCTTACTTAGTAGTGAAGGACCAGGGATTAGTACTAAATACTGTAACAGCATGGGGATTCATGATAGGCTGACAACCAGTGCTTTGACCCTCCAGATGCTGGATAAGCGTTACAACAGACATCTGAAGGGGGATATTCAGTTGCTGAGTAGGTATGTTTGTCTTCGGACATTTGATCACAGAGAGGTTTCCTTCTAGAGCCATTCGTTAACTGAAGAGCAGGGGTCTGTCGTTGACCGACGAGGGTTTTACCTGTTCTGCATTCTTTAGTAACTAGTTTTGGTTTTGAACCACTTGCATCTGCTACAGGAAAACCACACCCAACTGAAAACCAGGGAACTGACTTCTGTTTCTGAAGCTGCTCTGAAATGTGGCTGGAACTGCATCAGGAGACTGCATAAACCCATCCTTGCTGGTTACACCCTGGCTTCTTACCCTCCCCTGGCCTGAGGCTCTCTTTCGTTGTGCCGTAGGCAGTGGTGCTGGAGCACAGCTTCATACAGCTTTGCAGTTTCTCACTGTTTGCTCGTGATCTCTGCTCCCTTATGGAGCTGGCTGTGGCTCCAATGTTGGTTCTTGCCATCTGGAAAGCCTCTTGAAGAGGGCAAGAGTTTCCAGCTCTCAGTTGGCAAGAAGTGGGCCGCAGTGATGGGGAATGAGCAAAGCAAAGGTGGTGTTTGGATCAGGGGAGGTTCTGTAGGCTTCACAGGAACTCCTCAGAGGTCGTCTCTCTCTTTAGCTGTATGTGTCAGTCAACAATATTCACCTGCTTTAGGCCTGGAAAAGGAGTGTTTCTGTGTGCTGCTGTGACCTTGGTGTAACAGCATTCCCCAGCTCTCCTTCTTCTATCCCTCCTTGGTTTTGCAAGTGCTTCTCTCTGAAGCTGAAAAGATATCCCTGTAGGTAGAAGCTGATCTTGCAGTGGAGTAAGTTCACCACCGTTTTCTCTTCTAAAGTAAAATTTGTGATTATGCTGTAGTTCTGGGTATTCTGAAGGGTTTTGCTTTTCTTTGTGTTCCTGGATGTAGGTGTGGAGGCCATGGCTCTTTGGGAGCCAGGCTGTGTCAGTAACATTTCTCTAGAGGACAGTGACTGACATGTGTGTCAAGAAAGTGACTGTCAGCCCAGGAGCTGAAAGGAGGTGCCCGCTCGCAGGAGCTGCTCCAGATATCCTTCTGAGGCATTATATCTGCTGGCCTGACGTTTCTAGTCTGGCTCTAAGTGAGCTACGGTCTTGGGCTGTGATACTTCCTCGTGTATCCTGGATATAGATGTCATGTCTAATTTGTTCTCAAGGGAAGGCAGAGTTTGATCTATAATTCTGTGTAAAGTTGGTAATCATCAAGTGCTCTCAATGCTTGCAAAGCCTTGCCGCAGTTCAAACACTGTGCAGATACTTAACTGATGTGTGTGCTGAGTGTTCTGAAGTGTATGCAACAGGGAAGTGCGAGGGTCTTAGCAGCACACTGGCCGAGTGCATATGGTGGACTATAAATGCTTGTATTTGCCTGGGCAAACAGGCTGTATGGCTACGTCCTTAAAATGAGTCCTGCAGCGATTCCTACCTAGGTGTTTCCCCACCCTGTTCCATCTCCTTTCTTCCTCCTCTCGCCAAGCATACAGCACTCCACAGTTCAAGTGCAGCAATATTACACATGGCTAATCTCTAACCCAGCTGGGTGAGAGACTGGCTGTCGCTTCCATTTGAGTTGGCAGACCAACATACTAGATACCATACTAAATAGCTTTTGTGCTTTTTCCACTGAGCTGTCTTCTAATTCTCCATGCGCACCAGAATGCTCAGTTTACTGCAGTACCTGGAGCAATGGGAAAAGTTTTAAAGACCTATGGAAAAGGTGATCCCCCACAGGGCAGCGTGTTTGTGTCATAAGTTCTGCTGGGTGTGTTTTGGTAGTTGGGCTAGGTTAACCTGTGCCTTCAGGAGTATCCATGTCAGTTCTTTGCTCAAGCCATACCCTCACATTGCCTGGTTATGATTATAACTCGTATGGATTCCCAATTTTGGTTATTAGTTTCTGTTTTTATATTCTAATAGAAGGTACTAAACCAATTCAGAGCAGGGTCCAGTTCCTCTGTAATGCGGTGGTGGTCGTGGTGTGGAAGCAGCTGCTTTTATTCCAAGCAGCATGCGCTGTGGTGTGTTAAATAAATAAGCAAGACAATTCTAATGATCCCAAGGAGATGAGAAGGCGTATAGCACCCCTGAACAGAAATACAAAGAGTAACAAATACTTGCCACTTTAAAAGCTTTAAGTAACTATTATCTTACGAGTATTTTGTGACCTGCTAGGGCAGTTAAGTGCTCTGCCTGGTTTTCAGCACTGGCAATTTGTCTCCTCCTTTTTTTCAAACTCTTAATAGAAAAAGAGCCAGCTACCTCTTGTGTTACCATCTCAGCATCACTTACTTATGGCATCTAATAGCAGCCACTGGGGGACAATGTTACAGTGTCAGGCTCCCTCAAATACCCACCTACACAAATTTTTTTTTTTTTTTAAACCCTCTGCTGATAGACGTGGGCAGTTATATACTAATGCTAGGAGGGAATCATGTTTCAGTCAGGTGTCCTTTGTGAGATCATTTGAAGTTGGATTGTGCAAGTTGCTGACAAAAATCTTGTAATGAGCTAAAAGAAAATAGGATTGTAACAGTTTCTTGTGTGTTTTGATGTACAAAATACACTTGCTTATGGATCCGAGGTGTAAATGATTCACAAATACCCCAGATATGAGATTACCTCTTTTCTTTTGTTTGACACATGCTGTAGCATTTTCAGTTGCTGTCAAAACTGGTGTGCCAGCATTGCTTTCGTGCGGTGAGCTCCTGCGGCTGGCCGGTAGCTGTGCATGCAGCTCACCAATGTGTTGTGCCGCAAGGCTCCCTTCCCTATCTGCTGTTTCTGGCTGCAGCAGCCCAGGGAGTCGTTTCCAAAGTGGTGTTTGGGTGATCCGCTAGCAAATCCTATTATTTGTTAATAGGATTTGTTCTTGCATTGCTTTGTCCGATCACTAATTGTTTATCGCACATTAGGAGTACAATGAGATGCCTGTCAGCTGTGTTACGAGCATTTTGTGTGCAAAACTCATTGTTTGCCTGCGATGGCGGGTTTTGCTTTGGGAAAGCCTCAGTATGGAAGGCAGAAAACAAAGGCTCTGCATTTCAAACACTGCAGCATATCCTGCACTCTGGTAGGCGCTGGTTTTCCCAGCTCCACAGTAGATAGTGGGGCGCATAGAGGATCAGTAAGCTCGTCTGGAGGGGTGCGTGCTCTGTGCTTGTGGATGCAGAGCCGTGGCTGCTTTCCAGATTACCTCTCTCCCTTTCTGAAAGAGTGCCCCGCTGAGGTGGCAATCAAACAGGAAAGCATTTAGAAAATTCAGAAATAATTTGAAATAGAATAGGAAGATGAAGGTGAAAAATGTACAGGAAAGCTTGGGAGCTAGTGAGAACTAGTTGCTTTTTTTTGCTGAATGTTTTGATCAGTTTGGATGGTATTTAATGATCATACAGTGCAGGTAGAAACTACTTCTCAAAAGCGGTCTGTCTGAGCTGGTTTTTGAGGTTTCAGGTGTGAGCATTCATATAGGTATTTTTACAAATCTTTTGCTGAAACACTTCTTCCAGAAAAACTAATTCATAATAATTCTTTTGAATTATGGTTACCCTAATATGCTTTTTTAATTCCTTATCTCAGAAGATAATACTTTTTAAGAAATACTGAAGTCAGATTTCCAAAGCAGAATCTGAGTATGGTCTTGTGATGGCTTAACTTGAGCTTCTAGAGAGCTCACACTCAGGTTTGCTTATGTCTCAGTTTAGTGATGCTGTGCTGATGGAGTGAGTTGGATCAGGTCACTGATCCAGCTGAAAACTCGATGCTTTTCTGGGGAGGTGGGCAGGGATAGTCTTCAGTTTCTCAAAGCCCTAATCTTCTGCTTCTGTGGCTGCAGTAAAGGTGGCAGGGTGGGACAAGTGTGGGTGAGGAAGCCTGAGCACTTTGGGTGGCTGCCCCTGCTCAGGGTGCTGTGCCCGGGCAGGTGGGGATGGCGTGGGGGAGCCTGCCCTGTCCTGGCTTAGTTGGATCCAGCTGGAAACTCCAGCTGCAAATTTTGAACAGTCCTTATCTTCTTAAGTAATCTCAATTTAAGGATAAAATAGGCAAAATAATTTATTGTGTAGTTTGGCTGCATGCTTCCTCAGAAATAGGTTTCCTGAATATCTACATGTATTTGTTATCTTTTTGTATTGGAAGCTAAATAGAAATAAACTGAGGAACTAGATGTTTGTACCAGTTAGGAACAGGGTTTTGTTCTGATTTTGTGCAAAGCATCTGGAAAGAAGTAAGGCTCTAATTCTTGTTGAGTAGTCAGACGATGTGCTGAAGTTTGATTGTGTATACACTCACATATGTAACATATACATATATACAAATATATAAATATATATGTCATTATATACATATATATACATATATATGCTTTATATATGTATGTGTGTTTCTATGTGTGTATACATATACATATATACATGTGCTCACACACATATATAAAAAATATAGAATCATAGAATCATTGAGGTTGGAAAAGACCTCTAAGGTCATCGAGTCCAACCATCGACCCAACACCACCACCCACTAAGCCATGTCCCTAAGTGCCTCATCTACTCGTCTTTTAAATACCTCCAGGGATGGGGACTCCACCACTTCCCTGGGCAGCCTGTTCCTATGTTTAACCACTCTTTCAGTAAAGAAATTTTTCCTTACATCCAATCTAAACTTCCCCTGGCACAACTTGAGGCCATTTCCTCTTGTCCTATCACTAGTTACTTGGGAGAAGAGACCGACACCCACCTCGCTACAACCTCCTGTCAGGTAGTTGTAGAGAGCGATGAGGTCTCCCCTCAGCCTCCTCTTCTCCAGGCTAAACAACCCCAGTTCCCTCAGCCGCTCCTCATAAGACTTGTCCTCCAGACCCCTCACCAGCCTCGTTGCCCTTCTCTGGACACACGCTCCAGCACCTCGATGTCCTTGTAGTGAGGGGCCCAAAACTGAACACAGTATTCGAGGTGCGGCCTCACCAGGGCTGAGTACAGGGGCACGATCACTTCCCTACTCCTGCTGGCCACACTATTTCTGATACAGGCCAGGATGCCATTGGCCTTCTTGGCCGCCTGGGCACACTGCCGGCTCATGTTCAGCCGGCTGTCGACCAGCACCCCCAGGTCCTTTTCCGCCGGGCAGCTCTCCAGCCACTCTTCCCCAAGCCTGTAGCGCTGCATGAGGTTGTTGTGGCCGAAGTGCAGTGAATGAATACCATTGTGATCATCTTGTGTGATGAATACCTGCCAGGCAGGATGAAAATTGGTTCATCCTGAAGTTCCCTCAAAAGGTTTGATGATTTTGTGACCTTAGCTCTTGGAATGAAAGCTTAACCTCCAAGTCAAACCAACCATCCCTATTTCAAGTACTTACAGAAATACAGCCATCCTACTGTGAGGTATTCATGATCTATACCTTCTTCAAAGGGAACAGTGTTCATCAGAAGAAAGATGTTGTGTGAGCTTTCATCTCAGAGCAGGAAAGTTCCCGAAACATGTCCTACTTCCTGATGTAGGGAGAAATAGGATTTGTACCAGAGGTACTGGTTTGTCAGTAAGAGTGAGGAACGTATTTAAATCCTTTCTGTCATATGCCATGACAGTCCGCCTGCAGTGGAGGAGCCAAACTCCCAAGAGGACAAAGAGGAAGCTTACAAATATTTAAATACTTTGTGTTGTGTGCTGCTCTTTCAAGACCTGAAGTTTGTGCCTTTCCCAGGTAGTGTGATGACAATGTTCAGGAATAGAGCATGCCTGTAAGTTGTGCAGGCAGGCCAGGTCATTTGCTCAAACGCAAATGCACGCTTGTAGCAGACAGGCGGAGGTTCGGGCATTGCCAGTCATACAGTACATGCAGTTGCTCAGGGACTGGTTGCAGAACCCGTGGAGGAAGGCAGCAGGGAGGGGTCCTTGAGCCAGACAAGCACTGAAACATTTTGAGGACTTAAATTTTTTTAATGTTCCATTGAATATAAAGCATCTTCTGTCTTCTCTGCTTTCAAAAAATGCATGCTAACCTGATGTAACTTAATGAGTTCCTTTTCTAGGTAAGCAATATAATTTCTCAACATTTCAGACACCTTTTAATATTTTCCAGGAAGGCATTGCTGAACTGTCCAGTTCTGTTCTGTGACTTGCTACAGTCTTTTGTAATAATATCAGATGGACTGATTGTTGTTAGAGGGATCACTAGGGATTTTTAACTACATCCTTCATTATTTTGCCTCCTGGTAGTAAATAGATCAGAGTAAGGAAAATAAATTAGAATATAAGAGGACATTGATGAGATGAGCTATCACTTAATGACCAGGCCAAGAACTACCACGGAGGAACCTGGAGGAGTAACACTGGCTTTCTAGTGGGCAGAGTTATGCTATTTATTACAATGATTGCTGAGGCTTTTACTTCTTTAGACAGTTGCTCTGAGCCACTTAGCAACTTTTGGGTCATGTCCAAGTGGCAGGTAACTGCAGCTTCTTTTTGCATCCTGGAAGCTGCCTTGGTGGATGGAGGAGAGCTGCATTAAGAGTGTGTGTACGTGCCAAGAGGCTGGTGGATGGTATGACTTGGCAATGGCTTTAATGTAGGCACAGGTATTGCTCACAATTTTTAAATTTTTTTTTCCTTACTCACATATTGAAAATGTGACCAAAGTAAAAGACCAAGTAGTGCTGCAGGACCTGGTGGGTTAGAACAGAGTCATTGTATTAGGGTGACCTACTGCAATTTAAAAATCAAATTGTCGATCTTCCCTTTCTACATATGCTTTCTTCCTGCCCTTTTCTCTGTCCAGCATTTAACCCCATTTGGGCCATGTGTCTTTTCGTATGTAGATGTTTTACGGCTGGCTCTTCGCTTTGTTTGTCTCAGACTTGCTGAAATAGTGGTATGTATCAGCTCTGTATTTTAGGAGGTGGCAGAGAGGAGTAGGAAACAAATCTATAGGGTCAGGAGTGGCACAGAAAGGATGCATTGGGGTTGACTGTTCATTTTTACCCAGTGCAAGAAGTAAAGGACCAGAATTGAAACTGGCGGGTGACAAGTTCAAAACGAAGGGAGATGGTTGTCTTCACACAGTCTGAATTTACACTGGGGAGCTCTGCCACAGGGTGTCAAAAGTTTGCTTGGGCTCCCCGAGCTACTAGTGCAGCTTGGGGAGGGAGGGACAGCTCTTTGGGGACTGCTGTGTGCAAAGATGCCTTTTTTGGTCTAGAAAGTCCCTAAGCCGCAGCTTTTTAAAAGTTGGGAGAATATTTTTATCTCCATTGACCTTTAGTAGTGGGCTAGGAGTTTGGAGACCTGAATTTTACTGCTGACCCTGACTCATGTATCCTGATTTTACTGTGTGTAAAAAGGGTGAGAGTGATACCTTCAGCACTGTATCATCCATACCTTCTACAGCCTCGATGATGCCAGTGGAGGACAGCTGAGAGGAGGCACTGTGTGTGAGAGGTGGGGGGACTGGAGTGCATCTCCCCTTCCATTCCCTTCTTCCTCTGCCTCATCCACACTTGGAAAGTTACAGAATGACTAAACTCTCTATTTTTAGACATTACAAAGAAAGAAAGCATTAGACAGCTGGCTGCAAAAATACTTATTTGTGACCTTTCTCTACATTTGTGCAGTTCTTGTTGCTATTCTGGAGAAAGCATGCAGTTCCTCCCCACTTCAGCTCTTTGGTCTCTCAGAGTTTTAGGAGAAACTGAAATACTTATAGCTTTATGCATGCATATATTAAAAAAAAAAAAAAAAAAAAAAAATGTTTCCATGTTCAGAAAACATGTCTACTTCTGTTTGTAAGCTGTTGGCCTACGTTTGTGACCTATTTTCCTAGTAACTTATTAACTGGACAAGCAACCGGAGCGCTGCTGGTAGAGGCTGTGCTGAGGTATTCCCATATTGGTGGCTGAATACCCTCTGCTCCAGTCAGTCCTGTTATGAACTAACCTACAGCTTGAGATAGACTCCTCCCTAACCTTTCCACGCATAAGAAAAAGGATTAAGTAGGTTTGCCAGATCAGTGAGGTGAAAGGGTTTGGCAGTGTGTGTGAACAGGGGCTGGAATCAGGGCCACAATCAGCGGGGGCTGGCCTGCAGCTTGTGATGGGAGCTAGCAGGCATGCAAAGGTAGCTCAAGCCAAACAGATGTTACCGGTCGTATTTTTTGTGATTGAAGCAAAATCTCAGGAAAAAGGGGGTATTTTTGACTTTGCACAATGGGGAGATGTGACATTTAGACATGTATGTTCAGTCAAAAAAAAAAAAAAGGCAGGACAATATAAATGTGAGAAATCCAGCTGCAAAAAAGAAACAGTTTTACAATAATTGAATGGTATGGGTCAGTCATGTCAGTCGTGTTCCTTAAGAGTAACTCTGCAGGACAAAACATTTCATAATACTGCTGTTGAGTGATGAGGATAATTTGTTTTATTTACTTAAAATGGTGTGCGTTAGCACTGCACTAATTGGTAAGCCTGCAAGCTGAAATGCAGCTACTAAATCCTTTTTTTGTCACAGCTACCTTTCAGAGACTGTTGAGTAAAGTGAAACTTTCTATTATGTGAAAGTACTCTTGGATGGAAGCCCTTGAGTCCCTTATTGCCCCCAAGCAGATTACTGTGACCAAATTTTCTTCTCTAAAACTGATCTGTATAAAACCGTTTTTCAGTTCCATAGCATCCAAAGTATGAAAAACACTTGATGCTGAATGCTGTTTTGCTAGGACAATATGCTGAATTTATAGGGCACTTTGCTTCCCAGCTGAAAAATTACTAAAACCTTTTTGAAGGTGAAGCATTGCTCTTGCAAGCAGAGATGGAGCAGTTTTATACAGCTAATATGTGTACGTGTCAGTACCTCTGTTGCATCAAGTGTTACAGGTGTAGTGCTATTCTTTAGCCTGCCTTTTATATCCGTCTTTGATAAAGGAAAGAATATTTTCTGTCAAAAGGCAGAAAAATGCATGGGAGTGGTGCTGTAGCGCTACAGGGGCTGTGGCGGTACTTGAGTACTAGCGACTGGTATTCCAGAGGGGTATCTGGCCGATGGAGCAAGCCTGATAGAGCCGACGTGTAGTGATGCATCAGCTTCTGCCACCACTGGCTTCTAGGACTCTGCCCACGCTAGATCCTAGCAAATACCTGCACTTAGTAAAGTATTGGATTGCACTTCCTTATTTTAGATGAGCAGTTTCTCATTCCACACCATTAGTTCCACCAGCCCTCAGCGGCACTGCAGGCTGCTGCCAGCCACGCTCCCTGAGGTCCAAGTACTGGAATAGATGCATTTTCTACTGCCGGGTTTGATGTGTACTTTGATTTTTGTTATGAGGGATGAGCAATCCCCTTTGTTCGGAAGGATTTCAGATAGCTTCCCAGCTCTGTGTTTAAGTAGCAGCAGGATGTTGGTGATTGATGTGTGGGTTGGTTGGGTTTTTTTGGGTTGGTTGGGTTTGGGTTTTTTAAAGCCTTTTAATGAAACTTAGAATACTTTATAGAAATGCCAAGGTCAAAAACATGTTTGCTTGTTGGAAAGGTTTCTCTGGTCAAAACATTAACAAGAAGCTTTCAAAACCTTGGGGGGAAAAAAAAGCCACCCCAAAGTACTGATTTTTCCAGCAATCTTTTTCCCCCCGCTAGTGAGTATAAATGCTGTCTAATAATTTGAGCCAAAGAAAGACAAAACCTCACTAATTCAGTAAGCCGAATTCTCTCGCAAGCTGCTTAGCTTTTATTTTTTAGAAACACACGTGGGCTCCACAGTATAGTGCTTAGTTTGTATAACTTGATGGGAGGTATGGGATAATGATGCTGGTGTGGAAATAATGCCTAATGCATCTCGAGGAAGAAGAGAAGGAAGAGCATCGGACCTCTCAGATGAAAGGCAGATGCATGTGTGTGCTTTTCTGAAGTCATTTCAGGAGGGTTGAGAATAGGTCCCCTCTGAAAGGGTTGGCTCTGAGCAGTCCTGCGCACTGCCCTCTGAGGCAACACTCGTGATGCTCAGCAGCAGAAGGCTCTTTCTGATGTATCGAGTTGTGTGCTGGGCTTCTTGCTTGGACAGGCAGGTTCTTACCTTTGAAAGGTTTCATTGCGGGAGTTGTGACCCATTTCCCAGCACAGCCAACAAATTTTAGTGAAGTTAACTTTCCTGTATAGCTACTGGATGAGGTTAAGACCCCTGCCTGTGCTTCAGACATTGTATCTTGGTGAGCCTTCTGTAGCAGAAGGCTATGGGAACGTAAAGCCAAAATCAGTGCTGGGATAGGTATACTGAAGTGACTACCCTACTTATCTACTGAATTTGTCCTAGGACTGTTAAGATTTTTCTGCCTTTTTTTATTAGTAATACAAGTAACTTCTGAATTAAGTAGGTCAGCTATACAAAAATAACAAAACAAATTCCGCAATTGTTTTTGTATGTCGTGGCAGTGAATCTGTTGAGCGTCTGCTCAGAAACAAACTGCTTCTGCTTTCACTCATCCTTGTAGTTAGAGGAAATTTAGATTGTTTCTCTTTAAAACCAGCAAGCAATGTCCAACGAGTTAGACAATTGTAATCATAAGTCCCTGGAACATTCTGTGTTTAGAGAGCATAAAGTAGATGAGCTGGGAAAATTTGTTCTGCATCAGTCTTTCAAAAAGGGAGCCAGACTTCAAGACAGATCTGAGCACCTCTTTAGCACAGAGAGGAATTTTTGCTGGTTATAACTGCCTTCCCTGATATTTGTAAATATACTGATAGGAAACTGTGAAATTTGATGGACATACTTAATTTGCAGGAATAGCTTGCTTGGGTTTTTTGTTATGGAGCTCACAGTTGGCTGGTGTTAGCAACATGAGCAGTCTTTTATGCAAGCACCACGTGAACTATGCCTGTGTCCAAGTGAGAGGTTTTTTTACCAGGTTCACAGAGATGCTATATGTATGTAATCAGAGTATACCACTTAGCTCAAACTAGAGTTCGTTATACTTGGAGATGACTCCGAGATGCTCTGCATACTTCACATTCACCGTAGTTTTCTCAAATTTCTCCACGTAGATGCATCCTCAGCACAGGAAAGGGAGATGCAAACTCATGGTGCACCGGCAAGCTATTAACTCAAATGTCTTTGTGGATGTGAAAGGCTAAAGCAAAAATGCATATTCTCAGTGTTCACGGGGACTTTGTTGCCAGGGTTCTGCCTGATGGCTTCATGAAATTTTTAATCTGTTAGCGCAGATCATGTAGGAGCTGTCTCCAGGGTGATGCTTTGTGCCAGGCTGAGATACCTTCCCAGAAAATGGATTGTTGCTCAGGGGATGGATGGGCTTCTTAAGTTTTGGGCTGTAATAAGAGGCCATTAGTCCTGTCTGTTGGTCCATAATATGACCTACTTTTGATAAAAATGAAAGACAAAAGGCAATGGTTCAAGCTGTGATCAACAAACACTTTTTAAAAAGTGTGAAAAGTGCACTAGCTTAGCTTTTCTTTCTTGCACTGGTGAAAATTTGCGAGTGGGTTTCCATTTTGAAGTTGGCCACAAAATAAAGTTAAGTGAGGGAAGAAGCCTTCTGTGCTTGAAACACGTCAAGGAAAAAAGGTTTTCTAATTTGTGGGAAGAAGATTTTACAGAGCCTGTTAGCCGTTAAAATGTGTTACACCTAGATAGAAAAAGTCATTGCTTTAACAAGACTCAGGAGGAACAAGAAGGTTGATGCAAAACTAAGAAATGACAGTAATAGGTCAGAAACTGAAACGAATTCAGTCTTTGCTTGCAATCCTCAGGAGAGGTTTCGAGGTCAAGGAGCAGACAGGTCACTTGTTTCAGTGTATGTAGTTTGAAAGTTTTAAATTAAAAATTTATCAGATTTCAGAAACCTTGACATACAACAACATTTAAAACATACTGCATGTGAATGGCAGAACAGCTTATTAAATCTGATAGAGGAAGGCGATTAAAAAAAAAAAAATTCTAAGTTTATTTTGTTGGCAGTTATTCCTGGGTTTGGGGCCTAGTAAGACTTCTTGCAGCTCTGTCCCTCATGATCATGACTTATTTTAGGTATGCCAGTTTTAAATGCAGGAGTGTAAAACACCCCTTTTCATCTACATCAAAGAACCTCATCTTGATTTAGGTTCTCTTGAATGGATAATCTTGTCCTTATCCTTTTGTAAAAATAATTGGACATGAGTTCAATAGCTTTTATTGCATATTATATTAGGACAGTATAGTAAAATCAAGGATCAGATAGTAAGTTGTTACCCTCCCGCAGTAGGGGGAGGGGGGAATCTATAGCAGACTTTTTTGTTCATTCAGTCTATTGCTTCCCCATTCCTGGGCCCCTTTCTTATCAGCTTATGGGGTTTGTGTTTGGGAGAGGGGAGAGAGTTGTGGGGTCTTGGGTTGGGGTGTTGTGGGTCCCCCCACCCCCCTTCTTTTGCTTATTTACCTCAGTAAAAATGGAGGAAGGAGTTATGGTTTTCAATTTCTGGATTCTTGCTGTCTTGTTCTAGAGAGAATTTTGGTGAAACGAAGTGAGTTTCTAAATAGAGCAGAAACATTTGACAAATAAGCATTGCAAAGTAGTACAATTTTATCACTTCAAAGGGCTTGGGAAGGAATCCAAGCCTGCTTTGAACTGGTTAACGTGTATCGCTTGCCAGCTAACATTGTCAATTATTTTAAGACTGATATTTCTTAAATTGAAAATTTAGGACAAGCCATTGAATATTTTTTTAATATCTCTCCATACATTAAAAAACCGGCATATTTCATTACACGAATCAAATATTCATTAGCCCTGTCAGCTTAATGTGTTGTGTCTTTTGGGGTTTTTTTGGCCCTGTTTGGAAAGCCTTAATTCTTGCAGACCTTTTAGTCTGTTTAAAAAACCTGTAATCCCTATTTACCTGTTGTGGGCTCTGTGGTGGTTTGAGCATCTTCAAAGCTGCTGAGAAGCTGTCAAACATGGATTTGCTAAAGGGCAGCCACTGTGGTCAGCTCAGAAATGGCAGATGACCTGCTGGTATGGAAACACTACATTCATGTGCTGTAGGAGGGCCCTACAGGCATATTTCCAGTGCCCCAGATGACTAAAGAGTTGCTACATATTAGTTTCTGACCGGATTCAGGGCAAAGATTACATGTCGCGAGTAAGGCTGTTTGATTTGTAGTAAAATCCAGAGAATGACAAAAAAAAAGGATCCTTTACTTTTCTCTTCCTCCTTCATGTGATACTTGAAAAAAATTTATTTAATGCAGACTTTGCTAGTGCTAATGAACATCAGCCTCCAAGGATTATGAGAGTCAATGCTAACATTTCTAGTTAATTCTGGGATTAAAATCTTGTAATGTGTCAAGATGAAAAGCAGCAAACTGAAAGGGTTACATGGTGATTAATTAGTAAGGCTCAAATAGCCAGTAAAGGAGAACAGAAAGAGCTCTGAGTCAGTGGGGACACTTTCCTTACTCTTAGAGGTTAGTTTATCAGTGATGCTGCAGTTACGTTTCCAGTTGATGTGCCCAGGATGATTTGTGCTCATTGTGGATCTGACCTATTCGTATTTCTAAAGAGAAACTTTTACAGGGCGTGGAGTGCCCAGGAAGTGGAACCAGCATATTTTTAAGCTGTAATTTTATGAAAGTGAGGAATTAGACATCTAGTGTGGAGCGGTGGGAATGGCTTCTGAAGAGTGTGCAGGTTTGGGGTTTTGTTTTCCCTGGGGTTGATGGCTGGGTGGGATCCTCGTCTCCCTCTACGCAGCACTGTGCCCGCTGCGATCACTGCAAAGAGCAAGTGGTGCCCAACTGGTGTTTACCTTCCTCCACCAGGGCAAAGTTAATTTTTTGTTGGTGGTTTTTTGGTTTGTTGTTTGTTTTTTTTTTAAACTT
The DNA here is from genome assembly GCF_965638725.1 of Aptenodytes patagonicus. Taxonomy (NCBI): domain Eukaryota; kingdom Metazoa; phylum Chordata; class Aves; order Sphenisciformes; family Spheniscidae; genus Aptenodytes; species Aptenodytes patagonicus. Next base: position 54,036,409 of record NC_134954.1, on the reverse strand, counting down.
CTCCTTTTTCTACTTACTCATCTGTTGTAATAGCGGCTGACTTTGTCTAGCTGGCATTTGTTAAAGGGCAATTGGGAAACCCAAAATGGTACTTGTTCCTGGTCAAATTTACATACTTCTGGTAAAATGGTGCTTCTTTTTATGCTCTAGGGGAGGTGGGGGATCATTTTGCAATGACTCCTTTGTAGAGAAAAACTGGTCTCTGATTTTTGGGGTGGAGTATGAGGCCTTGCTGTCACTGTTGTAAATAATCGATTTGAGAAAAACAGACAGGATTCAAAATGCAAATCAGTGCCTGCCTTCAGGCAGTACAGGACGCTCAGAAATGCTTGTTGTCTTCAGCCACACGGTGTGGTGTTTATGGGCCTGCAAAGGCTGAGTGCTTTCCACTCGGATGCTGTGCAGTAACCCACATTATCAGAACTGGCTGGCTGTGGGCTTTTGGGTCAGTTTTGTTTTTAACGTGGCTTTAGATTGTGAATGAGGAAGCTGCCTATAAAAAGGTACTTGAATTCTGAGTTTAATTCCCTTGTTTATGTTGGTCTTCCATTTCTAGATCCAGAATAGATGGGGCTGCATTCGGCAAAAAATGCTTGTCTCTTAATTTCTCTGTAATTGAATGCCAGCTTTCGATTCAGCTGTACTGGAATCCATTGAAAAAGAGATATTAGTGTGGTGTTTGTTCAGATTTACATGTTTTAAAGAGAAAAGCTGTCAATATACTCAATTCTGCTCTCCTTACTCTTTCACAATAGTTCTTCCCTCTTAGTTGTGGTGCCTTATGCAATAAATAGTCCCATGGGTTTCACTAAGACTGCTTGGGGAGTTGAATACCACAGCATTAGCAGAAATGGAAAAAATGAATAGTGCTCTCAAATTATTATGGAAAACTATCAGTGAGAATTATGTTAATGATGCTTTTTATGTCACCTGGTGTGACATTTGGGATCCTATTGATTAAGTTCTACTTTAAAATTCTATTTTAACCTTGAAAAACAACTTTTATACTGCAAAGTATAGCTTGAACTTGTTAAATTTTTGTATGAAAAGTAAAAAATAGCTCTTAAATTTTACCAGTTGCACCAAAGGCAATCACATGGACATGGCTCATGCACACTTGAATTGGTGGTCAGACCTGCTCAGTGTTGCAGGCATATAAAATATTTCTGTTAAAATTGCTTTATTTCCCTTGAGTGTCCTACTAGGAATTAACAGTCCCTTGAGGGGGATTTTTTTAAAGCTTTCTTTCAAAAGTGGAGAAAGACCACAAGAGCATATCAGGAGAAACACCTCTGTGGGTTTTTTAAACTTTCGCTATCCCTTTTTCCCAGACATAGCTGGCCAAGATCATCCTGTGTTTTGCAGCTGTGTACCCTGTACACGTCCTAACTGCACTTTGCTGTCCTTGTGGATGAGCTCTGGTTTCGGTCACATGCCCATTCCTTCAGTGCATGTGAAAAACATAAGCAGCAAAGGAAGAAAAATTTATATTGCTGTTTAGAAAATACCAGATTGAAGCAGAAAATGTGTTTCGTTTTAGGTAATGGGTATAACATCAATATTACAATTCTCTTCTCTTTTTAAAATCTAGACAAACACTATATCTGTGCTTTGTTCTGGATTTATCTAGGCTGTTCATTAGCAAGACGTCATTTTAAGAATGGCATTTAAGCAAACCTGCCTGGTTTGCTTAGATTAAAATGAAGATCAGCTCAGCATGAAGCTTGTTGGAATTGCTCCTTGTGGAATTTTTCTAGCTGGGACTTTTTAATCTGCTTTTGACTTTACCAAATTAATTTTTTTTTTTTCTTTTAAATTAGCATGTTTAGGGAACTGCCTTTCTATTGGAGTTATATCATGGCTATCTCATTCCTTCACTCAGCAGAAGGAGAAAAGCAAAACAGAAGTTGAAAGATGTATGTGTGTAAAACAAACAAACAAAAGCCCCCAAACAAAAAACCACACACCCCAAACAAACAAACAACAACAACATAAAAACCCCCAGCAAATCAAGCCTTACTTCAGAGGAGACTGACTTTGCAAGTCCGTGTTGAACTAGAGAATACAATTACCTATTCTTCTTTTGTCACCTTATACTTTAACTAATATACAAGTTTCCAATGTAGCTAGATTACAGTGTATTTACATATAACATGTACAGAGCTTATGCTTCTGTTTCAGGAGCAGAAAACTGGACTGCTTTCTGCTTGAGCTCAGCAGTGAAACTGGTATTGTCAAAGCTCTTAACCCTAAAGCAGGGAATTTACACCTGATGCAGTGACACTGATTTGGTTAATGCTAGGGAGCTAGCAGTATGGTTGCAATCTGCAGCCAATCCAGATTGAGACCAAGCCTTTACAGAGTGTAATAAGTTGTTGGCTTTTTTTTTTCTCTTATAACATACAAGGATCAGACTGAGTTCACTGATACACTGCATGTGTCTTTGGATATATGACTTTCCACCCCCCTTGCAAATAGTCACAAAAATTATTTCAGGCTATAGGATTGGCTTTCATATGGGAATGGTATCAACGTATCAAGAATTTTTCCTTGGGAAAACAAGGTGGTCTGGCATCACCTGTCTTTCTTACAAAATACTATTGCTGTAACCATTGTAGCATTGCTTAGGACTTAATTCTCTTTAATCAGCTGTGTTGTCTTAAACATGGCAGAAACAGTAGTTGTAGCTCAAAACAGTGCTTAAAATGGGGCTTGCATGTGGATAAGAATTCTGTGATTTTTTAAGAGCTTGTAGTCATTCAGCTGGATAAACGTGGAACTACTTCTTACCTACTGAGTGTTGTTCTGGTCCCTGCTAACAAATGAAGTCTTAGGAAACAGAAATCTTTTAAATGAAATCAAGAGTTACATAGTTCAAAGATGGTGAAGTTCATACTGTTCATATATGAATGTGATTCCTATACAGACTTTGTACCTTTCATGGGAATTCCAGGGTTGGACTCATAGTTACAAATAATTTAGTTTTTAATGAGTGGAATGGTCATCTTTGAGTGTATGTAATGTAAGTTATATAATTCATCTCTAAAACGTATCAGAGACACCCAGTTTATAAACTGGATGAACTTATGGATTGGTGTTTGGATCTGTGACAGCTTCATATTTTAGCAGAAGAGTTTGGAGGAAGAGCAAAGTCTTTGAGGCATGGCTCAACACTGTTTAAACTTTATGGTTTAGAAAATTGTATTGACTGGGTAGCTTCAATGCTTGCTGCCTTTAAGGACTTTGTTTGAATTTCCACTGTGCAAAAGGAGTCCTGAGGCAGTAGCTACTCTGGAAACTGATTTATGAAAAAGGCTCTGTTTAGAGGAGAATATTATGTGCTCCTCATCTCTGCAAGCTGCCCTGCTCTTTTCATTAGTTGGTGCTTCTCTAGGAGGAATTCCTCTCATGCTTTTGTTCTATCCTTTTTTTTCACAACATGAAAGAAAATCCTCTGTTTCATGTGCTCCACAGAGTTCCTTTCATCCTTCAAAGTGATGTTACAGGCGACTACATTGCAAAATAAGTATGAGCTTGCTTTTGAGCTGTAAGGCTAAGTATTGTTTTTGCTGCCAGGGTTATAATGTTTGTGCATTTACCACATCATTGATTGATAACAGTAGTGAAGTAAATAACTGAAGGATTTCACTTGTTTTCTTTTTTCACTCCTGTTTCTCACAGGTTCATTGCTAAACCATGTGCCTTAGGCCTTAAAGTCCAAGCCAACGGACCACAGAAAGCTCAACCTAATGCTATCCTGGAAAAAGTTTTCACAGCTATTACAAAGGTAGAGTATTTAACTAAAATATTTACCTTTATAAAGTGGGATATGGGACTATCAACTGTGTCTGAAAAAACAAAGCCAACTGCTAAATGGAGTGCTGCATTTTTACAGCTAAAATCAGAGCATGCAAATGTCAAGGTTGTCATTGGCATGCCAGCTTGAGCAGTTGTGCATTCCTTCGTGACGTCTCCTGTAAGCTTTTAATCAAAAGAAGTTGTTACAGAAACACTTTGTACATGCCATATGGCCACCTACTTTTTTTTGCTTCTTATCTTTTAGAAATTTCCACAAAATCATTGGGCTTTTTTTGAAAAAAAAAGAGCAAATTGTGAGCCTGTGAGATTGGCCTTACTGTGTTTTCCATGAAACTTCAAAGCTGCTCCTCCGAGGGGAACTGCCTGAGCACAGGGCGCTGGTGACTTGCTGGTGTCCCAGCTGTTTATGTTGTGATGAATGTCCTTTGAAACTTGGGGCGGGTGGGAGAAGCTAGAAAAGTGGGTGAAACTGACCAAATAATGTTTTAGAGCTTGCAGATTTTTTTTTGTACTATACAAGTTGTCCCCCACCACTTATGTCTCTGTGTCTACAGCTCTCGCTGTATGACACCTCAACTAAACCTCGACGTCATCCTGTCCGTGCTTTTGAAGCATCCTGAGCTTTCTCGTAACAGTGAGCAGTGATCAGGTGTCCTTTAGCATCTCCTGAAGACCTCAGTGGTCAGCCACTTTGTAACGGAAAGGCTTGTGAAGGCCTGAAGGATGAAGCCACTGTGCTGCAGGAACTTCCCCATCCCACGTCGGCTCCAGGCTGCAGCTGGGCACACCACAGCAAAGGCATCAGCCTAAACTTCAGAGAGTATTAGAGTCATAGAGGGCAAAACTGGGTTCAGTGTCAGGGACAGTGAAATATGCCATGGATCTGTCTTGCTTCTGTGTCCTACCCTATCCTGAGATTACCATGGCACTTGGTGTGTTTTTTGTCCTGTTTTCAGAGAGGGAATTGCACATAACTTGTTTCTAAAAGCTACAGCACATGTGCTCTCACCCAGACTCAGCTGGAGGAAGAATGTTTTGGGGTTTTTTTTATTTTTATTTTTCCTTGCAGAATCTGCTAGTCCGACACAGGGCCTGAGTGTGTTAAGTGATGTAACTAAGGCCTGTGAGTCATGGTAGGAGCTGGCACACATGGCTCCCAGGACCCAGTGCACAGAGACAAGTGGGAAGAGCTCCAAAGGAAAGTATCTACTTTCCTACAAGAGTTTGGTAGGGTGTCTGGTAGCTGCTCTCAAAGAAACTGTCCAATTTAGCTAGCTGCCTCTTTTGAGTCATGTGCAGCAGATCTCTCTAGTCAAGCTCCCAAGAGCTGCATCAATCATTTGATTTTTCTAAGGTTACAGAGAATGGCTTTTCTTAATCTTCCATTGAAAAACTAGTGGCTACTTTGGTTGACTAAAAGACTTTTTTTTTTGAGATGGATAGCAAATACTTCACCCTTCTCTTGTCTCATCCTTTCCCTTCTCTTTCCTTCCTGTCTTTTCCTGGAGGCTGATAGGTGAAACTTCAGCCTGACGAAAGCTTTGCTGTTTTACCTCTTGCAACATTTAAAGAAGTCTTTATCATGGCAGCTCTTGTATCTCATTCAGTGTATGTAACTGGCTTGCAGAAATAAAGCTAAAGCTTCAGAAAACAGATTGTCCAAAAGCTTTTTCTGTTTCTTTAAAAAAGAATGTTATCAGGAGAAATATATAAATAGTCCTCATGCAGTACTGTACGTGTAGAATTGCTGCATGATCAGAAACGTGGCCTGTACTGCTCTTCTATCCATATAGTAGTCAAATTAAGGACAGATTCATTTTCTTTTGCCTTACCTCTGCACTGGTTTGCAGCTGCTTTAATGGAATGAGAGTTCCACATTTGTTGCTTTGGAGAATAATTGTGTGTAGTTAATTTTACAGAAAAAAATTCTCTCTCCTTGTCGTCAAGGTGATTTCCTTTTGAAGTTGTCACTTTGTTTAATGACCTCATTTTTTAACATTAACATGCACAAACATGGGATATATCTTCTTTCCATGTCAGTCAAACGAAGATCCTGATGCAGGAGGCATAGCCTGTGGCAGGCAGGGTAGTGTTTGTAAGCCCTGCTGCTCGAGAAATGCATGGCATTTTATCCCTACTTGTCATCGCTTTCCAAGTTTCAAGCAAATTTTCACCCCATTGTTCTCTTTAAGTTTCTTATTAGTAATAACCTGCGTGCAATATTACAGCATATGTCCTTCTAGATTAATAACAGTCACTGTAAACGTATTTTGATGTGGATCTGCCAGCACAGATTTCTGTGAAAGTAATTTTATTTCTATGTATCCATGTGTCTGACAGGCAGCCTCTAAGACATCGAGAGGTGATTACAGTGGTTCTAAATTTGAAGTGGAGTTACTGCAGTTGGACAAAGAAATAATTTTTATCCTTCTCTGTTCTGTAGCATCCGGATGAGAAGAGGCTGGAGGGCCTCTCCAAGCAGCTGGACTGGGATGTACGCAGCATTCAACGTTGGTTTCGACAAAGACGCAACCAGGAAAAGCCCAGCACTCTTACGAAGTTCTGTGAGAGCATGTAAGGATGTGTGTTCTTTTCTTGAGTCTTGTTGACCCTGTGTCCTCATCAGTTTTCCCCTTTGTTCTTCACGGGTATTTTGTAGACGGGTAGAAAATGATACAAATTGGTAGAATATAACTTCTTGAATGAGAAAAACAATCTCCTTTCTCCTGAAGGAGTCAGATTGTACTTTTTGTGTACTTGCAATGGCGAAAAGCTTTCAGAAATCAGGTGGTTGTGATTCTATACTGTCATGGTGGCAGCCTGATCCTTTGGGACAAATTGCCTGGTGTTAGGCTGGGAAGCTGTCTTTACAGCACAACCTTTAGCTATACAACCTGACAGAGATCTGAGATGGAGGAGTAAAGATAAAAGCCAATTGGATTTTTAAACCCCTTCTTTGTTTTTTCTCATCCCAGGCTTGTCCCCTTTACTAGCCCATTTCCTTGGATGCACTGAACTCTGAGGAGCTAAAGGCTCCTACGCTTTCTTTAGGAAGTTATTTTTCACCTGCCAGGGTTTACTTCTAAGGAATCTTTTCCAGCACCCAGCTGCTCTTCAAACTGGGTATCTACATAAAGTTCTAATTAGACTCCATTGTTTTTAGTATCTGAGTTACATTTCCATGCCAGCTGGATTTAACATATTAATACATAATCTGCATTGAAAGAGCGTGGAAAATTAAATCTACTTAAAATATTTACATGTTTCTCTTAAAGGAGTGCTGGTAGACATTGAATTCATAACAAAACACAAAGAACAACACTAGTTTATTTGAAAGACTCATTAATTCCAAGACTCAGCCCTCTAGCACTGCTGGATGTTGTTCCTTTGATGTGGAAGGTCATGCATTTAAGGCAAATTTTACATGCTCCAAATCAAGAGACTTGGCAACTATTGCTGAGGCCGTAAACAAGTACTGGCTTTATTACACCCTTTTGGTCAAGTAGTTGTGTTATTGCTGGCTTAAAACTCTAGTTAGACTTTTTGTTAGCTGGGAAAGAAGTGTTAGGTAGAAATGTCAGCAGAAACAGAGGAAGCCTATTTAAGTTAGAAAGCAAATCTTAGTTAATCTTGTTTTCAAGGTGTTTTTTTTTTTTAATTCCTAACAATTCTTAAATGATTTCTTTAAGAAATTGCAAGTAAAGAAATCACAAAAACACTGCAGACCAGCCAGAGGGAGGGGGTGGGAGTGTGTGTGTATATATATATAAAAAAAACCAACCTGTGGACTATACTGTTGCATCATTCAGGCAGATTTCCTAAGTATATTTCATGCTTTTTCCTTTTGTAGGTTTCCTAAATATTTTCCTTAAACTTTTATTTTCCTGTGGAGACATACAGGAAGGTTCATAATATGGTCCTGAATAAACAATGTATTAAGGCATTTTTTTCTAAAGCCAAACCATAGATCAAATGTTATTTGAGTAGCAACTGATACTTAGTTTCAACTAAGGACTGAATAGGAGAGCAATTAGAAGAGTTACTGTTAAGCATATTGTCTCTCTAGCTCAGAGAATTAGATTCCTTTTTTTTATTTTAGAAGAAGAAAGATAAATTGTCTAAAGATGATTGCCCTTTAATAAACAGAGGAACTTAACTATCAGAATGCTTAAGTCCTTTCCTTGGTACAACTAAAATCCACCCTACTTAATATTTAATAAAGCCAGGCAGGGTGAGATTATGGATAAACCTAGTCATCCTGTTGCCAGCAGCTGGTGTCTTAGAGTTACTAATTTTTGAGATCAGTGAAGAACAACCTGTTTTCTACAAGGGTTGTAGCTGTTAATGTATACACTTGTGTGCTTAACTTGTACAAGAGACTGTGGAATCTTGGAAAAAAATTAAAACTGTATTACTGTTAGAGCTAGCATATTTGGGCAGTATATTTTTCTGCTTCTGTAACTCAGGTCAAAGACTTCGCTCTCTTGCATTACTGCCAGCACATCTAGGCTGACCTAGAGGTAGAAAAAACTTAAACATACCATGAAATACGGGCACAGATAGGAAAGTTATGGGTGCTGAACTTGCTCCTTTGTGGCATACATTATGGAAAAAGCATGCAGAGAGAGTTATAGAATCATTTAGGTTGGAGAAGACCTTTAAGATCATCAAGTCCAACCATTAACCTAGCACTGCCAAGTCTACCACTAAACCATGTCCCTGAGCACCACATCTACACGTCTTTTAAATACCTCCAGGGATGGTGGCTCAACCACTTCCCTGGGCAGCCTGTTCCAATGCTTGACAACCCTTTCAGTGAAGAAATGTTTCCTCATATCCAATCTAAACCTCCCCTGGCGCAACTTGAGGCCATTTCGTCTTGTCCTATCGCTTGTTACTTGGGAGAAGAGACCGACGCCCACCTCAATACAACCTCCTTTCAGGTAGTTGTAGAGAGCGATGAGGTCTCCCCTCAGCCTCCTTTTCTCCAGGCTAAACAACCCCAGTTCCCTCAGCCGCTCCTCATAAGACTTGTCCTCCAGACCCCTCACCAGCCTCGTTGCCCTTCTCTGGACACACGCTGTAGCACCTCGACGTCCTTCTTGTAGTGAGGGGCTCACAACTGAACACAGTATTCAAGGTGCAGCCTCACCAGTGCTGAGTACAGGGGGACGATCACTTCCCTACTCCTGCTGGCCACACTATTTCTGATACAGGCCAGGACGCTATTGGCCTTCTTGGCCACCTGGGCACACTGACGGCTCATAGTCAGCTGGCTGTTGATCAACACCCCCAGGTCCTTTTCCGCCGGGCAGCTTTCCAGCCACCCTTCCCCAAGCCTGTAGCGTTGCATGGGGTTGTTGTGACCCAAGTGCAGGACCCGGCACTTGGCCTTGTTGAACCTCATACAGTTGGCCCCGGCCCATCGATCCAGCCTGTCCAGGTCCCTCTGTAGAGCCTTCCTACCCTCGAGCAGATCAACACTCCCGCCCAACTTGGTGTCGTCTGCAAACTTACTGAGGGAGCACTCGATCCCCTCATCCAGATCATCGATAAAGATATTAAGCAAGACCGGCCCCAAAACTGAGCCCTGGGGAACACCACTTGTGACTGGCTGCCAACTGGATTTAACTCCATTCACCACAACTCTTTGGGTCCAGCCATGCAGCCAGATGAGAGCTATGAATGCAGACTGGAAGGTAAGGTCAAGCTGTGATGAATGTCATTAACTTACGCTGACCAAATTAAGTGCTAGCTTCATTTAGAGAGTGCTGTTGGGCATTACTGCAATATGTGTACTTAATAGTAATGATAATACTTGTCCAAAAAGAAGCCTGGTGGCATTAATAATTGGATAGTTCAGGTTCTCTCTGCTCATGGTTTACAGAAGGTGCAGTGGGAGTTGCTTCTCCATCTGCATATGTACATGCTGCTGTGAGAATGTGGTTTTATCCAACTGACCACGTGTGCATTGCCCTGATAGCATTTCCAGTGGTGCAGTGTGCACCACCAGCTGTCCTGTCATGCATGCTGGATGGAGTTGTTGGCAGGTAGTCAGAATAGCACTGGGAAGCCAGGGTTACCCTTTTTTCCCCCTCAGTATGGGTGTTAAATGGTTTTCTAGTTAAATCAGGGCAGTAAGCATGATGCTTCACTTCAGTATGTTTGGAGCAAACTGTATGAGTCTGTAGCCTTTTCACAGCTATTGAGTTAATGGGGTGGCTTTTTGGATGAAGAGTCCATGTGTGGCAGCTGCTTTGGAGCTCTGGGCTGCATAAAGCACATGTTCCCATGACAGTTGTGGGAAGGGGAGCACTCCAAGTCTTCAGTAACTGGGGCGCCAGTGGAGAGTTTCATAGCCCTGACAGAGAACGAAATGTGCCCTTATGTAGTAAGCAGGCACAGAGCAAGCAAAATGACAGTGATCCCCACCTACACCTTCAACTGTTGAGCTGCTGTTGTCCTTCCAGAGAAGACTTCAGTTTTGCTGGCAACTGCATTGATTGACTCTGACTTGGGAAGAAAAGTGACAGAACCCACAACAAATGTGGAGCTGCTTAAAAAGAGCTCCAACTCTTTTTACATGGAGACGATTCAATATACTGCCAGAAAAAGTGTTCCCTGGGCCCAGAGTGGCTTTTCCATGATGCAAAGAAGGCGGCAGCTGTGCCAGAAGGGCCGTAGGCCGTTTCTGACTGCCTTATCTTTCTTGCCAAATGAGTAGTGTGGGTACTATCTAAGGTAGAGGAGCTTCAATAGGACAAAGGCTGAGAGTGAAACTCAATGATAAACACGCTTGGCTGGGATGAATGACACCCAAGATCCAGGCCCAAACGGACTAAAACAGTAACTTAATCATTAGATTCTTCTTGTCCCAGATTTCTCACTTTCTCTACCCCTTCCCTTCCCTTTTTCTTTTCAAGCAACTTCAATTCTGGTCCTAAACAGAGTGCAGAGAAACTCCAAAACCTACACTTTTTTTTTCCAAAATGGAATAATTGCTTTGCTGCCAGCCTTCGTCAGATGTCCTGGGTATTAGCAGATGGTGGTTATATGAAGAAAAAGGCAGTAATAAAATCTCTTGTCTATAGACACTGTTTGTGCCACAGCATTGTAGTGAAAATAAATTATTTTTCAGGGACCTTAACCAGCAATTACCCCATAGAGTTTTATGTGTCAATCTGAAGAGAAGGTGCCATTTGATTGTTGGAGCTGTGGAGACCACTAATGGTGAGACTTCAATGGCATCACATACCTGCTTAAGATTTCAGATGTTATGGTGATATACAAAATATGAAATAGATAATTTTACCCGGTGATGATTCATGATACAGTATTAGTCAGAAAGTAATAAATGGAGTGCTGAGGATTATTTTACTAGCAAGTCAATGGGTTGTTTCTCAAGGATTTGGTGATTCTGATATGAAACTTAGACTTAACAGCAGAGTGTTTGTAGTCACTAGGAAAGGCATCCACCTAGCATAACCTCAGATTGTAATGCTCAGGCACTTAGCTTACTATACTAGCTGCAGGGGAGAGTCTGTCCATAGCTTTTCTTTCTTTTGTGGGAATCTAGGCAGTTTTGCTCCTTTCCTTAACTTGAAAGATCCAAGGTTCATAAAGGGGAAGAAAAAGTGGTGAACTGAGTGTGCAAAGCGGACTTTTCTACTGCCGTGCATTACTGTTGTGTTCTATTCCTTTCTCTCTGTCCCCATGGCACAGCCTAACATCAAGGAAAGACAAGCTTTCTCCTGAACAAGAGTAGGGTAAGGACCTTGTGATCTGCACTTTGAGTATGCAGCACATGAGAAAACACAGAAAGTTGATTACTTTGAATCTTTTCTGAAGCTCTTGTGGTTTCTGTGTTACTCATGGAGAGTATCTGCAGTACTTTACAAGGCGAAAAGTTGTTTCTGCAGAGGACTATCAATCTATTTATAGGCAGGTGATATAAATTGGATTAAATGCTCTAATGACTCTGCTGGAGCATAGTTCTAGCACAGAAGTGTATTTTTTTTTTTTTTTAAATTAAAAAAAAAAAAGGTGTCTGACCACAAATAAGTTCCCAAAAATGTCTTAAGGAAGAATGTTGCATCTGAATATAGTGGAATGGGAATTCCAGGCATGGAATAAGCTAGTGGGGAAAGGGCTTCAAGGTATGCTGGGGTTGACTGGGAGGATGTAATTCTTGGAAGACCACGAATGGTGCCTTTGCTGATTGCCACACAGAATACAGGATCTAAGAATGTCTTTTTTAATGTCTGACGTGTCAGAAAGCCAATGCAGTAGTGATTCCCAAACCACTTCCAGTTTCTTCCTGGTTTCAGTGTATTGCGCTGCTGCTCACACTACCAGTACGTAGGCATGTCTGCTTTTCTCAGACTAAGTAGGATAGAAAGAGCAAGCATCTTCTCCTCCTCCCTTGTCGTCCGGAGCAAAGGGAAAGAATCTGTGATGCCCTAAGTTATTAGCGTGGGACTTTGGAATGTCATCAGGCTCATGACTTGTCTGTCCTACAGCTATGTACATTTAAGCAAGCTGTTTATTAGAGACATTTACATGGTTTCCAAGGAGTGGCTGGCAGAAACATATGGCCAAGAGAGTTTTTTGAGTTTATGCAACAGTCTGCATGTGAAAACATGGAAATGTGTGGACTGAAGAGCCAAAGATTCCCCCCCTCCCATTCTTCTCTAGAAGAAGCTTGGATACTAAAGTATCTGTAAGTGGGGGTGTCTTTTAGTTTTGATGTAGGGGAGAGAAGAGTCTCTGCCTCATCTCCTAGCCAGAACATATTCTTTTTCCTAAGGAATTGAAACTGTTTATGCACATTGCTTTTGGGGAGATTTTATCTATCTATAGCTGTATATATGTGTGTGCACATATGTGTGTATAGATAGAAACAGATATATACAGAATTTTTTTTTTTTTTTTTTGCTTATCATGCACATTTGTGTGAAAATTTTATGGGCAGTTTACAGCTTCTTGGCCATACTGCTTTTCTCGACTAGCAGAGTAATTCTCTCCTACAAAATTGTACTGGAAAAATAACTGTGCAAGGGAAAGAAATTGAGACAGCTGCTTGGTTGTTGAAATTCTGAACTGTGCTGATACAAATCTTAACAAAGCGCATAAAAGAATTCATCAGTCTGTGCTTTGTGTGTAGCAGTAAAGCACTAGAAAATAAATGGGCGTCAAAAAGCTGCTAGCTCTGAATTTTTAATAGCCTCAGGCCCTCTTAAGTCAGCTTCTAAAACACTGCTGAATACAATGATCTTTGAGATGCAAGCAAAAATATATAGTAAATGTATTATGGGTCCATTTAATTCTGATTTGTGAATACAGATTTTCAGCTGCCTCAGTGCTACATGCAATGGAGGACTAACCAGTGTTTCACAACCAGAAAAGAGAACAAGGGGATGGGTCTGTAAAGCCGTGCTACGTGCCCTGGGGCAAGTGTGATAGTCACTGTTCAATGGCCATAGAATTACCAAACCTCCCTCGTTTTCCTCTGCTGTTTTCCGTGGGGCAGGAATGGCTGTTCCTCCTTGCTCTCTCACAGGTATGAGGCATAACCCCTCCCCTCCTGCTCTGGTCTGTTCAGGAGCTCTAAAGCACTGGTAACTCAACCAGCTGCTTGGTGAAAGGGAAACTGCACACCTAACTAGTATGCTGATAAAAAGTTAGAGGTTTTCCTTGCTATTATAATTCTGGATTATTATTTTTTTTGACTGGGCAGATACTTAGTTCTGCTGCTCCTTCTCCTCGTAACGTCCTGCAGTGGGCTGTGTGCTGCTGTGGGCGGTGTGTTGCATCCAGGTGCTCCTGGGACAGGTGCTGCTGTTAACGGATGATCATAGGACAACAGTCTCGCCTGAAAGAGAAAGCATCAAGGAAAATCCAAAATTTCGTGAAGTCACTGTGAAAGAGCAGCAAACTCTGCAATGAGGCATAGTACTGGAAGCCTCTAAGTAGTTACTATGATTTCTTTCTTCTGGAACACTTTGTACTGAAACAGTTTATAGGACTAATAAATGTTTATGCAGGTGAAAAAAGTGAGTCATTTGTATATTTTTCTTGCTGATCCTTAACTTCTTTACTTCTTTTCAGTATTTCAGTTAGCTTTCTGTGACCTTGGGTGAAATATTCATCGGTGCTTCATAGAAACTGCTAACAATACTGGAGCAGCTCCTTTATATTTCTGTTAGCGGTGTCTGAAGAACACAGTATTGTGTGATATCATTGAGGAGTAGGAAGTGTATATTTGTGTACACCTCTCTGTCTGGATGTAGATTATTGATTCTCACACAACTCCCCCCGCCGCCCCACTCCCGCTATGGCCTTAAAACAAAGGGAGTTGGGCAGGAAGAATAAGAGGAGGAGTATTCCTTCAAGCACAATAGCTGGGTTTATAGCCAAGAGACTGCTTTGGCTCAGGTCAGGCAACAAGGTGATTTCCCCAAAGCTGCTAACTCAAAACACCACTGTGTTAAAACAGACCTGTAAAGGGAAAGCCGGGGAAGCCGTCAGCTGTTGTGGTTGACCCAATTTCTCTGAGTGCCAGTGTCAAGTTGAGAAGTTGCCCAAGCTAACTTCTTTTAACCTACAGGAGCATCAAGTCAAGGCTAGATGGTGTGAACACAGATTTTTCTTTAAATCCACTCAGCAAAGTGTAGCACTTTGCAAAATAAATTTTGAGGCATCCTACTTTACTTTGAAGAAGTTTTTCATTGTCACTGGTTGCTGCTGCTGTATGTATGTTCCAGCTGTGCCAAGCTTATTATATCAAAAGGAAAGAGGAGCAACTGCTACATGATCTGTCTTTGTAAAACAATGTGCCCTTTCCAAATTAATTATCTGAGAAATTACTCTCACTTAGCATAAATCTTCATGGCTGGCAGGATTTTTTGTTGTTGGAACCAACATTTTAATTTTTATTGTAATTTTAATTTTAACACACACAGAGCCCCATCCTCAGTTTTGATTTTTTTTTCCTGTGTGAAGTCCTTACTGGTTTGTACTAGTTGCACTTGAAAAACCAGTAAAGGTTGAGTCTGACAGCCTTCATCAGAAGTAAAGACCGCTTTAATGGTGTTTTCTGAAGGCCTTTATTGATTACTTTTTTAGTTATTTTTTTTTCTTTACTGAATGTCGTGTAACTAAGTAATGTGTATCTTTCCATTAAACGATATGGGAGCTTCATGTCAATGAATCCTGATAGCAGTCTGTCATAAAACTGCTGGTGAAAGTAAATTGGTGGCTCTTAAATAGCCATAAATTGCTTGTAAAGCAAGAAGCGTGTTCTTGTTTGGTTTTTAACCACTAGAAAAAGGGAGTCATAAACCTGCTGTGTGATTTCTAAGGTAGAAATGCTAGAGAAAGAATAATTAATAACAAAAATGGATTCTTGGTATTATCAAACTTGTGAGGTTCTATTATTGTTTTCCTTATGTTAAGTGTCTCTCTAAAAACAGCAGCTTGAATATTTCAGCTCTCATTTACTTGAAACACAATAATGTCTAAAGAAGTCACCTTTGCCTTCACAATGGAACCAAAGCTGGAAAATAAGGGTGCACCTTCACTGTCACGCTCCATTTTGCTCTAGGCAGTCTCATCTCCCATGGGCTGCGCTTCATGAATACTGATTTGCTACTCGACTCCCTTCTGTGGTGATGTTGCTACCTCTTGCCAAAAGGGAATGCAGGCACTATTGAAAGGATAATTCATTGAAAAGATAATTGACTCCAGGGTTTCCTCCAGACAGATAGTATGGATGTAAAATTTGCCAAATCTGACTTTCCCAGCTGGGATAGTCTTGTTATCCAAGCAGGGCTAGTGCCTCTACATTGTGCCATAGGGCAAGCAGCACATGCTTGTGTCAGGCTATAAAAACACCATTCTGGCAAGGTGCAATACATAGTCTTAGTATTTCAGAAGCGTGGATCCTTCTTGCAGAGACAGAAGAAAAGAAAGGGGGGGATGAGAAAAAACCACAAACCCACAAATCCTCATGATGTTTCAGATCTATATTTCATATGAATGTAAAGTAGATCCTGGGCACGTGTTATCCAGTGTTCCAGCCCTGAGCACTGTGGATATAAGCCCATCCAAACTAGTTGGTCTCTTGCAACCTTGAACTCTGTGAAATGTCTGGATAAGGATTCATACATCAGGTGATACAGATTTAATGATGGTGTTAGTGTAAGGCAAGGGGGAACAACAAAGGCTAGCTCTTGCACTACTCAGAGAAGGCCGTCTTTGAAGGGAATAGAACTGTTACTGGTGAAACCTATAGAGCTGGGTTGCCTGTCACTATTTCCCATTGTGCTGCTAGACTGGTGTGAGCAGAACAAACTGTTCCATTGCCATTTTTAATTAAAATTTTCATTAAATGTAATGTGAAAGTATGGTACTTTGCAGATGCAAGTAGCAGCACAATGACTGTAGATGCTACAAGGATTGTGCAGGAGATCAGAGAGACAGTGAAAGAAGAGAGAGGGTCACCTTAGTACAAGATAAAAGCGTATGGAAATGATGACATGAATAAATGGTGAACAGCAACTGCCTATCTTATTGTGCAAGAACCAGAAGGTATTAAATGAAAAAGAAAAGGAGCATATTCGAAATTGAATAGTAAAAACAGTTTTTCACACTCTGAGTAATTAAACAGGGTTTCATGTTTCTTTCATGGAATTCATTGCTCTCCTGAGGCAATAATTAAGCAGTAATCTGTAATTAAAGAGGTTGTTTTATTTACTTGGGCAACCAGAGTATTTGGTATTGTGCTGATAAATAGATTATATCCATAGTTTGCTTAGAAAACTGTTGTGAAGACTAATCTTAATTCTTGAACTATAAAGTATCGTGCATGCTGAAACTGGAGTACAGAGGTAAGGAAGAGCAGAGCCACATGAGCAAACGGTGTTTGTGGCATGAAGGGTGTAGCAGGGAGTAGGGGCTCAGGTGTTGGCAGAGTCAGATTTGTGAGGCAGCTTGGCGAGGGAGGACATAGATTTTCAATGAGATGTGGAGGCAGTTGGAGTCTCTGAAATTGTTCCAGAACAGGGAAGATATGACCTTTGCTGAGTGCAAGAAGAGTTTATTATAGCTGCAGGTAGTAGGGAGGTTGAGATGAGTCACGGATGCCAAAAAGGAGACTCTAATTGAAGTAATCTCACAAGTGGCAACTAAAGTGTAGAGAGTAGCAAAGCCGGTCTGGCAATTGTTATCTATAGTAAGCATTTAAAATACTGTGATTTTATCACAGTACTGTAAGAGTTACATCTAGACTCCGGGATTGATACGTTCAAGGACCTATTATTCTCTGAAGAGTATCATATCTAATAACATCACAGAAAAGGAAGAGAGATGTGCTTGAATGCGAGGCCTCAATAGAAGGTAGAAGAGAATGAGGCATTTATACTGAGACTCATGTCAGGGAAACTAGTGCTGTGCAAAAAGGCCTGGAGTCATGTTTGGGTATACAAAGCTAAGACAGAAATCCTGCTCCATTGTACATCAGGGTGAGATGTTGCTCCTTGAGAATAGCACTCAATAGCTCAGTACATTACTGATTCCTTTGTCTGATCCCATGGTAGGCTGAGTTGAATTTCTGTTTCTGTCTAAGCCACATGTGAAGTCAGTGCAGAAAAGTATTGATGAAGCTTTTTATCTAGTGTAAATACGCTTTTTCGTATGATGTTATTCAAAGCTCGTTCACTGATGGCTTCCCTGCTCCAAGAGAAAGAGGATAAGACAGTACTGGTTGCCTTGAGTTACATAAAATACAGTAATTTATAGCCTGAGTCCCTGGACACATGAATAAGTTAATGGCTGGCAAGCTGTCCTAATTTTAAAGTTGTGAGAACACAGTGCAGCCGCTGACAGCAATTTTAATTCTGCCCTAACACTTGCTCTCTGATGAATCAGGACTGAACATCTTGCACATGCCTCCTCTCCAACACACAGATTGCTCAGCACTTGCACTTCCAAATGCATAGTCTGGGCAATCATGCCCAGCTGTCGCAGTGTGGTTTGCTCTGGGTTTATGCCTCCAGCTTTGCCTCTCGGAGCATCTGTATTAGCCTCTGCACTACTCACATTTCTTTGGTGGCTGTCAGCTTATCAGGCTGGATAAGCAGCTTAATTATACATCCTTTTATGATTTTATTATGCGCTTTTGTGCTGTGGGGTACTTGCACGGGTGGCTCAGGCTGTAGTTCAGCAGCACAGGCTACCATTGCAGCTCTAGTAAGCAGTAAAGGCCATCTTCCTGACCTCTGGGTCCTTGCCCTCCCATTTGCCCTGCCCTGTGCCAGACAGCTGGCTGTATAGCTGTTTTGTAGGGCAGCACACTATACTTATTGGGGTTAAATGTCACCCTGCATAAAAACATACGGTGCTTGTCAGTCAAATTTTCCTGTTATGGGTCACAAGGTGGTCACATAAGCATGCTGGAGTACTGTTGCATGTGGTGGCAGGGAATATGTATGCATCAGAGTAACAGAAGGGAAACCGGGGAGGCATGGGCAGTACTTGTATCCAATGTGAAAACTCAGGTTTTGGTGTGGTGGAGCGGAGAAGGGGGGGGAAATTGCTACAGCCACCTGGCCCCTTCTGATGTGGCAGGGTAGGAGGACGTGGTGTAGTGGAGCAGTGCATGGTGTGCCATGTGGTGCTCTGAGTACGTCTCTTCCTGCTGCCAGCTCTATACGAGTGCTTAGATTAACACTGGCTGAGAAAATGAATGCTTTTCTGCTAAAGAGTTGCTCCTGTCGCTATGTTTACACCCTTTATCTAACTCTTCCTATCATTATTTCTCAATGTTGAATAGTAAAATACTGGGTCTGGCTCTGCTCTTGTTGCCCTGCTATCCTACTGCATTAGAAAGCTGAACTGTCTGGTGAAGGGGAAGGTGGGAGTAGACTTCTTGCAACTCTGTAGTATGCTGCTCAAGAGGCTCCGGTTAGTTCGGGACTGGTATGAAACAGACCCCAGAATTAGGCAAGGTTAGCAGTTTCCCTCATGTTTCCTTTCCTACTATATCTGCCATGCTCACATGTGAATCTGGTCTATGATCTCTGTTTTCTCTTTTTAAGCTGGGCCTCAGGACGTCTCTGTGCCCAAACATGGGATTGGGGGGAAATTAAAACATTGGTTAAGTGTCAGGAATCACCAGCCCTCTTCCCATGCTGTTCTGCTGGAGCAGACAGGCAAAGATGTCCATGCCATGTCCTCAGACTATGTTCACTGTATTTTTAGACTGTGCTGTAAGCACTTTTCATTTTGCATCTTACGAAATTCCCCTCTTCTCTCAAATTGGATTACTTAAAACTTTGAATTCCCTGCCCTTACTGCCTTCTGTGACACAGTTTTTAACACAATTAATACATTTAAATTAACTCATGTGCTGGTCCTGCAAAGGCACTGTCACTTAACATTATCATTGCACATTAAGAAAGGTTATAAAAAATTAACTAGGTTTCCATTCTCTTGCGGTTTGTGTGTGCTTATCATTATTTTATGTTATGGAAATTAAGTAATTCTTCCCTAAGTTCTAGTTAATGTGAACACTAGTTCAAAATTACAGTCACAATATAACGATTAAAGTCAACTAAAGGAAAACTGCAAAGACTGCAGTAGCTGCTGCTTTCTTAGGTTCCATGTGCCTTGAATTGTCTAGCTCTTGATTACGGAAGAGACCGACTGCCTTCTTCGGTCAGCCTCGGCTTTAAATAAAGTTGCCAAACACTGCAGACAAGTGACTTGAAAGTGAAGGAACATGGAGACAGAGCTGGGATTTTTCAGAAGAGCCGTAGGGGGATGTACAGCCAAGAAAGCAAGGGCTCAGTCTGGGATGCTACAGACTTCAAGACTACCTTTGATGCTTAGATGGGATTCACAGGGCTTAAAAACTGACTCTTGATGGTTTGGGGAAGATCTTCTGTGAATTCAGCACAGGGTTTTCTCACAGTTTATCTCTCTTGTTCTGCCTGAAGCATTGCACTGCTGCTTCTTCACCATTTGTTAGTGTGTTTGTCTGTGATACTGATCTCTCCTAAGTGGTAGATTTCAGGTACTGATATCTCTTGTTCTCTTGTTAAAAATATTTTATTGCTGCCAAAATTTGAGGGCTTTTTTTTCTTCTCTTAAATGAAACTTTCCAATAATAAAACCATTCTTGCCCAAGTAGAATAGCAAATAGTGTAAAATAGTTATTATCTATTAATAGTGAAGGTTACGTTTACTTCTCAAATCTGTAATGGTGCTTGTCAGGTCTTTATTTCATCTGTGATACTGGATTTAAAAGCTGAGAAGAAGAGGGGAAAGACAGCAAAAAACATTTCTCTTCCTCCCTTTCACAACATATTCTGCTCTTTTCATTGCTTTTTATCCTGTAGGTTTGGTGTTTGCTTCCTTTATATGCCTTAGTGGTTACCTGTGCAATTTTTGCCTTGTACTTTTTACCTCCTTATTGCTTTGTCTTTTCCTAGAAAGTTCTCTTTTTCTAAGATGTTAATTTTGTTACCAATCCAAACTATGCTTTTGTTCGACCTGTTACGTATTTGAAGTATGAAAGCAACATAAGCAATGTTCGCTTAGGCTGTAATAACTTTATGAAACGCATTACAAGCAAGTATTTATTTGTGAAGAGTTACTGTAAGATTCAGAATAAATTTTCCATTCTTATGTGGATGCAAATTTTTGGATCTTCAGTAAATGCAGATATCCACCAAGTTCTACTGTTATTTTCATTAAAAAAACCTGAACAAAATGCTAATTAAGAAGGATACCCTTCTTATTCCCATTTCTGCTATCTTCAGAGTTGTTTGCTGTTCTCTGTGTGTAGCACCAGCAAATGGTATTTGTCAAATTCACACTGAATCCGTACAGATATGGTCCAACAGGAGCTCCCCAGGGATGCCTTTTGTAGCAGGTTGTTCTCTTCCACAGGAGACTGCAAATTACACAGGCTCAGTAGTCCAAAACTATTTGGTATCTTTCCTTATTTCAATCTCTACCAAAAGAAAGAAACTTGAGTATGACTTGTTCACTACAGGTTATCAGTCACAATCAACCCGTATCAAAATACCTTACTGACTGAAGGGTAGCGGCAGTAAGGTTTTATTTTATGCATGGCAATGAATGAATTGGCATGCAAGTCCTTACTCCTCTCTTCTCCCTCCTATTTATGTTGTTACAGAGTTTTATGTTACATTTGATTACCGTTCATTTTATAGATACATGGACTGTCTGCATCTGTTCATGGAGACACAGTTACAGAGGAAAATAAGCTTCCGCATTGTTTAATATTTTTCCCTTACAGGCATTCAACTACATTGTTTTCTGTGTTAGTAAGTTGTCCGATAATGTACCTTCATGCTCTTTAGAGAAAGCTGAACTGAGTATTTTCTTCAGGTGTAAATATTTTGTAAGATGCTGTGGCAGCTTGTCATATGCTGTTCTGATTCCCCCACCCTCCATTTTCTTTGCTGAGAGCTGAAAGCTGTAAACTAACCTGGGTCAAGATGATGCCTGCCTAATGCTGCATTTGTATGGCTGTCTATCAAAAAGCTTTTGTGGAAAGATTTCCCCTGTACCTACATGGAAACAAATTTTTGATTGGCAGAACAGTTTTTGTGATATTTGGGCATAACATCATATGTATGTCCAGGACAGCAAGGTAGGCATCACTGAGTATTGTTAGGCTCAAAAGAGGCAAGCGGTGGCCTGTGTCTGAATAGATGTTGGCAGTGGCCTCAGCAAGAACACGTACGCAGTGCTGGTGGAGGTGAGAAACTTGCTAGTTCCCCTAATGCTTTTTGGGATGATGCTATGGTAGTTGTTAGTGTAGCCATAGGCATATTGTAACCCAATGTTCAGTATAGCCTCTGTCTTCTACTGCTTTGGTGTCTCACCAGGGTGGGTATACACAGACCTGCTGTGGCAGAACATAGAGCCCAGGCTGCGATGGAGACCTTTCTGGTAACTTCATCTGTACGCTACACGTTTTGCACTTCATGTACATCCATGTAATTCCACTCATTCTGTTTTACTGATCTCATCAGTGTGATGGGCCCTTCTGTTTGTATTGACTGGTGACCAGCATTTGCTCATTCAGGGATGCTTTGTTTTTCACTTCCCTGAAGTTCAAGAAACTGGCAGATGAAAAAAACATGAGTACGTGAGAGTTAAATTTTGTCTTGGATTTCTCCAGAGGAGTCAAGTAATGCATCAGCTCATGTTGTCCTGGTTACTTGCAGGTTAAATCTTCTAGGATCAGGCTCTGAAACAGGCTGAAATTGTGACTGTCAGACAGGAAATATTCACTACAAGGTGCTGCAGAAACTGTGCTTTGAAATATTTAATGCTATCCCTTATAGTTAATTATTTAAATACTTTCAGACTAATGAGTATAGTTTGGTTAGATGGTGCTTCTTGGTAAATTTGGGTTTCTGGCTTCTTTAGTTTTATTCTTGCTGCTCTGATGACAGCACTTTTGCATGAAAAATAGTACAAAAATTTCCTGTCCCTGTTTCTTTGTAGTGTGCTTGGAATACTGAAGGATAATAGATTAAATCTTTAAAAACAAAAAACACACCAAAAAACAACCTTCATTGTAACGAGCATCTTGTAGCAGTTTTTCAAAAGTTTCAGTGATGCAACAAATGATGACTGGGAGGTAGGGAAAGGGGAGGAACATAAATGACTAAGTAAATGTACTTCTTCGGGATGCAAAAAGGAAAGTAAAATTAAGGATAAGGTGAGGTTTGAATGTGCTGCTGCAAACTTTGCTTATCCTCCTATCTCAACTATGACAGCACTGTAACTCCTGCTTAGAAGATAGAGAGGTTTAACATCTGAAATGGAAGTACAGAATGTGAAGAAACAGCAAACCTTCCCAGAAGACTGATCTATAACCGTGTAATATCAAGGGTGTGTGGTTGCTGTGCACAAACTCAATGTGTGCTGCACAGATGGAAGTATGCTGCACAGCTGGGTGGTTTCTTCAGGGATATGGAGAAGCAACCCTAATACCTAGCCTAGTTCTGGAAAGATCAATACCCGTAAGGGATCAGCATCTGCTTTAGTAGGCTAAAAACCAATCTGAGGCAGATGACTTAATGCTACAGGAAAGTAACATTCAGCATGAGGAAAAAATGGAAACAGCTAATACAAGTTGGTCTAAGAAGATAATTACCTGTCACAAAAGTTGCTTTATGCATATATGTTGGCCATCATGACTAGGACAACATTGCTAGGTGAAAAGCAAATGCGATCTGGAAGATGTTAAGTTTTTGTTCCTCTAGAACTGGAAAAGAGTGGGACAGTGAGCGGCTGTTGTGATATCCACAGGGGAGCTGAAAGGCCGTGTTTGGAAACAGGGGACTTGTGAGATCGCTAGTAAGAATGGAGACTAGAGGTCCAGGTTGGAAACACTTTGGGTCGTTTTTTCTCTCCAAGACTTGTCAGCTGTGTGCGTTGAACATCACTGATGCGAAACCAGTTCTGTTGATCAGACCACAGGGGAGGGTGCATGGCAGCGACATCTGGTTTTTCTGTGTGCTCTTCCCATGAGCTTTCCAGATAGTAGTACCTCTCTGTAGGGCAAGATCTGGCAATGCTAATAGATCTCTGAGGTCTCATCAGAGCTTTATTTCATGTAGTCCTCGAAGCACTCAGAAGAGAACAGTTGCATAACCATTAAACAGAAGCTATGTAACCTAGAAGGAATTACCAAAACACCTATTGTATTATGCATCTTTTCTGGTCTAGTTATATAAACATGCTTTATTATTTATAAAACTGCATCACTTCAAAATTTAGTACTGTGTTTCCTTTGGTTTTTTTCTGCACTACTAAATTTTGCTCCTAAGACTTTCAGAGCTGCATTTTGAGCATACAGATTTAGAACAGGACTGGTCTCAAGTGGCACTGTAACATTAAATATTAAATAACTGATTCAAACTGCAGCCAGGAGGAAAATCAGATGACAGTCAAATCTTAAGCCAGAAAATTGAAGAGGAAAGCAATAAAGATTTCTCAATTTATCATACCTGCTATTTTGCACATCTTAGTGAGCTGTGCATAACTGTCTCCTTCCTCAAATAACTTCTGCTTAACCACAGTGCAGGAACTATTTACTGTTTGCATGGTTGCTCCAGTCTAACTCAACAGCAGTACCATGCCAAAAAGGGCAAGAAGATTGATTTATTTATTTATTTTAATTAATATTATTTATATCCACTTGCATCTGCCAAGCTTTGCAGAAATGCAGCAAATTATTACAGAAATCTTGGAAGCCAGCAAATTGGAGCAGTGAGGCTACTGCCATCAAACATATTGTCACACTTGCAGCTTTGTATGAGACTAGTTATCAGGAATGAAGATAAATAAAGTCTTAGTGGAGGGTACAGACTGTTCGAAGCAGAGTTGCACTTCTATCTGTTTTCTGAACCAGTTGAAGGTATGCCGTGGGGCTGTCCTACATGCTAATTTTGTTTCTGATCTGCTCTGTATTTGGGTTTTCAGTGTATAGGTCTGTCATGATCTAAGCACATACAGATGTAGGATTTAATAAAGCTCTTAGTTTATTTTAAAAGAGCTTTATTAGGTGAGGGAGATTGTGAGATTGGAACTTAGAGTAGAAATTCTTTAGGAGATCTCTCTGAAAATATGCAAGTGAAAACATACGTCCACGCGTACCAGGCCGAATGCTGAGAGTGTGCCACCTGGGTTATCAAATTACCTTCACCCTGTCTTATTTTGAGTTCTGCCTGGAAAACAGTTGGAACTCTGATTTTCTAAATTCCTTAAAAAGCTGATGATACCGAATAACTTACGGTAACACTGATGTCTCAAAAGAAGGTGGCAATTTGTTGCTTTACTCTTCTAGGTAGTGGCGCAGGCTGTGAAGTATGAATAGTCATCCACCACAATTCCCAAACAGTCCTGTGGGATGGCACTGCTCACTGCTTGTGTGTGTTAGGCTTTGATCAGGGAATGCAAAACATCCAAAAAGATTGCTCAGAGTGAAACACAGTAACACCTGAATTGTCATGTGCCTGATATAAAAGCACGGTTTTGTGCAACTTAACTACTGTAAGATTGAAGTCTTAATACTGTAAGATCAACACTTGTGATACAATACAAAAGGTCTTAAGTTTGAATTTGTGAGACCATTAAATGTTTGAGGTGCTAGTAGTACTCCTAGGTTTTGGATGGATTAAACGTTATTTTTCTGTGCTCTGTCTTGTATATTTACATGGTATATTGCCTAAAAAATTATCTTTGTGGGGATTTTTGTTGTTTTAGGGGAGAAGGGTTGCTGTTTGTTTGTTGGTGTTTGGTTTTGGGTTTTGGGTTTTTTTTAAACCTAAAATGGGAGCTATAATAGGTCAGTAGACAATGTCACAAATATTAAGAAGTTGATCCAAAAGTTCAGAGTCCATTGGTTTTGGGATCATCCTCTAAATATCTTTCCTTAGATGTAACCTTCTAGAAGGAATGCATATCTCTGGCTATGTCAGGAGCAACATCATTGGATTAAGTCCCCTTGAGTGAATCAGAAAGTTGAAGGCTCTGGTACTGTGTTTGGGCGAGCAGAAAAATGCGATGTGAGGATAAAACACAGACTGCTTTAAGTCACAGTGGGAATGTGGGGAACTTAGCAATGCTTCCTGTTTAAAAGAAATAAACATTCAGAATTGTTTAAACTCAGCCTCAGAAATGCTCTTTTGAGTAGTCTCACAGTGAACATACTCTTAACAGCCGCAGGAAATCATTGCAGCAAAAATAGTTATCAGTCTCAGCTAACAATTGCAATAGCCCAGCTACATGCTCGCCCAGTTCAGTCAGATGGTGGGGATTAAAATGGAGAACAAGCTGCGTGACGGCAGTTCAAGTCTGCTCGTCTTCTCCAGAACCAAGGCCTGCACCTGTGGAGTTTGCATTAGGCTTGGTTTGGCTTTCAGCCCAAAGCCTGAGCCCAGAGCTCTGTCAGCCACTGCCAGGAGTTGAGCAGCAGGTGACTGAGAACAGCAAATCTGAAATCTTACTGAAGTGAATTTCCATGGGAAAAACTTCAGGAGTCTACAGTTTCTCTGAAAATAGTTTTCAGAGCCAGAAAGCCAGTTTCTTCGACTGCAGGCAATGTGGTAAGCCCATGGCTAGTTGCTAAATGTGGGGGGTTTTTTAACGTTAACTGTTTTGAAGTGGCATTCATTGCTGTTTGTGGCCCTGACTGTAGCAAATCTGTGGCAAAAGCATCTCTGTAAATAACAGCTACAATTCTGGAAGCAAAATGGCTGTTATGTTTTTAACATTGTGCATTTATTATATTTCATGTTTGCTTGTCAAAAGTCAGTTGGATAACTTCGGATCCTTGCACACCATTGCTGGGCAGCAGGCACTGGTTTGGCATTGGAGCTGTAAGGGGTGTGCAGGGCTGTGCGCTACTGGGGGCGTGCTGCAAAGCTGGGGGCTCTGCAGGAGTGCCTGTGTTCACAGCCCAGCCAGCCGGTCTTCCTGCAAAAGAAACAAAGAAAGGGAAAACTGCAGGAGCAGAGAGGCCTTGTGCCTCTTCAGCCTTATTCTGGGAGAAGTGGCCCTTTTCCTGGGAGAGTGGCCATGCTGAGCTCGCTCTGCTGGACAGCAGGTCCATGGGGAGGACAGTGTCTTTCTGACACAGAGCACGAACCCCATGTGGTGGGCTCTGCAAAATATGTGCGTGTATATAGGGTAGGGGGGCGCTTTGCTTGAACATTGCTTGAACAATTTGTTTTTATTAGCTGAAGTTTAATTTCACATTTCAGACCAGAAATTTGGAGGGAAATTTTAAGGACAAAATTCATCCGTGTGATGAAGGGAACCTGCTTAGACATATGCATGAAATCAGTGAAGTGCTTGCTCAAGTGTGCACTTAGTTTTTGCTGAATTGAGCACGACAGGGTATACCAGATTAGTTGGCAGAGGCTCTCCAACTTTTCCATCTTCTTAGAGTTCTGTGTTATGCTGAAGCATCTTTAAAATTTCATTAGCAGCTTGAAGTTAAAAGGGTTGAGAGGTTAAGAAACTGTGCTCTGGATCAGGAATGCACTTGGTGTTGAACAAGAGCAGTCAGATCTGTTGCTGCACTCTTGAGGGGCTCTAGAGCGTTCATTTTAAGACTACATTAGAAAAGAACTTCTCTTTTTGTTACTGAAGAGTCACTTTTTAGCTTGACTCTTCGCTGCAGTGTGTCACATCCATACTTGAAACACTGGCCTGGTAAGTACCAGCACAACCTGAAGGACTTGCCAGAAGGGCCATGTGTAAACAGGTTTGATCTCCCTCATTCTGAGCTCTAGCAGACCAAATGCAAGCCTGGTTCAATCCGGAAGTCTTGTAGGCATGTTAGTGCAGGACTAAAGTGAACCTCATAAACCCTGTTGCAAGCAGACAGATCGAGTCTTCCAGAACACTTGTTCCTTGCGTGCTTTCATCATTAAATTAACCTAAAAAGTCTTTCAAGCAGCACGCTTTGTGTGTATGTGGGTCATTCAAATTTTGTGTCTCTATACAACTGACTGGAGGAGTGTTTCAAGTCTGAGGGCCAGAGCAAATTCTCACAAAACAGAGCATCTTCAACTGTCATCATCTTTCAGTTAAATGTGAACTGATGTGGTGGTCGCCCACAATAGGGTGCTTCACCTAGTGGCCTCCATTGTATTGCTTTAATAGGGCAGCGATTATTGCTGGGGGGAAAGGGCTGTTGGGCTCTGCTACTGCTGCTTTAGAAGAGTTTGTTACTTTGCCTGTTGCAGACAACCAGCTGTGACCCAAACGACAACTGTCCCCAGTGACCTGGGGACGTTCAGCATGAACTGCTGATGCTTAAGAAGGACCTTGAGCAGGATCTCAGAAAGGCTACTAGAGGGGGTTTATGCTACTGGCCAGACATCTTCCCTTCCCTGGGGTCTGTGCTCAGGCTAAGGGCTTTTTCCAACCGTGAGAGTTGGGAGTATTACCTAGGACAAATTAAAGACCTCTCTTAATCAGCTACCGCTTTGTGAATTCAGTTGGGAGTCAGACTTGATAACCTCACGCTTAAGAAAGATATCCTCTTCTATCATGTCCTGTGCAGAGAGAAAGAACATTTTGCCAAAGTTCCCAAAATACTAAGGTGGTTTGGACACTGGACTATACTGTGAGTGGACGTGAGTCCTACTCGGAACCGTTTCCCTCCACTTGCATCTCTTCATCAGTGGGCTGCAGTGAGACCCAAATAGAGGGATAAAGTAGTATATACTGTAGATTGTGAATGATGGATTTCATTAGAGTACTTGTTGTAAGAGAATTGAATTGAATGCTCACCTTTGGAGGAATCTTGCTGGACAAATCTGCATTGCATGAAACATTTATCTCATACGTTCTGGCCTTGTCTGTATGATTTTGAGTTAATAATGCAGCTTCACAACCTAGTTCCTTTCCCTTTCCTCCCTGTCCTTCGTCCCAAGTCATGGAGTGTTTTCTGCTACATAAAACAGCTTCACAAGAAGAGATGGGCCTACACATGACGACTTTGTGGCTAACAAACCCTTCAGGAGTGTGAGAGGTGTGTGACAGAGGAGATAATTGTACCTAGGTTTTCCAAAGCCTGGCAGACGTTCTTACTGCTAGGCCACCGAGTAAAAGGGGCAGCTGAGGGGGAGTGAGGACTGCTTATATGCCAATAAAGCATCAACAGGGTTTTAGGTTACTGGCGCCCTGCAGCAAGGTAGGAAACTGGGCAGAGAACTGAGTGCTAATTCAATTCCCTGTGTGTTCAGAGGTATAGTGATCTATGTGTGACCTTGTGCAAAGGATTATTGATGTATCTATCACTAAATTTCTGATAGCATGTAGCTGACAGCTACAGATAGACTCCTTGCCTTTTTTTACTCCGCAGCTGAAGCTGATGGGAACAACTTCCCTTAATTTTGACCATTTGTTGTATGTATATTTCTTCTGACTGTAATGCATCATAAATGTCACTCATTCTGTAAATGGTCTTAACTGTTGATTTAGTTTAATGTGGATTTTATAGATCTCAATATATGTCAATTTGTAGGTAACAAGCATCTAGTTACATCTTTGTCTTTTTTTTTTTAATTAAAAAGACAGTTACAAATGAAATATCTCCAGTTGTTAAGGTCATTGGTGTTAGCAGTTGATGTGCAACATTTACTAAAATGTTGAACATAGTTACTTAGCTAGTTAGACCAGATATATTCACTTACTGTATAATAATAATAAATACTTTAATAGCTTAAAATTAGTTTTCTTCCAAACCTTCTTCCATTCATCTATTTGATCTCAGCCAGTGGATGTTTTGCTGTTAATTGCAGCAATAAACCATCTACAAGTAGTGGTAAAACAACGTGGGAAGCTCCTTGGACTTCTTTGTATGGGATTGAGATTCCAATTGGGGTATTGAGCTGGCAGAATTTCCCTTTGAAGCCCACAGAAAAGGCAGCTAGCTGCCTGGTACAGAGCAGTGGAAAGTCCTTTGTAGCTCTGCTATCACCAGAGTTAGCTGATTCATGATGATAAACATGCTGGGGGCCAATTCTGACTTTGCTTTGTTTTGAATTTTTCTTTATTGCAGTTTGACCAAGCCTGAAGTTTGTTGAATAGCTTTTGTAGATGTTTAGCAGGAATGAGCAATTTTTTTCTACCAGTATTACTTATTTTTTTAAGAAGTTAGCACTTTGACCAGCTTTGTCTGTCACCCAGTTCTGAGCCTTGCTTTATCTTCTGATGCTCAATCCAAGTAGACTTGTTTGGCAGGTTAGGGAAAAAGAGGAAAGAAGACCAATAGCATATATTATCATATACTTGTATGCATATATCACCTTTGTAGCATTCAAATAGTTGGAGCAAGTAGATTGTCTTTGGCTGACCCAAATAGTACCTAGTGGCTCTTGGCTCTGAGGTATTTCCAGAGCTCCAGGAATTCTCCTACAGGGCAATCCATGGCTTTAGCGCAGATCTACAGCAGTAGTAGCGTTTTGCGGGGGTGGGTGGGAGGTTAGACGGGGAAATCGGTGTTTCTGAATTTGCTTGTTTCAGGAATGAAATGCTGCAACCAGAGTCTTTCAGACATCCGTGCAGACTGGAAAATCCCTGAGACCCACCATCTAAAACTTAACCATTCAAATATTTCAAATACTTTAGGCTGCCTTTGAACTCCTCTATGGAATATTGCATTTCCCAACAGCAAGCTACAAATGTCCTCAAATATGTTATGAATTTTTCTTGGAGAAATGTGGAATAAAGGTGATATTGAGGGGATTTTTAAAACAAGAAAACTCTTTGTGAGGAATTTATCATAACTGCTCACACTTAGGAGTGAAAGAAGGGCACTTGGAGTGCTCAGCAGTGAGATTAGGTTAGACAGTTTTTCTCTCCTAATATTTTTATTTTCAGTGACAGCCTTCAAACTTTCACTAGATGAGGTATGTAACCTTGAAGTTAAATGGCAGGTTTCCTAGCCACAGGACCAGCCTAATGAGAAAATTGTTGCCCAAATAAAACCTTCCTTCATATTGCTGTCCTTGCTGTTTCTTCCATGTGTGTGATCTGAAGGTTTCTATCAGCACAACTAACGTTTTGCTTCCGAGTGCTCTATTTTTGCAGTATCGTGAGAAAACTGCCAGCATGAAAGCTGCGAGACGTGTTGCTAGTGTGACTGAACCCTTGAAGGGATTGGTATTTGTATCATATCAATTGAATAAATTAATCTCTGCAGTACTGTGGAGACTACAGGATAAGAGAGAGTTTCTGTTCAGCTGAAGTATCACACTTTAAATCTCATTGATGTTCTTACACTCTCCTGTACTCAACTTGTCGGAGGGTTATTTATGTATGACACAACTTTCTTTCTAAATACTTGTAAAAGTAGCTTTGAAGAGGAAGGTTTGGATCAACCTTCTTTTACATAGGAGCATTTTCAGTTTTGAAACTATTCCAGTAATGTCTGAACCTGCTTTAATGCCAATTAACCATAAACTAATAGTTTTGCCAGTGGAGAGAAAGTTTTAAGTGCTGTAACATATGTAATTGAAGATGATTCATGCTGCAGTATTGCCTCACACTAAGGAAGCCAAGTCTCATCCTGGTTTAAACATTGTGAATAGTACCTCACTGGTGTTTATGTCAAGCATGTTTGTGTAGTCACTCCAACCCTTGGAAAAAAAACAAACCAGGAATTCGTCTAAGAATTTACACTGGTTTTGATTTTATTTCCTTATACTTCCCTTGACTCTTCTTTCCTAATCCAGTAATGGGTCCAAAAGATAGGAAGATACTCTGTATGTCTTGTTTTACTGGGGAAGGGAGAAAGACGTAGAGGAGAGGATGATTTCGTATTAAATCTCCTGCTGGTTTCTCTCTTATTTTCCATGGCATCTTGATCCTAGCTTCTAGTTTGCCTCTATCTGAAAAGAAAAACTAGAAGCCCAGCAATTATTTCATGTGTACTTGGGAAAATGTAGAATCATCTTTATCAATGAAACTCTTTGGAAGTGGACATAAATTGTAGATATATATCTGTATCCGGCATATCTATCTGATGCAAATGCACTCCCTAAAACTAAGAGTGAAGTGCTGGAACCTGCTAAGTGAAATTCCAGCTTACTGTGGATGATGCTTTTCATTACTAAAGACTGTATTTGATGTGCAGCACTCTAAAGTCACCTGTTAAAGGCTTAATAAAATTTCTTATTATTATTGGCCTGGTGTCTAATAACAAGTGACCTTCCCTGCAGTAGGCGTGTGAATTGTCCTCTGTCCTCCACAGTCCTGCTAGTTTTCATGAAACTTTTAAAAACTTAATTAGCCTTGAAAATTTGTGTTTTTCCTGTCATGTTTAGGTGAAATTAGCCAGTATTTTCAGAGGGCTAATGGGAGGCTGGGAAAAACAGGCAGATGAGCACAATACTTGATAACAAAAGTTGTAGAAAACCAGACCAAAATTTTGCTTCAACTTCTGTTAACACGACCAGGGTGTGGTGGTTTGGCAGGGCTGTAAGAAATCATGTATTGAACTGTAAGTATGTAAACCTGGTATCCTAGAGTTAATGTCTTGTACCTTTTGCAGGTGGAGATTTACCTTTTACCTATATATATTTACCTATGGAGTGCGGTTCCTGAAAAAGGTAGGCACTTATATTATTACACTTTCATAACACATCACGGATTTGTTTGAAGTCTCTTATAGGTATAATATAAAGCACAGGCATAAAACTTATGTTCACGAAGAATAAAAATTAAAATTTAATTTGCATTCATAAAATGAGTTGCTACTGGCATTGGTAAGGAATATAAGTTCTTATCAATATTTAATGGAGGTAAAAAAAAAAATTGGTATAGCAACATGCCTAGTTCACTTTAGTACTTTTCATTATAGACATTAAGCTGGCAGTAAGGCTTACCAAAGTATTCATCTCAATTTCTGCATCATCCTTGTTTAAATGCCTCTGGCAGAGATTGCTTTTTATTAACAAACAAAATCCATTAGTGTTTTATAAAATGCTATTTTTTGCCCGTTCTTTGTCTGATATACTGTGGAAAGAAGTTTCTATGGAGTTTCCCATCAATGCTGTGTTTCTGGTGATTTAAGCAGAGAAGGGTATTGGTAGCTTCTAAACGCCCTGGTATAGGTCTATTAACCCTGCTATAGGCAGTAATATGGATTTATGGTGCAAATTATTTTTGCAATGTGACTAGTTCTCAGAGCTTTTGTGCAAGTTGGGCTGTATGTGTAATTCTGAGGGGTGAAATTAGGGGAATGTGCGGTCTCAGTGCGTGCATGTAATCTTACCTTCTTCGTGTTGGACAAAAATTTGACAGAAGAAAATGTATCCTAAATGCTTCTGGTGCTTTGTAAGTAAAAGTAGCTGTTTAAAAAAAATCCCCATCATTTTTATGATTGTAATTCTTGAGGCTGTCCCAGGTGCCAGTCAGCTTGGTGCCAGCAGGACTGATGATGTGCGGAGAAGGGACATCAGAGCTGTTCTCAGCTATTTAGCAGTAGGCGGCCCCAGAGGAAGCGTGTGCCCCAGTCCTCCAGACGGACCAGAGCAGCATGTAGTGTGCAATCTCTCCGTGCCTCCTTGAACACGTATACTTTCGATGTACTTCATCCGTTAACATGCTGTATGGTCATGATCTGATACTCTGTTTTCTGCCTTTGATTCTGTACATGCCTGTGGTATTAAATACGAGAACAGTTTTAATAAGCAGTTGTCACAACCTAAAAGGTTACTCGGCCTGCGGGTGTGTAGAGATCGTGACCTTGGGTTCACAGGATTCTGTAATACACAAGGACATGGAGGCTTTATCCTCTGAATTTCTTTACTTTATTATAGATTACCACAAATACCACAAAAATCACCATTAGCAAGTATCACAAAATCACTACTAGAAAGCATACCTATGATTAATAAAGCAAATCTGTCTCAGCACAAAGAAAGTGTCTGTTCTAGGAAAAACTCTGAATACCAGCATTTCTAAAGACTAAGAAGAATACAGTAAATGCATGCTTCATTACAAGCCATTGTGAGCTGTTTCTAAAGACTGAGTTGACATGCAAAGTGCAAGATGTCTTCCTCCCAATTCAGCATATCACTGCAGTTTGAGGAGGGCTGGCTGACATAGCATGGTTGTTTAAACAAGGTATACCATTGCTCGCTTAACAAGCTTAACAAGGATCGGTTGTGTGATTTTGCTGTAATCTTAACTTCCAACATGTTTAATTTTTACAAAGAGAACTTGTTCATTATGTAATTGGGTATGTATTTTTAATTACTCATTTTTACACAGTGCTGTAAATGACTTTTGCAACATTTTATGCTATAGTCATTATTCCAGTGTTCTGCTTCGTATACTCAGGTCTTTCACATGGGAATGTATGTAAACTAACAAAATTATGATTGTGATTGTATTTATATTTATACCATCTTCCTAGTAACATTGTGTAACTAAAAGAAAGTACAGGCTTTTTAATGTTCATCAAACACCAAAGATTTTGCTGGGTCCACTTAGGGGGGAAATCTGGGTTTGCAAGGAATAAAATCCAGACCCCAAAATCTGGAGGGAGGTACTTCTTTCAGATCTTTGCTACAGTACCAAAGTGGATAATCCTTTTTAATTTGTCTTGGTTTTCTTAATGGAATAATTGCAAAGAAATGCTTAATTGCTTCCTTAGGAAGCTAGTGAAAAAAGTTAAGCATAATAAATTCTCTTACAGATTTGATAGAAAGATCTGTCCTTCAAAAAGCTGGTTTGCCAGGAGAGAAAGTTCATTTCATAGCCAGTGGTGTTTTGCTGTGCTAATGCTACAGTAGAGATCTGCATCTTTTCAGATAACAAGGTCTGCTTAAGACTATCCCTAAGATACCTAGCCCGGAAGACTGCTAAGCATGGTGAGTGAGCCCAGGTGCAACGGCAGTCCCGAGGGGTGCAGTTCCATCACAGCAACATGTGCTGCCTTACTGGGAGACGGTGAGAAAGAGTAAATACTACAGACGTTCCTGTTTTGAAGAACAGAATATGCCACCAGCATAGCACCACATTGGAAATACTTTTACTTTTAAAACCTAAGCTAATGCTTAGTTAATACATAACTTTGGATAGCTGGATAAGACATTTTGATACAGTATGTCTTTCAAACATCCAAATGTAATAAGAATATATTTTTAAAAGGGAAACTGCATTTTGGTGCTTTTCAAATGAACAGAATCATTCAAGGTTGGTTGGTTTGTCCATTTCTAGATAGTTAAGATCCCTGATTTGAGAAAGCTGTTTTTGCCATCTTGAGTGGGAAGTGCTCCTTATTAGTTGGTCTTATGACTTTCACTCTCACAAGGTACTCCCTTTAGCAAAGCGAACCAACTCAATTGTATAAAAGGCTCTTCCTAAAACACTATGCCCAATGCATTGCCTCTTTCATAGTTTCTTTGTTGGCTCTTGAATTGCCAGGCAACAAAATACTCTAACTTCTATATTATTGCCCTTCCCTCCTGACTTGACCTAGTCTCCTTGCAACCTGCCGTTCCTTTGCTTTGCTGCATATGTTGCTGACCTGATGGGTTTTTTGTTCACATTTGGCTCTCTTAAATGTTCCTTCCTTAGTTTGAGGGTGAAATTAATCTTTACCTACAAGACTGGCATGCAGCCCGTCAATTACTTAAGCACCGCTTTGAGCTAGTTTTGAGGTCCTTTGCTTTGTGCTGGCCCTTTGCCTAGAGGTGAATTTCACCTTTTGGATTCTTTCTGAAAACACCTTTCTCATAATGCTCACAGCACATGAATCATTGCTACTTTGTCTTCTACTGTCACCTTCCCTATTTGCTGCGTAAAGCAATATTACTACATCAGTGCAGTATCAGCAGAAGGGTGGATGGCTGTTTCCTTGTGCCCACCAAACCACCCGCAGAAGATCTAACCAGGATACTCTGGCAAACCACCATTCTTGCAAAGAATGTCATTAGGTCTTTGGTGGCTTTGCAGAGCTGACAAGCTTATCTGGCTTTTTGGGAAGATGTGCCCAAGCTTAACAAGCAGTAATTGGTTAGCAGACTTAGCAACTCTTGTTTGATTTAGTTCTGAAAGTGTGATACTGTCAGTGGCACACATGCTGACGTTAATTTATTTTTAGAATGGTAGTAACTAACTGCATTAATGTTTTACATTTGCCTGGCTAGAGCATCTTGCAAGGGGAAAGAGGCCTGGAGTTTCAGCTTTGATTTTCACTTCCATACAGAAGCACATGAAAGCCAATAAAGCTGTCATTTGGAGCAATCATAGCTCTCTCTAAAATGCCGTGTCAAGCTTGTCTTTGTTACTGTCCATGACTGCAGTTAATGGCTGATCTAGATAAAAGAAATTTCTGCACTTGATAAAGCGACCTGTAAGTCTTTGTAGTAACAACTGCACGTGATAGGATATATCAATTCTTTTGCCATGCTATAATTGCTGAGTATGTTGCTGGAGATTTAAAAACTTTCTTGTCACTGAAAGCTGTGTCTCTTATCAAACTGTTCTCTTGGGGTTTGTCTTTTTCCAGTGACAGATGTATGCTGTTAAGACATAAATACAATAAAAAAATGTTACTTTTGAACAGTATTTTCCAAAAATCTCAATTCACAGGGAAAAAATGCCTGACATAAAGCTTTGTCTTCAAAGTTTGCTCTGTTGCAACAGAACTTATCAACCTATATGTTTTAAATAAGTTTTTTGTCTTAGTGGTGTCTGCAGGACACTTAGATTGCAGCTTCTACCATTGGTGTCTGCCTTCTTCAGTCAGGAGGTGATTTTTAACTGCAGGGTGCAGCTGTGTGATTGGTACATCTTATAACCATTTGCAACATCAAGGAAATATGTGCCCCTTTCAAGAGTTACAGTGAAGTGAAGAGAATTAAGTCTTTGGTAAGAAAGTAGAGAAGGCAAGGCAGTTGCTTTCTTACTCACAAATGGACCACATGTAGAGGAATAGCTCACAGCCTTCCAGATACTCAGCCAAACCATTGCATCACCTACAAATTGTGTCATAACATGTATGCGCAAGAGACCAACAGACTTCAGTAAAATTTTTACCTTAGAGTTATTAGTATTTAATTATCATATTAGACATTCCTCCCTTCCCCAGCTCCTGTGTGCCTTCAGCCTTTTTTTTTTTTTCCTCTCCTTTGCATCAAAATAAGTAAATGAATATCACTGAGCTGCAAGGTTTAATTTTATTAGGGGTTTTGCTGTCATTGTCTGTAACTAGTGAAGTAATTAATGACATTTCAATGTCAAAGCATCTCAAAGATGAAATTTTTTCCTTGGTCTTGGTTTCTTTCTTAAATGTTCCTTATAAATTTTTGCTTCTTCTTAAAGTCCTCTCTAACAACGCTTTTGATTGTAGCTATCTTATTTATATTACCAAGTGGTGTAATAGTGGGATGAGACTTTCTGCTTCCCAAAGAGTCTCTCATTGAAGTGAAATGTATGTTTGTCTCTGTTCTTCCAAACCAGAACTTTAAATTTTATGCAAATCAACTGTTAACTTTCTAGGTAATGAGTACAAAGCAGATGTCGGGAGATTGATGGGTTTGTCACTCCACCCCAGTGCCCTCTAGCAGTTTGTGTTTCAGGACATGCCCTGCCATCAGGAGCACACTCTGCTCCAGGCTGAACTCCCATCTCCTCCAGACTCGGTGGTGCAGGATGCTCTGTCCTCCTTCCCAGCATGGTGGCTAATGCACTGAAGGGGTGTAATAGGTCATCGTAATTAGGATTTGAAGTCACCTCTGTCATTTCTGATACTTTATGAGAAGAGGGGATCGATGTAAATGTAGGTTGAGTTCACTTTCTACCTCAAATATTACAATTTTCAAGGCCAGATTTGGTGATGAATATTCTTCTATGTGAGGAAACAGACTGAGACACCAACTTTCAAAGAGAAGGTGAAGCTTTCTTTCATTACTCGCTGCCAACTCTGTTACTTGTTGCTTTCCACGGCAGATTTAAATGATTTGGGTCTAAAGAGTGAGTGGCCCACAAAATCCTTTAATGCAAAGCATTCACCTTCCCGTCCATTCCTTATTGCCCCCATTCTTGGCAAAATGGCAAATGCTAGATGTGACCCCATCTTAGTTTTCAAGCTTCTGAAAAAGATGTTAGGTCAAGCCTCGCTACGTTTTGGCAGTATGGACTGAAGCCAGTCCTTTCAGCTAAGTCCTTCAGTGCTTCATCTGAAATGAAGCCCAAATTAAAATAGCTTTGTATTTCTTTTAGAACACCCACCGACTCTCACCGGAGTAAATGTTTACTTTGATTTTTTTTTTTTTAATTGCCTCTTTCAGACTTTTCCTGTAATTTATATGTATGAAACCACAGTGTGGGGTTTGCTTTTAGTTTTACTTTTTTAACTCATTTCCATGGTTCTTGTTTTTAAATTAAGTGGTGAAAAAGGTGATTTTGTTTTGTTCCATGTGGTATTTAGATATATGCATACAAGATATAGAACATAAATGCTTAGAGTAGGTGATCTTAAATGTAAATCTTACAAGTTCTATATTTACATTTTTATTAGCCTAACAGTAACCCAGAGTAAAGACAATGGTAAGAAATTATCTAATACAAAGCTAACATGCTTGTGTGGGTGGTACCAGAACCCTAGAGTGTTGGAAAGATTTTTACCTTCATAGATAATGCATGATGAGATAGCGCTAGTTAGTGGCTTAGAAGACCTATGTCCAAGTTGATCTGTGATGTAATGACATTGACTCTTACACAGAGGTATTTGGTCTCAAATACCATTATCACTGTGAAGTATGATTATGAAAATATGATATGGTCCTAGGTCATCCTAGGAGTTGGCATAATAACCTGCATGGCCAGAAGCATGTTCCTTTACCCTGGTAATAAATACACTACAGCATTCTTTGTATCTTTATAAATCACTAAGATTTGAAGCATAAAAGATAACTAACCAATTATATTTCCACTCTGATCATGTATATGCAAATTCTTCCCCGTTTCAGACTGCAGCTGAGATTTTTCAGCACTACCATTTGTTTCATTTGCATGTCTACAAAACAATTCCTTGCAGAGCACCACACCAGTATTGATGCCAACAAGACATTAAGTTCCAGTGACATTAAACTGACTGTTTTGCTTATCACTAACATAGGAACAAGATAACATTTTTGTTTTCTTCAGTAATATTTGCAATTAAATCAATGGTGGCTTGGCTCATTAAGAGTTAATGATCTGATTGTGCTCCCATTAAATGGAAAAATTAGCATTAGCTTCGGTGATAAAGAAACAGAGTGAGGAATTCAGGACTGGCTTGTTACTTGCTTGCTGATCCTTGGTGCTAAGCAGTATCTGTATAATGCTGTAGAATGAAAAACCTTTACAAACATCTGGAAGCGAAGCTTCCAGGTGACCTATGGTAACTTTTCACATTCAGTTTCCTTCTTTTAATTGCCCATGAGAATTACAAACTCAGAAAAGAGCATGAATTCCCTGCAGTAAGAGTCTTGTGAAGTCTCAATATAGACTTGGGAACCTGAAGTTGCATGTAGGTATCCTACTAGGAAAAGGACCATCTGCCTGGATAAACAAGTCACTTTTGACTTGGTCTTTTCAAAGTTAGTGTTGAAGTAAGGCTGATGATATGAGGATGCTGTGGCTGTGTTTAATAAATGCTAAACGCCACAAGTGTCTGTATGCATGCAGCTGATTGAGTGTCAGTTCTGCATCTCCCTTCCTAAGGAGTCATCTCCTACAACAGAACTGTCTGCTGTGTAATTGCAACTGCTAGTGGTGCAGATAGATTGCAAAACAACAGGAAAGCCATATTGAAGTGTAAATTTGACTCCAAAAACCTACTCAAGTGACATAAATGTATGGAAGGCAGCTAGAAAAATAGCAGTGTAGTATGGAGGAAGAAAAAACCCAACAGGTAGAGCTCCACTTCTGCTGTTATGAAAGTTCCTCTTTCTTGAGACGATAGGATGTTTCAAAAGCAGAAAATGAAGTGCTTACCCTCGTGTGTGCACTAACTGCTGAGCTAGCCAATTACTGTGTGACAGCAGGAGATGCTCTGTTAGTGGCCTACAGTTTCTATGCACGCTTAGAGAGAACCTGGCTTCCTAATGCTTTTTTGTGAGTGAAGGTGCTTCATTCTGCTACATAGCTGAGCTGGCATGTTCTTTGCCTCTTTTTGGAATAAAATAGCAACAGCGATACATGCAGGTGTTACAGCCCTGGGAGAGTAGTATAGCATTTGTAAATGCCATTTTGGATTGCTTATAGTCAACAATTTTAGAGCCTAAAGTCAGAGGACCTTCCTTTGAAATACAGAAAAAGAACTTGTCACTTCATGGTGTGGTGACTGGTTTTTGACATTGTTTCTGTATTAGAGTTCACCTGTATCACTTGATTATTGAGATTGTTAATCTTAGAGGAAGTAAATAGTTGCTGAAACACACAGCAACTTCATAGAAATGTTATATTTGGGGAAACAGGCATCTCTGTGATGAAGATTGTGAGTTCATATCCCTGTGGGAAATAAGACTGGGACACAGGAAGAATGGGTTGTTTACCGGGAGTGGTGTCTCATTTGCCATTCTGGTTTTGGAAGTTTCCTGCTATTTATCTTTCTATTAATTTAGCAGCTATTTTGGTATTAAACTATTTAATAGGTTCACTGTATGCTGTGTCTTGCACCTCTTCTATCACTGATACTTCATCTTCAGTTTTCTTCAGAACATCCTGAGGTCTGTTCAGGATGCGATCATATGTTCAGATGTCATCAAATACATGTCCATTTATTTTAGCTGTTAAATAAAACAATTTTGGAAACACTAGCATACACTTCCTCCTTAAAGGAAATGTGTCTCAGCTTCTGGTCACAAAGCTGACAAGTTGGTGATAGCTTATATTAGTCAGGTTCAGGACCTAATAAAATGCAACTGCTGTCACTCTGTTTGCTCTGGTTAGTCATGGTAAGATGTTTTGAAGGACCTCCAAGAGGCACTGGACTCTTTACTTTTGGCCAAAGTAATATTATGCTCCCAGAAAAATGAGGAGTTACTATTAGTGTAAAACCACTACAGCACTTCTGTGTGCATTTATACCATTTAATCTTCTTTCCTTTAGATGGAAACTTTTCTTAAAAGACAAATGGATGAAAACCACACACTGCTGGTATTTATCCCAAAGTTATCTCCAGCGTTGGAAAATTAAGGTTGAATTGAGTCACTCTTATTATTTTAAAGAGCAAGTGTATGTTTTCTCTATTATGAAAGACACATTTCACTGTACTCTGTTCACCTGTTTCTTTCTCAGCCACATAGGGTCTCAGCAGGCTCGTGGGATGTTCAGCATACATTATAAACACTTCCCTTCACTGACTCAGTAAAGCAGCTTAATTCAGTCACAAATTACTTTGTCTAATAAACAAGGAAGGTTCTAATTTCACAGCTGTACGTGAGGCTTTTTTGACACTGGTGCTGTCTTTTCTTAATTGTTCCCCTAAGAGCTGAGTTGTATCTCCATGGAGCAATGGAGGATACAGGTTTGGTTGGTTACTTGTTTGTTTCTCTTTTTTCCTGACCTGGTTTGTGTAGTCTTGCAAAGAATGACCTGACCTTGGAAAGCCCAACATGAGTGAGATCACTGGTAGTTTTCTACCTGCTGTACAGCATTTGTTTTCTGGCCTCTCTGTCTCAAGACTGGCCATGGAAATCTCATGGATTATCTGAAGATGAGTAGTTGGGAGGAGGTACAGCTTTATCCTTGCAGTTTGCCATAGTGGTCCATTTCCCCGTGGTCAGTTCTTCTGTTTGGTGCAGCCCAGGGCTTGTTGGCACTGGGAGTAGCAGGACTGTTCTGGGGAGAAACTAAATTTTGTATAATTCTATGTAGTCTTTTCTTTCCCATATACTCCTCAGCTACCTCTTATGTCAATATTTTCTACTTTTATCTTGCTTTGTCAGATCACTACACTGCTTTTCCCCGCTTCTTAAACTGACTTCATTATTTTAGGGAGTGGATTTGGGAATCCTGTAAGTATGCAGGTTTGTCATGTTCCTGTGGACTATAGAAAGGCTGCCTTGTTTCATTCCTCTCTTGTTGCTATCTTTTTACATTTTAAATGTGATCATTTTATCCAGCATCAACACGTTTTCCCAAGGAAGCAGATAGCAATGACCTTGATTTAGCTCTCAGGGTCAACCATGGTTCAGCAGATACGCAGCGGGGTCTTTAGTCTTTCTGGAGGTTATTTGTTCCTGTCAGTTCTATAAAATATGAAGAGAATAAATAAGGAGGTTTATCTTTGTACATTGCAGTTTCCAAAGTGTTAGTGAGAACGGGGTGCTTCTGACTCTGCCTTACTGATACCATGCCCTGTCACCTGGCGGTTCAGTGAGACAGAGGGCAGCCGGGATTGTGATCCATCGGCTCTGGAGGTGCTGGGGAGGCAAGCCAGGGTGCAGCTGCTTTGAAGCTAACTGGTCTCTCAGTTGTCCAGCGACTCTTCACTGTAGTCACACTATGGGAGATACACATGGTAGCCTTTTCAAAAGCCTCACGCTGGTTGCAATGTTTTATTGAACCGTGATATTTAAGAATGTTTTTGAAGTCATCCCACCAGTTTGAGAGAGGAGTTGTGTTGTAGCAAAGGTGACTGCATCTGCAAAGAGCTGTTCAGATATTCATGCAGAGCATGACTGTGAATGGTTTTCTTTTCCTAATGTCACCAATTCTGTATAGATATTGCTGAAAAGGATTCTTTTTAGCTTGATAACAAGTTTCAAAGTTGACATTTTAACTGCTTTACTTACTTGGGAAGCTGTGCTGTATTTGTGGTTACTGTGCACACTAAGTCATGATACTGCAAGGTCTGCAGTGGAATGAAGCTGCTAATAGAGAAGATCACTGACTGTCATTTCCAACAAGCTTATGTTACTCGTTTAGTTGGCGTTGGATTGAGAAATGAAGACATAAATGAGAAATAATTTTGAAAATTATCCTGTTTGAAATGAAATCTGCAGTCACTGGGCTGCAAATGTTCTGCTCTGGGGCTCGTGCATTGTTGCAAATTAGGTTCCAGATAAATAAATGTAAGTATTACATGATATAAGTATAACCAACCAGTATATAGTGCTGATACTGTGCTTCCTAAAAGCCCTGTGTTTTACAAGTATGATAGCTCTGAAACGTCCTGTTGAATAAAAGCCCTTGGACTTTGAGATCACTCTCAAAGGATTCCTGTATAGGGTCTTCCCCTCCGCTCCAGCTGGACTGATCCCTTGCTACTGATTCATGAGCAACACGCCATTTTTGAAACCAATAGACACAGAGGTGTCAAGTGCATTTACTTGGACTTCTGGATTTTCATTTGGCTCAGGATCATGAAATTGCATTTTCATAATTTCAAAACAAAGGTCGTGCTGCAGTTTAAATGGGGTTTTAGTTAGAATATTAATGATATTGTTCTGGAGTTTGAATGCAGAAATTAATAGTTTCAAATTCTTCACACAAGTCTCCTGCAGTGCATAGAGAACATCCTTTATGGGGACTCTTGGCAACTACTGTCATTAGAAATAAAGAATAAATTTATTTTTCCTCAATATTGTATGGGAATCATAAGAGGACATCATTCATGCTTGAAGTACTGACAACAACTCTTCCCACAGGAAGCTATCCTACACGAAAGATCACCTGTAATAGCAGAGGTCTCCAAAGCAGCAATTGGTAGCTGTGGCTTTTTTAACTTT
Source organism: Aptenodytes patagonicus (assembly GCF_965638725.1). NCBI lineage: Eukaryota > Metazoa > Chordata > Aves > Sphenisciformes > Spheniscidae > Aptenodytes > Aptenodytes patagonicus. The sequence continues at coordinate 53,993,291 of NC_134954.1, read as the reverse complement.
TTGGATTAATGTTACTACAAAGATTCATCACGGGTAGCAATGAATTTTGGTAGATCTAAACTGTACTTAAAAAAAATGTACTGCGAAACACCAGCAGCTGCCAAACTGAAAAATCAATTGCTGTATTGAAAATGTCCAATGCCCTAGACAGTTTTCGGTCTTTCTAGCAGTAGAACAGACTTGATCCTGTTGTAAAAGTTTCTCAGCTATTGGAAAGATATCCGCAGAACTCGTTGTGTGTTACTTATGTTGTTTGGAGCAGAAAAAAATGAGCTGCATTAGAATGGTCAGTATTTCATTTATCATTTCCATCTCCTTTTGCCATACCTGCTGCATCTACTTTTTCATGAAGCTAATGCTTCTGGATATTGTGCAGAACAGAATAATACAAGAAACACAGCATCTCGGAAATATTCACACAGCTGTTTGGAATACATCTGAACATCTGATTCTTAGAATGAGACTACTACACCAGCCAGCACGGGTTCATGAGAGGCAGGTCCTGCTTGACCAACCTGATCTCCTTCTATGACCAGGTGACCTGCCTAGTGGATGAGGGAAAGGCTGTGGATGTGGTCTACCTGGACTTCAGCAAGGCCTTTGACACTGTCTCCCACAGCATTCTCCTAGAGAAGCTGGTGGCTCACAGCTTAGACAGGTGTACTCTGCGCTGGGTCAAAAACTGGCTGGACGGCCGGGCCCAGAGAGTTGTGGTGAATGGAGTTCAATCCAGTTCGCGGCCGGTCACAAGCGGTGTTCCCCAGGGCTCAGTTTTGGGGCCAGTCTTGTTCAATATCTTTATCAATGATCTGGATGAGGAGATCGAGTGCTCCCTCAGTAAGTTTGCAGACGACACCAAGTTGGGCAGGAGTGTTGATCTGTTCGAGGGTAGGAAGGCTCTGCAGAGGGACCTGGACAGGCTGGATCGATGGGCCGGGGCCAACTGTATGAGGTTCAACAAGGCCAAGTGCCGGGTCCTGCACTTCGGCCACAACAACCCCATGCAGCGCTACAGGCTTGGGGAAGAATGGCTGGAGAGCTGCCCGGCGGAAAAGGACCTGGGGGTGCTGGTTGACAGCCGGCTGAACGTGAGCCGTCAGTGTGCCCAGGTGGCCAAGAAGGCCAATGGCATCCTGGCCTGTATCAGAAATAGTGTGGCCAGCAGGAGTAGGGAAGTGATCGTGCCCCTGTACTCAGCCCTGGTGAGGCCGCACCTCGAATACTGTGTTCAGTTTTGGGCCCCTCACTACAAGAAGGACATTGAGGTGCTGGAGCGTGTCCAGAGAAGGGCAACGAGGCTGGTGAGGGGTCTGGAGGACAAGTCTTATGAGGAGCGGCTGAGGGAACTGGGGTTGTTTAGCCTGGAGAAAAGGAGGCTGAGGGGAGACCTCATCGCTCTCTACAACTACCTGAAAGGAGGCTGTAGCAAGGTGGGTGTCGGTCTCTTCTCCCAAGTAACAAGCGATAGGACGAGAGGAAATGGCCTCAAGTTGTGCCAGGGGAGGTTTAGATTGGACATGAGGAAAAATGTCTTTACTGAAAGGGTTGTCAAGCATTGGAACAGGCTGCCCAGGGAAGTGGTTGAGTCCCCATCCCTGGAGGTATTTAAAAGACGTGTAGATGTGGTGCTCAGGGACATGATTTAGTGGTAGACTTGGCAGTGCTAGGTTAACGGTTGGACTCAATGATCTTAGAGGTCTCTTCCAACCTTAATGATTCTATGGTTCTATGATTCTATGATACTTAAACCAGCCTAAATTTTTCTGGGTTTAATGCTGAGATACCAAAGCATGAGTTTGTGAAGTGTCTACCACCTTGGTTTAAACCAGAACTGACTCTAGAAAACAACAATGTGGCAAGAGCTAGCAGTGGGAGGTTGAGTCCAGAGCCCTTGCTGCTGCCCTGTCTCCTTCATTCTTGAATTATTTGAAGCAGGCATTCAATTGGGTACTTTTTCTAGTCTAGTATGCATCTGTTGTGGTATTTCCTTCCCATGTTATACCTGAAAGTTTGTTATATTATCTATTACTGAAACCTTGTAATTACTTTTGTTCAGTGAGCTTATCTGCTCAATACTGGATAAATACTCTCATTTAAATGAGGAATGTCAGAGGCCACTCTAGAGCCCTTTTAACACAATGCTGATATTTGATATTTTACTGTGCTATTAACAGAGGGATAATGTGATACGTATGCCACTCAGGGAGGAAATCAAGCCTGCTGTTGGCAGATTGTACTTGCTATAAAATTGATTTGGACTCTCTGTTTTTCTTGATTACTTTTTTTTTTTTTTAAATCAGAAAACAAATTGCTGAGCATCTGTAAGTGATGAAAATTGTTAAGCTAAAATAATTTTGGATGTTAAAATTCAATCATACTCTTACTCCTTTCCGTGAAAGTAGGGCTGAGCATTAGGTGCTAAATACAACAATTTCTAATTCACTGTGCAAGCAGGAAAGAGCACTCATGCCAGAGTCTCCTCAAGGATGCTGTTGTGAAAAAGGGGAAATGCCATATTACATTTTTAAATAAGCATCACGAGTGGAAAAGGTTTCCAGTAAGACCAAAGTTAGATTCCATCTAATGGAAAAGGAATTTGTTTCAGATATCTCTTCAAAAGGGCATAAAAATTGTTGAGGACATTTAGGAGAACTTAGTAGAGTGCTTTGGATGTCTGAAATATAAATCATGAGTCATGCTGTTAGATCAAAGTCAGTGGAGAAACTTAATTTTAAATTATTCCAACACTTCAATGTACATCAACAAGGAAAATGAATGCATTTTGGACAATGAGGGTTCGTAAGAGAAGGCCAGTCAGCGTAGGAAATAATTTATTGTGTAAGCTGTTTGAAGTTAAGATAATAACTGGATCAGACAAAAGAGGACAAAGCTAAGCTGGCTGGCAGAATTTATTTGTGGCTGAAAGGAAACAGAAGGTTTTTGAAAGAAACAAGCAAAAGGAGAATATCAGTCATATTCCTAATTCAGTAATAGGACACTGATGGCAACAGGACATTCAAATGCAGACAATGGGGACAAATTTGACATAAGCATGGGGAGGAAAAGCAACATGCTAATTTAAAAAATATATCTAGAATTGAATTTCACTTTATCTGCTTGGAATCCAGCTGGGGGTATTTAATAACATCAGAGTAATAAGTAAATGCTCTGTAATCAGCAATTTGGAGAGTTAAGCTGGTACTGAGCCGTACTCAGCATCTTTACTGCTTGTACATTACACTGTTGTTCTGGCCGGTGAAAGAGGGTCTGCCAGACCTTGTGTCCCCCTGTGGACTGGTTGCCAGTTTTGACTTCAGCACAGTATTCATCTTCTTGGCAGCCCAGCTTTCTGAAAGGTGCAAATTTTTCAGTGTCCTATACATAAAAATGGCAGATCGAGAGAAAATACTTCCTGAAGTGTTTTATTTGGGCAATGTTATGATAGAAATGGTTTTAATTCATCTGGAATCTAAGGTGGCTCATTCATACCTGTAGCAAAGTATTTAGCACAGCACTCCTCTATTGCCATGAGCTTTTCATGTTTTGCTATTCAGATGAATGAAGCAGTCCTATTTTCCGCAGCTAATTAAACCTGAGCAAAGACTACACCTTTGGATATAAGAGCAGTTTATTAATAATCTGACTGCCATTATTGAGTTGAACTCACTATTGAGGCAGTGACATGGAGCAGGATAGCTGTATCCTCATTTAAGCTAATATAACCTTTAGAACAATATGTATTTTTACACTATAAGGGCTTCGAGTCATAAAGCTGCTTCACTTTACCCTTGAAGTAGTAGGGAAAAGAAGCTTGCCAGTTAAATAAATATATTATTGGTGAGCATTTTTTTTTTTCATATTATATTCCCTTCCAGTGTTACCCTGTTACACCTCTTAGAGCTTTCTCATTTCTCCTGCCTGTTGATGGTCTTGGCTACAATGACAGAAGTTCTCATGGGGAAATACTGCTTTAAGTTCAAATCTAATTCAGAGTTTTGCTTCTGTTTTTTAACTGCTGTTATCTCACATGTGACTTAAGGAGTTTCACCAGGGATTTTTCATTTTTGTTTGTTGTCCTGTCCCCAAGGTTTGTAGACTCAAGAAACTGGGGGAGAGCAAACTCTCTCCTCTTGCCCAGTTACTCTAGGTTTTTGCTGTGCCCAAAGTTTACTGTTTATGGGTTTATACTAAAACTTTATACAAATTTAGCAGTTATAAAACATAAGCATAGTTCCTCTGCTCACATCTCTACCAGCCACTCTTATTGCTAGTTGTTTTAATAGATCAGTTGCAGAAAAACACCACAAGTTATGTCTGAATAGATCCACTGGGAGGATGACAACTGGAAACAACAAAAGGTCTGTATCTGTGCACTTCCTCAGCAGGAGGGGAATGTGAAAAACAAAGAGGAAATGGACGTAAAATTTTATGTAGGCTTAGGCATTTTTAAAGGTTTGGGAAATTGTTTTGGCTGTCTTCCTTTGCTCTAGTGGAATAAATGTTATCATGGCCACTGACTCAGAACTGAGCAGGAAAGAATTCCTTGCAAACTGTGTTTTTATATTAAATTTAATTAACATTTCCCCCCACTCTCATTCTGTTAGAGGAAAATTGAATATGAGAGAGATTTTCTCACTGGGCTTCTTCCAGGCAGTACTTAGTACTTGTGGCATTATTAAATACACCAAGAAGTAGTTCAGTAGTAAAGAAACCTGCAGCCCCACAGGTGAATTGCCCTGATGCAGTATGTATGCACTAATCTCAGAAAAATGCAACAGTTGCAGGAGTGGGAGGGGAAGAGTCTACTTTAGTCTGTCCTTACTCATTGTTGCTTATAGGGTTATGCCGTGTTTTAGCTGTGCCCAGTGACTGAAGTGCTTAGAAATGGGTCACTATCTAGTGACCGTCATGCTGGTGTGGCTGGAGATGGGGTGCTTTCGGCCTGCCTGTTCCAGCAACCTGTCTGGAAGGAGTTCTGCTCCCTCAGTCATCAGGTGGGACTTGGCGGTGTCTCTGTGTTTAGAAGCAGTCAGCTCTTCTGTCAAGGTTTTAGTGGCAGCGCTGAGTGAGGAGTTCAGTGCCGAAAGGCTTCCTCACCAGCTGCCCATAATGGCACCGTGTGATTCAAACACGGTTTGAATCTGGTCTCTCTGGGAATAAATCTTGGCCCTGTGAACTAGAGAAATCCTGTATTTCCTATTAAAAATTTTGCAGTTGCAATAACTTTCTAATTTTCACTGTCAGGGATGATTTTGAGACCTTGCTACAATGTGCCTGTACAAAGGTACAGCAAAACACAGCAGTTGGAGGAGTGAAAGGTGGAGGGGACTTTTTTGTTTGGTTTTTCTCTATACAACTTTTTTTCAGTAGGCAGTGTAGGTTCATAAATACCACAATCTTAAACATCTGGTTTTGTGCATGAAATTGTACCTTGATGCTCACTTAGTAAGGAGGTGTTGTTTTGTTATTATTAAAAATTGACTCCGTCTCCCTTTGTGGGCTGCATGCAGTGATGGAGCATGTTATATGTCAGTGAAGCAAGCCCTTATGGCACACGGTGAATCCTGCAAAGGAAAGCAGCCCCCTGGGGATTTCCAAAAGTCAGCGTCGGGAGTACGATGAAGGACATGGTAAACACTTCCCATCAGCACATGGCATGGAAGTCAGTGGCTGGCCAAAGTCAGACAGATCATAGAATGGAATCATAGAATCCATGCACTCTTCCAACAGAGCAGCCGCAGATAGGAGCTATAATTACAGAAAGTAGATATGTAATGATGAGTTTAATTATTAACCACTTTCCTGTATGCCTTTGAGTGACCATAGTATCAGAGCACAGAGCACTGGAAACCCTGGAGCTTTGTTGAAGCTGCATCCTGTAGGAAAACGAGGAGTACTCTGAAATCACACAGCTCTGCAGTGATCTACCAGAGGTGAACTGCCCTGTTTATTTTCTTAATAATTCGCTCCTGGGATTCTTGCTGGTCCTTTAAAGGTCTAATTTTATACAGGTCACCCTCCTACCAAGGTATGGTTTGCCAAGTGTAAACCTCAGCACTCTCTCTTTACAAACTAATTCCAGACCTAGAGTTGCATGTTGTCTGTTTTAATAAAATAAATTTATAAATATCCTCGTAGATGCAAATTCCAGGCTAATTGATGTGGTCTGGCTCTGTGATCAAAAAATACAAAGCAGCTGTAAAGCCAACGGGTTTACAGCTGCTTTGCTTCACGAAGGCATCTCGAGTGCTTGGCTGAAAATGTCCACTACTTTTTATGCACTCTTCTTACTGTGCGGATAGAGCGACTACAAAATACGTTGAGCAGTGTCGCTGGGAAATCTGTTATGAAATGACGCAATGAATAGGAACTTTAGCCTGGCTTCTACAATATTTATATAGAACTTCAACTTTTCTAAACTGTCATAGCACCACTGGCTGCCCAACTTGCTCATGATAAAACAGTACTTGAAAATGTAACCATTACACATGAAGGCAAAAGTTTTAAAAAGTTTTGCTTACTACAAAGCAACTAGCAGGGGAAGTGTCAGAGAAAGAAGGTACGCATGTGAGAGCAAATATTTGGGCCTGGTAAGGGGACTGGTGGCTGGCTGGTCAGAGCAGGGGGAGGAGATGCCACAGCCGCCACCTTCTCCAGCTGGAGTGTTCTTCACTTCTGTTCGATGCATGCGATCCCTCAATAGCAGGACCCTTCCAGATTCTCTAGGATTATCTGTTCCTTTTGCCATCTTCGTTTTCCACATCATTTGGAAGTTGAATTTACGCGTTTATTAGCACAAGACATAAATGCCGAGTCACTGTACATCATATTTTCAAAGGGAAAAGTGAATCCATGTGGTGCATGGAGCTTACTCTGCCTTTCTGGAGATCATTTTATGTAAATAAATCCAAACTTGAATTCATATTTTTTCTAAAAATATTTTTGTGTACACACGTATATTTGCATTTGAAATGTCAAGTGCATCTTCCAGTGATTGTTGTTAATCTTGGCCTTTTATGCGTCCTTCCACATATTTTATAGTTTCCGAGTAGTAGAAGTATCATTTTTAATTATGTTTGAAAATCAGCAGTGCAGATTGCTGAGAGAAAAGCCTGAACGGTGTTTGTTGCAAAAGCATTTTTCCCCCTAACACCTTGTTTCTGCAGACACAAAGCACTAAGCTCTAGAGAAAAAAACAGTTCTGCAGAAACTTGTAACAACTTGCTTAGTTACAATATATGATAAGAGAACCTCAGGCAGTGTGTCACATTGTCTTCACTTCTATTGTCAGCTGTGCCAAGAAATATGAATGACTGCTTGGGTCTGTAAAGAATTTATGAAAATGCTATTCCTGGTGTGAGAAGCAACTGCATCCCAAACGAAATCACCAGTCACTGGAAGGAAGAACACGCAGAAGTTGATGCAAAATAGTAGTCACGGATTTTGTTGTTTTGCTGAGTTCTCTTTGCTCCCAGCATGGTGTTTTGTCAGAACTTAGTGATTTTGTGAGTAGAAGGAAGTATACTTAATTTTGATGTGTAGGTGACTAAACACTGATGCTTGCAGAGAGTCAGTTTATTCTGCAGTTCATCCTGCTGTAAACAATACTAGCCAGTGCTGTTGGCATCATTTGCTGCTAAGGTTATGCCCTCAATGCCTGTCACAGGTGGCCAGTGGAGACTGGAAACTGCCTGATGTATTTTTTAAATCAGTGAGACTTTAGTATGAGAAATGCTTAAGTGGCAAAACAAATACAACAATAGCAAGGGATGATGTTAACGTGGTTCAGATCCTGTCTTATCCAGGGTAATTTTTCGGAGGATAACAAGAAAAAAAACACATTTCTAGGTAATCAGAGAAAGTTTCCAAGACATCATAAATCTGAAGTCCTTGGAGGCCAGGCAAACTTAGTGGAAGATGATAGAAACTTTGAAAAGGTGTCTCAGAACGTTCTGGCTGTTCCTTTATAAATCTTCTTCTAAAAATCAAGGAAAATGAGGAAGAGTTTCATTTTATTTCTGCTGGAGAGATAACTGCTGCAAAATATTGATACTTGTGAAAAAAGAAAGGTCACTTTCTGTGACTTGTAAAGCTGTGACTTGTTTTACAACAATTAATACCAAGGAGTTTTTCTGTAGTTAAGAGGAAAAAAAGTGTATTAGTTTGTACATTATATGCAGAAGCAAATATTTGCATGGGTATATATACTCTCCTTAAGAGAGTATATGCTGCAGTATGTACTTACACTGATCCCCGTTGAGCCAAGTAAGAAGATGGGGAAGGAAACTGTGGAATTTGCATCTAAGAGATTAATTTACTGAAAAATCTCTCGGTTTTACCATAAATGAGTGGAGTCATTTTTACACTAGAACATAGAGCCCCTGGCATGGGAAACTACAGAACGATGCTTTTTGTGCTGCCTGGTAATCTGACTTTCTCTCTAATGTCACCAGCCATTCAGCATACCACGCCAAGAGGATGCAGGTGTTGCAGAAAGAAGAAGAAAGCAAGCAATTTAAGTAATTCCCCTTTAAGCAAGTGCTTATTCAACCAAGTGATGTGGAAGAAGAATGCTTATTAATATATTGAAAAAGAAAAAATTGCTATAATCCCTAGCCATAATTGGGAAAAAAGTGAACATTGAGATACTATTTAATTTAAGCACGAAGAAGATCAAATGCAAAAAAAACCCCCCACAACCCAACACCCCAAAACAGCTGTTAATTAAGAATAATTGTTCTTTTGCTGATGTTATGAAAGGTGCTATTCACTCAAAGCCTGTAATTTTCAGTTCCTGGGTAATAAAAGAGAGGTGGAAAGTGTTAAATATTTCTATATTTTGCAGTCAACAGAAAGATCGTCGTCTCCTCCTCCCCTGCCGTTACAATTGCACTCTTAAGTAAATAAGCTGTAAAGCTCAGAATATGGCAAGGTGTCAGTCCATGTGAGCAGGAGATGGTATTCTGCCTGTGGTGGGTGGGAGAAGGCAGCTGCTGTTGAGGAAAAGAGTATGTATATGTCATACGTGTGTATCAGACAGTGAACGTTAGGTCTAGGGGTAAGAGCAAATTGCACACAGAAAATGGGGGGCTAAGTAAATGCTAATCGAGAGGAATTCTTCTGGCCTCAGTTGTACCACTTGTTTCCATGAAGAGCAAGGACCTGCTCTAGCTTGATGAAAGTAGAGATACACATGCTGTGAGACATCTTTGCCTGTATCAGCCCAAAATAAATGAGGTGGGTAGAACTTTACCAAAAGTATGTATTATCTTGACTTTAATTAATAGTGCTAATTTCTGTTCCACTTAATATTGCCTGTAGCTGTCGGAGACAAATTATGTAAATCTGTATCCAAACACATTAACCAAGCCAGATAAAATCTTGGCCTTTTGAGATTGCAGAGTAGTGATCATATACACAGTGAATGCTCAGGATTTCTGTATTGTGCTGGTTTTGTTTTACAGGGTTAAAAGTTTTCTCATTTCAAAAGCAATTTAAAATCTTTTTTTGGACTGAGGATGTCTCATTTTGGTTTGAAATGTGGTTTTGAGCATAAATAGGCTTTTGTGAGATGTGGGGATTCTGTCATGATGTTCCTGGATTTTTACATGCTGTATTCTGATAAAAACAGCAGGCAGATTGTATTTCTTTATCTGCTGGAAAAGTCAGAAGATTTTTCTCACTTACCTGGGAATTTAGGAAGAACCCCTTTGGGAGTTACAACATGCCCATGTGGTCAAGAGTAAATCAGGTGCGTAACAGCTCTATCTAATACTCCAAACTGCTAGGGCAGAAGCTGCTCTGTGGAGAGCTGGGTTTTGCTGTCATGAGGCTTAGTGATGTACTTCTGGACGTGTTTCTTCAATATGTTACTTGTTGCAAGTTTATGACTACAAAAAGAAAAAATGAGTGCCAGCAGCGCTGTATTCATTTTTTAAGCATCTCTTATTTATCTATAGGCTCACACTTCAAAGGGCAAAGCAACACCAGTGCTTGTGGGTACAACTTGCATACTAGGGTTTCTAGTTGTGCTGGGTACAAGGAAAAATGACTCAGTTGCTGATACAGCAACTCGCAGTGAGTCAAGCCGTGGAATTAACTTTAGCTGCCCAAAAGCAGTTATTTTGCAAATTTATGTGACCTATGTGTATGTATATTTATATTTATAGACACAAGCTGATTCTAGAAAATGTGCATGGAATTCATTTACACCGGTGACATGCCTGATACACACACATCTGATGGCTGGCTTGCTGACAGTATGGGAAAGTACTGGCTTGTGACATGTACAGCTCTCACCTGTCTCTCTGAGAACCTAGCCTGTGGCCTTTGTGTGTTGCCTATACTCAGTGGGTTCTGCTGAGTACATATGGATGAGAGAGGAGTATTCTTGGTTATTTTTATTACTGTATGATGAACCAAAATTTACCTTGTTATTTTAAAATAATATTTCATCAGGTGCATCTATTGCCTCCCTGACAAAATACACACAAAAATACCTTTCAGCCAAATCAGCTGTCTAGGGAACAGAACACAAATGGAAGGTTTTTTATCGTACTACTTTTTTGTTTTTCTTCCTCCATTTACTATCAAAACTGACATTTCACATACTGGGTACTAGCAGCACTTTGAGCAAGACAGGCAGATTTTCATTGCTTTGGGGCTTCTAAAAGCCAGGCCCCAGTTAGAAGCTTTCTCTAAGGATAAGTGGATGGGGACAATGGATGCAAAACAACCAGAGGCTTCTGGCTAAGCATGCAGACATCTCAGATCATTTGTTCTTTTTTTTTTTCCCAAACCCTCAGTCATTCCCTTGTCTCAAGAGAAGTTTTATTTCTGAAGGAGTTCTTTAAAATTACTCCCTTTAATCACAGAGTTGGAGAGAGGTTTGATGGAGCTTTTAGATATTCCTGTATGGAAATAAAAATAATAGAGATTTGTTCCTTAGTAGTGTAAATGACAGCAGATTCAACAGCTGTTTATCATCCTCCTCTGCGCTGATTAGGCACTGCACCGAAGTGTGGTAAAGCTTAAGTTTCCATCTGAACTCCTTTATGTTCTGTAAGGGAGGGTGTCAGCATTGTAGACCTGGTGCTTTGTGCCTGACATAATTGGTACTGAAGTTTTTAAGTGTTCTGTTTCCAGCTTAAGGTTGCCTTTTTGTTATCAGGATCTTTGCATTTCCTCTCTTCCCCAGTTTCCTCAAGTTCCTCCCCTCCTCAGAAATTATATACCGAGAACAAGTAAAACGGAAATTTGGGTATTCAACAGGCAGTAGAAACAGTAGCACACTTTTTATGTTCATCAAAAAAGGATGTGTTGTAAAGCCAAGTCACTGACCTTTTCTCCCCATCCATCATGGGACTTTTCAGGAAGACCTGGGCTCTGCTCCGCGGTGAGCTTGCCTGGTATGAGGAAGTTCACAGACGTATCCTGTGAGCCCACACAGGGCTCAGCTGAGCCCTGAGAATGCCCGTATTAGGTCCTTTCTGATTAATCCACCCTTCACCAGTGTGTCTAGGTGTCACACTGCAGACTGTGTGGGCTTTTTTAGGATTTTCTCGTTCCTGCTGAAGCCTGCACAGAGTATCCCACAGTTGTGAGGTTCACAGAGGACTAAACAAGATGTTTCTTGCTCCAACTATAACCATGGTCTACATGGAGAAGTTAGGTTTGGTCTAGGACTGTGTTCATTGTGGAGGTCAGAGGGAAAGGCTGTGCTTAAATCAAGCTCTTTCTCTACCTCTTCCCTAAACCTTCCAGGGCAAGCATGTCCCCTGCATGTGTGTCGTGTGTCGTTCCCCCCTCCCCCCCCCCCCGAAAGTCCCCTGCTGCTACAACTGTTATAGTCAACTCACACATGGCAAGGCAAGGGGAGGGGAGACTGGGGAGGAAAGAGGGGTAAGAAGGTGGTGTAGGTGCCATACTGTCTTAGCCACTGTTGCCCACATCCGTAAGGTTTCCAAACAGCTACTCAGAAGCATTTTGTTTGAGATGGCAGCGTGGCTTTCTGAGCCTTATGTGGCACAGAAGAGGCGGATGTTCTGCAGTGTATTGGTCTTTGAGGCTTAATGCATATATTATATTGTTTGTCAGTTTGTGGTATCCTTTCAGGCTTTGTGGTTATGGGTTCTTCCAGAGAGGTCTATTTTATTTAGCATTCAGCATATTAATTTCACGTAAACCTTCATATCTGCAGCTCCTACAGCAGGCATCTCTGAAGAAGCCTTAAGATGTCATAATATTTGAAAGAGAAAAATGTGCATTTTTTGCTAGCACCTATAATTTAGGTAACAAAATAATTGGGTAGGAAGCATCTCTTATCTCTTGTTGAATCTAATATGAAAGACAGTTACAGCTTTTCAAACCTGGCTAAAACTATGAATTATCCTACAATATTTGGATGGATCTAATTTAGGCAGCTGTCAGACAGAAATATTTTAGATTCTGTATATTAGTAACACTTGCAGAGGGGCTGTGGCTGTTTCCAAAGACCTTTTTTGTTGCGTGAAATGAGAACTCAGCACAGTAACTACTGTGGAGATGTTTGAACAAATAAATTGCTTGCATGAAATAATTATTCCTAATCAAGAGAAGGAGAAGTTTGGATGGACTTTAATAATTCTTATAGCATCTTTGTGAGAGGCATATCAGAAACTCTAGGAGGTCTGTTACTTTAAATGTTGGTATACTACTCAGGTTACTGTACGAATTATTCCTTGCTGTTTCAGGAGCACTGGAGGTATGGGTGTGCAAGTTTTATTTCATTTTCTGTGTGAAGGACACATTCAAAAAACTAGGAAGAGCCTTTAGTAATCATATTACGTCACTGTTAATGAACAAAGGCTATAAGGACCTTCTATAAGACAAATCACAATTAGAACTTAAGTATCAGTTGGGAATTGGGCTATAAATCTGACTAGCATTTATCCTGTCTTTTGATATGGTACAAATCCTTCCTGCTTATAAAGACTCTACTAGCCTGATTCGCAGCCCGGGGCTTTAACATTCTGCTTAGTGTTCATTTTATTTGGTTTGATGCTCACTCATTGTATTTTTGATGAGTTTGTTGTTATGCTTTGCCTGAGCTGAACTGCTCCACCTGATGGTGAAAACAAGAAAATGCCGTCTCTCATGCAGTGAGGATTTATTTGAAAAAACCTAATCTAGTGGAAGCACTTAATGCTGTAAGGGTATGCGTGCCTTAATCCAGGACACCTACTAATAATGTTCTGCCTCCTTTATACTTGGATGTAGAGCGGTTAAGATTATGTAAAGGAGTTGCACAAAGATCTTGAATCCACTGTTTTCTTTCATGTTTCTAGTGAGATACCCAGCGGGTGGGTACTTATACTGTAGACATGTGCTTCTCAAAGTCCAGATGCTGCCAGAACCTGAGATGCAGCTGTGCTTTGCAAGACATGCATATCTGAAAGCAGTTGTTCCTTGTCATGCACGAAAAGGGAAGTGTGGCTGCTTGGTAGCTGTCGATGTTTCCAGACGTCTGCTGGAAATACAATAGAGAGGAAACAGTCTAGGAGGTTCCTGGAGTGTGTGGAAGACAACTTCCTGACACAGCTGGTGAGTGAGCCAACTAAGGAAGGTGGCCCGCTGGATCTGTTGTTATGAACAGAGAAGGACTTGTGGGCGTTGTGATGGTTGGAGGCTGTCTTGGGCACAGCGATCACAAAATGATAGTTTTCGATTCTTGGAGAAGTAAGGAGGGGGGTCAGTAGAACTGCTACCTTGGAGTTCCCGAGGGCAGACTTTGGCCTGTTTAGGAGACTGGTTGACAGAGTCCCTTGGGAGGCAGTCCTGAAGGGCAAAGGAGTCCAGGAAGGCTGGTCATTCTACAAGAAGGAAGTCTTAAAAGGTGCAGGAGCAGGCCATCCCCATGTGCTGAAAGATGATCCAGCGGGGAAGAAGAGCAGCCTGGCTGAACAGAGAACTTGGCTGGAACTCAGGAAAAAAAGGAGAGGTTATGACCTTTGGAAGAAGAGGCAGGCAACTCAGGAGGACTACAAGGATGTCGTGAGGTTATACAGGGAGAAAATTAGAAGGGCCAAAGCCCAGCTAGAACTTAATCTGGCTACTGCCGTAAAAGACAATAAAAAATGTTTCTATAAATACATAGCAACAAAAGGAGAGCTAAGGAGAATCCCCATCCTTTACTGGATGTGAGGGGAAACATAGTGATAAAGGCTGAGGTACTTAATGCCTTCTTTGCCTCAGTCTTTAATAGTAACACCAGTTGTTCTCTGTGTACCCAGCCCCCTGAGCTGGAAGACAGGGACAGGGAGCAGGATGAAGCCCCCATAATCCAATGGGACATGGTTAGCAACCTGCTACACCACTTAGACACACACACAAGTCTATGGGGCTAGATGGGATCCACCCAAGGGTACTGAGGGAGCTGGCAGAAATGCTCACCAAGCCACTTTCAATCATTTGTCAGCAGACCTGGCTAACCGGGGAGGTCCCAGTTGACTGGAAGTTAGCAAATGTGATGCCCATCTACAAGAAGGGCCAGAAGGAGGATCCGGGGAACTACAGGCCTGTCAGTCTGACCTTGGTGCCGGGGAAGGTTATGGAGCAGATCATCTTGAGTGCCATCATGTGACACGTACAGGACAACCAGGTGATCAGGCCCTGATGTCAGCATGGATTTATGAAAGGCAGGTCCTGCTTGACCAACCTGATCTCCTTCTATGACCAGGTGACCCGCCTAGTGGATGAGGGAAAGGCTGTGGATGTGGTCTACCTGGACTTCAGTAAGGCCTTTGACACCATTTCCCACGGCATTCTCCTGGAGAAACTGACTGCTCATGGCTTGGACGGCCATACTCTTTGCTGAGTAAAAAACTGGCAGGTGGCTGGGCCCAAAGAGTTGTGGTGAATGGAGTTCAATCCAGTTGGCGGCCAGTCACAAGTGGTGTTCCCCAGGGCTCAGTTTTGGGGCCAGTTCTGTTTAATATCTTTATCAATGATCTGGACAAGGGGATCGAGTGCACCCTCAGTAAGTTTGCAGACAACACCAAGTTGGGAAGGAGTGTTGATCTGCTCGAGGGTAGGAAGGCTCTACAGAGGGACCTGGACAGTCTGGATTGATGGGCTGGGGCCAACTGTATGAGGTTCAACAAGGCTAAGTGTCAGGTCCTGCACTTGAGTCACAACAACCTGCAATGCTACAGGCTTGGGGAAGAGTGGCTGGAGAGCCTGTTGGAAAAGGACCTGGGGGTGTTGGTCGACAGCCAGCTGACTATGAGCCGTCAGTGTGCCCAGGTGGCCAAGAAGGCCAATGGCATCCTGGCCTGTATCAGAAATAGTGTGGCCAGCAGGAGTAGGGAAGTGATCGTGCCCCTGTACTCAGCCCTGGTGAGGCCGCACCTCGAATACTGTGTTCAGTTTTGGGCCCCTCACTACAAGAAGGACATTGAGGTGCTGGAATGTGTCCAGAGAAGGGCAACGAAGCTGGTGAGGGGTCTAGAGCACAAGTCTTATGAGGAGCGGCTGAGGGAACTGGGATGGTTTAGCCTGGAGAAAAGGAGGCTCAGGGGAGACCTCATCGCTCTCTACAACTACCTGACAGGAGGTTGTAGCGAGGTGGGTGTCGGTCTCTTCTCCCAAGTAACAAGCGATAGGACGAGAGGAAATGGCCTCAAGTTGTGCCAGGGGAGGTTTAGATTGGACATGAGGAAAAATGTCTTTACTGAAAGGGTTGTCAAGCATTGGAACAGGCTGCCCAGGGAAGTGGTTGAGCCACCATCCCTGGAGGTATTTAAAAGACGTGTAGATGTGGTGCTTAGGGACATAGTTTAGTGGTGGACTTGGCAGTGCTAGGTTAACAGTTGGACTTGATGATCTTAACGGTCTTTTCCAACCTAAATGATTCTATGATTTGGTCATGTTCTTATTACCCAGTGTAGAAATATTTAATGGTTGAATATGTTGTGTAGAAGAGCTTGCCCATGTGGTATTTTCTAGTTCAAGTCCATTTAGTTGCACAGAAAAGGAGGTAAAAACTAAATAACTCTAAAAGAAACAACCTTCTTACAAGAAAAGATTTAAAAGGCTCTCTTGTGGCATTGAAAGAGAAATAATCACATAAATCTTGTGCAAGCAGCAAAGAAACAAGAAGCATAACAGAGCTGCATGTCCCCGAGTCTTTTAGTTTGCCCAGCTTTTTGCAATGCAAGAGTCTGTAGATGCATGCTACAATAAATTTGCTCTGGCACCTTTCATGTTGCCCTAAGATATCAGTGTATTTTCTGTGTGATAGCAAGATCCATCATCTCTAGACAGTCATGTCTTCAGCCAGGAAAGTAAAAGGTATGATTTGCTATCTTGAGCTGATGTGGCTGGGATGAAGGATGGATCCTGTATGGAAGGATGGTTATATGTAACAGCACATGCAAGGGACGTTCTTTAAAATATTTGAGCAACCTAGGGCCAAGATTTCCTGTGCTATTGAGAAGGTAATGTGAGATCTGACCACCTGAGCACAAGCTGATTATGTTCAGCCTGCATTCCTGCAAAAGCTATTCGTGTAAGGTCATGGTGCACCAACCAAAAATCTCTATGAACAGGCAGGTTGCTCTAATTCATACTGTGAAACTTTGAGGAATCTCCTTGTTGTATTCAGTTTTCATAGCCTGTATCAAAAATTGCAAATTTTAAGCTGTTCCTGTAGTTTTCACTTGTATTAACCATATACACTTACATTGCCCAAAATGGTGTGTACAGACCTTTTTTCTTTTTTTTTTTTTTTCTTTCTCTCTCAGACACCCTGGCTCTGGAACACCAGACAGTGCTGGAATGGGTATCCGTATCAGGTAAAAGTTACAGTGCTGCCTAAAAACAAACAGGACACCTCTTCAGAGCTCTGTTTTTATTATGGTGGAGCTTTGTGTCAATATGTTAGTGTGAATGGGCTACTCAGCATTTCAGAACATTGCGAGATGCTCCCCATCTTGCTTGAGTTCAAGATGGAAAAGATGAATATAGCTGTCACACCTGTTTTGAAATGAAGCACAGGATCTGAAAACAGATCTGGGAAATCTAACTGTGAAAGCAGACATCTGCAATTGTGGTAGAATGGTCATTTTTTACAAAGTTCTGAGGATAGTGAAAGTTTTAGCAAAGCCTCAGATTCAGTGGGTTGGGAAAAGCCAGTATAGTTCTCATAGTTGTTATACTGCATACGGGGTGAGACTTAATCCCTGGCAGTTGGTGTGATCAAAGAGTGTGCTAGCTGCTATCCAAATATAATTGACATTGAATTCCAAAAGCTACAGCAAAGAGTTTGCAATTTAAGGAGTCTAACCTGTCTAGGGCATATTGCTTTTCTTTTTCCTTTTTTTTTTTCCTTTTTTGTTTTCCTGAAGGGCAGGGAGGGGAAAAAAAACCCTCATTGCCAGACTGGAAAGTATGAAGAGTATTGTCTGAAAGACGCATGTATTCCCTGTGATAGTGAACAGCCCTAGACAGGCTGAACAGGAGAACCGTGTTTAGGTTTGGGTGCTACTGTTCTTGAAGGTTGTGTACCTGTTGGAAATAGTTCCGTGGAGATAGCTCAGCAAGAATGACCAGAAATCTTGATCTGAGAAAGGTTGACGGAATTTGGTCATTTAGCCTCAGAAGAAATAATGACTTCAATTCCACCCAAGGACTGGAGGGTGAACTGAATAACGTTAGGGAAGCAGCAGCAGAAATTGAATAGGGGAAGCGTTGAATCTTCATCCCTCAGAGATTTTACGAACAATTGTTTGTCAGAATTTATATGGCTGCAGTCACGGTTGCCTTTCAGTCCTGTTTTCTACTATTTTTGTGTTACTACATGCAAGAAGAGATTTACTTATGACGTAAGACCATGAATCTTACTGGTTAAAGAACATACATTTACCATACTTATCAGAAGAACGAGGTCATTCAGAAAGTTACTTACAACTTTTAGAGGGTGGCAACTAAACTTACTGTATCTAAAATCATGCTACTAGTGGAGAGGGTCCAACAGAAAGCAAATCATCAAATAAAAGTCATTATCAAAATCATTGTCTTAGACATAAAAATGTCTACTGGGTGCTAATCAGGATTAAGTACTGGGTTTTCAATTTGATGTTTGTTTTTTTTCTTAATTAGATAAAATTTCTAATACTTTGTTTACTACAAATCCTTTGTAAGTTATTCACAGCATTGCAGAAATCCAGCTGGACTTACTGTAGATGTAGTCAAATGGATCATTTGAGTGACAACTCTACCCATAAGCACAGAATAGTCCTACTGAAGTTAAGTCTATGGAGAACTGAAACCTAACATGTAAACTAAGTTAAACACACACTATTGATCCTTCCATGGAGGGAAACCATGATATCTTTAGAATCCCCCTTCATTATCATTATATATGGGTTTACAAATACTAATGCTATTGTTAATGAAGCAGCTGACAATCTTAATTGTTTTACTAGAAATTTTCCCCAGTGAGTTCTCTTGCAATAATGAGTAGAATAGTCACGGTTCATTGCTAGCTCATGTTCTCTTCCCTTTTTTTAATTACACCTAATTAAAAACTTACTGGCAGTCTCACTGAATCAGAAAAGGATTATATTGGCCCAAGAAATGGCTTTAAAAGATTGATTTTGAGTGTATGTGTTTTTCATAAAGCATAAGCATATGTCTATATTTAAATAACCCACATAGAGCATTCAGTGGGCACCTAAGGACTGTTTTTCAGCTGCAAAGAACTGGTCTGCAAAAGGGAATGGGAATAAAAGAGGCAACTGAAATGCCTCTTGCCAATGGAAACAGCTCATGCCCTGCTTGGGTGCATGGTTGTGCCAGTGCAAACTGCTCTAGAGACAGCTCATCTAATCCCTCAGGAGATGCCCGCAGAATCTCCTGTGCCAGTGCCCCTTTCTATCACTGCGATGGAAGATGTGACTAGCAGGGAGGCACAATCGCATGGAAATTAGAGTAGCTCCTAGAACTGGCTCTCTTAGGCTGGGGGCTAAACAGCCTATGCATGCTACCAGTTACCTTCTTTGAAGTTGTGCATAAGTTCCTGTGTCGTGTTATTTTTATTTCTTTTACTTTTAATCATCTGTGTAATCATGTAGTATATCAAACAAGGTGCCTAGATAAATTTATTTTCTTCTTTCCAAATGTTAACATGTTCCCAGAAAATGGTCAAATTCTTTAAAAGTAGGCTTTTATATTAGAAAGAGCCCTGTGTAAAGCTCACAACGTTTTCATCATGAGCAGATGAGATTGTATACTAGCACTACTTTTCTCTAATCTGCTCTAGCATTGTTTCTTTTGCTGTGCTTTAAATGCACATTACTGATGTACAGCAAGATGTTTCAAGTAATCTTCCAAAACAGACTTAGGAGTACTCAGAATTTAGTTTGTTTTAGATTCCGAACAGACAACATCATAATTTTTTAGTATTATAATATTACAATACTGTCAAGATTAAAACATAAGAGGAGGGTAGGTTGAGGAGCTTTATTTTTCCGGAGCCATCAAAGTTTGAAAGAGACAACAGTCAACATTTTTCTTACATAGGATGCTTATGTATAATTCAATAATCCCCCTGTGATTAAACATGTCTCCTATAGACCTCAGCTGCCTGTAATGTCAGTTAGACTCTATTAACCTTTTCTCATCTCCATCTTTCAGCCACTGATGCCTGACCTTCATTATTACTACATAGTTGAATTGTCATTCTACTGGTCCTTAATGTTTTCTCAATTCATTGACATCAAAAGAAAGGTAAGAACAATGAGACTAAAAACATTGAAAGCTTTAAGCACATATCTTTCTTGACTTGAGGAATACCTGTATTACCTGTGCAGTGACCTGGAAATACAGTTCTTTCTAGTCACCGCCTCTTGCAGATATCCGTCACTGAGAAACTGGTGTTGAAGTGCTTGTCTTACTCTGTTTCTTGTTACTATGATGGGGGTTTTTTCTGCACATGGGAAGAAGAGCCTGGAGTAATCAAATATTCAAGGGGAAATAGCATCAGCCCAAAAAACCTTCTGCTCTCATACAGTCACTTGATTGGAATTGAACACGTAGTAGCTAGTAGGTGTACTGTTTCTTCTAAGAGTTAAATGATGAAATATCAATGACGGAGCAAGACTGCCTCATAAATTCACAGTATCGCTTTGGTAAGATCTATGAGGGCTTTCAATTTATTCTACAAAGGGATGGTAAAAATGGGGATACATTTAATATTTAAAAGTGATGTAACATTTAATCTTTACGATTATGAAATTTCAAGTAGGTGAGCATTGCTATTAAGGGGCTTGTTGTGGTTTAATCTCTACTAACTTTTCAGGATTCTGCACTTGCTCAGGGATGAAGTTCCGAAACACTGGGGGTGCCCATTGGCCTAGGTACTTGCCCATCTTGTCCCACACACCCTGCCACTCATAATAATTCAGCCTTGGGGCAGATCTCTGGATGATATTCTTAAATTGCTTACCAACTTTAGACAAAACCGAAACAATATTCCCAAGAAGTATTAATAGAAGTATCTTAACTGCCCAAGGATGTTCAAAATACTGAAAAATTACTGTAATGAAGGAGGAAACATCATAAAAGAAGGTAGTGACACTGCCATTCTGTATTTCCTCCGTAAAAAAACTCTCAGAAAAGTTACTGCAATTGCTAGTTGTCTCCACGAAATGGTCTCCGTGGTACAGTAACGGCTTCATTGCGAAATTTACATACCACACTAACGTCAAGGTCAATGTTCTAAAAACAAACCTCACAAGCGAGACATTACTATTCACTGCAGACCACAGCAAACTGCAAAACCCAACACCAATCTTTAACATGTACAGCAGGAAAAAGAGCATGATGCAGATTATACAAATCAATATCGAGAACAGAGAAACCAACATTGTGACCCACAACTATTAACAGATATAAATTCTTTAATACACTCCGGTTAATCTGTTATTATCTCAAACCCTTCGAGCCCTACGTTGGGCGCCAAAAGGACTGTCGTGGTTTAACTTCAGTCAGCAACTAAGCACCACGCAGCCGCTCGCTCACTCCCCCCACCCGGTGGGATGGGGGAGAGAATTGGAAGAGCACAAGTGAGAAAAAAACTCATGGGTTGAGATAAAAAAACAGTTTAATAATTGAAATAAAATGATAATAATAATAATAATATGATAATAGTAATAATACACAAAACAAGTGATGCACAGTACAATTGCTCACCACCCGCCAACCGATGCCCAGCCAGTCCCTGAGCAGCGGCCCCCCCCCCCGGCCAGCTTTCCCCAGTTTCTGTACTGAGCATGACGTCACATGGTATGGAATGTCCCTTTGGCCACTTTGGCTGTGCCCCCTCCCAGCTTCTTGTGCACCTCCAGCCTTCTCAGTCAGTAGAGCATGGGAAACCAAAAAGTCCTTGGCTAGTGTAAGCATTACCTAGCAACAACTAAAACATCGGTGCGTTATCAACTTTGTTCTCATCCTAAATCCAAAACACTGTACCAGCTATTAGAAAGGAAATTAACTCTATCCCTGCCAAAACCAGGACAGGACTATTAATCAAGAAGAAAAAACTCTGGCCAGATAAAAACATTTTTCCAATATCAGTAGCAACCTGTTCCATATTCCTTCATCCAAGTTCTCTCCTCCCAGGAAAGTGCTAGTCCACAGCAGAACAGGCAGCACGACAGTCATTCTAATAACAGTCCATTGAGCTATCCTTGCAGGGTTTTTTAATGTTGCAAAATTATTTGTTCAAAACATTTGGAAGGATTTTATAATATTTTTATGTGCCTCCTTCTACTGTCATTTAATTAAATGATTGTAGGCTATGCTAATGGAACAATCCCTGTTTACTAGAATTTTAGCAGGAGCATAACTCTGAGAGTAAATGAAGGATCCAGTATGTCCTGAATAAATGTATCTGCTGTTTGGAACCACAGCGTGGTCCTGCGAGTCTTGTGTCAGAGCTACATATATAGAAAAACACCCCTCTATTTGAATTTCCTAATTTTTTCAGAAGTAGAAATCTCAAGAAAACATCTACAAATTTTAAATCCATATTGGAGGGTAAATTGTAAACAAAACAACCAATTTAGGATTAATACATGTAAATCCCTTGCTTGCATTGTCTGTAGATGCTAAACATTCTGTTAATCATGAGTTTGAAATGAGTACAACTTCACTGTTTCAAAAAACAGAGATGCAGAAAAACGGTGCTTAATAGAGCTGTATGATAGTGGAGATGAATTTAAATCAAGAGTAACATTGACTAATATACATAAGCTGCAGATGCCAGCAATACTGAATAGCCATTTGTCAATATATCAACCAAAACCAAACCTCTGCAGCAATGTTACAGAATTGTTCAGGTTATTGATGCAGAAATATATTGTGTCTAATCAGTCCCCCTACATTCATATTCAGCCTTCTGCACTGTGCCATTGGTTACATTTTATTTTCTTTGTGTACCTCTTGAGGGAGAGGAAAATGTAACAGCATTGCAATTGCAACAGTACTGCAATTTTGCAGTACAGTACATCTTTAAAAAATATTTAATTGATTCCTGACTAGTTGCTTTGCTCATGTGAAAAGTAATTGGAGGCTACCTGAACAGCATCTAGGTTCAGCGCTGAAGTACACTTCTGAAAAGGACCACTGGGAGGGTCAGTAACACCTTTCTCATTTAATACATCTCATGAGCAAATGCTATAGCTTTTTCCCTCATGACTTGGAAATTTTATTCCCATTGGTGAGCTGAGCACAGAGCTAAAGCCTGATCCTGTCCATAGTACAGGTGCAAGTAAACAATCTTTTGCAAGTCTGTTTCTCAGTTATATGTAAATGACTTGTACTTGTTACCAGGAAGACTTTGCAGCAGCCTACTGTGGAAATAGAAAGGGAGATGGAGGTGGGGAAGTGGATCGCTAACAGCTAAGTAGCACCCCTGCTGCAGATTTGCAGTGCTTAAAGCCAGAGCACCAGATCAAAGCAGTGTCCCATGTGTCTGCTGTGTCTGAGAACATCCAGTGTCCAGCAGAGAGCAGGAGCACAATATCTGCAGTGCAATGATAGCAAGTCAAAAGCCTTTCACTGTAAGCACCTTGCAGGAGACAGTGGAGATGCCATATTTATAAATAACCTATTAGATCACTGACCAGTTTGGACTGTGGAGGCAGTTCTTTTAGTAATGTAAGCAAAATTGGTAACTAGGAAGATCAGACTGGAGAAATGCAGCCGTGCACTGGTGTCACACAGTAAAACTGTTCTGTGGCCAGGGGTGGGCGCAAGTTGAAAAATGTTAGCACTGGGAGCTTACAGTAGTTGAGAAAAAGTAGTAAAAGCTTGACAGAGACACCAGCTTTTGCAGCACCATAATAGTTCTCTTTTAAAGAGCAGGTTTAGTTTAAACAATGTGGAAACCTCTTGATGTACCCAATATGCAATGTGTGAAACGGTGCCCCTAAGAAATAAGGCTCTGTTTAACCGGAAGAAGCAGGAAATTTGCCAGCTAATATCAGACGCTATTGTAGTACTTCATGGCAGCTTATACAGAGCAGATTAACAGTTCTGAGCCTGAGAAACCTGTTGATGTTTTCATGTTACAGTGAGAAGGAATACTTTTATCTAAGTCTTGGTTATTATTTGATACTTTAAATTCAGCAGTGGCTGTGTTGTAGTCTGGGATGATAAAAAGTGCCCTGGCAGCCTCGTGCACTGCAGGAATTCAGCCAACCGCTTTTATGTAGCCGGGTTTCTCTCAAGGTCAGGTGCAGTAGGTCTTCCCTGAAAGCACCAGCACTCGGCACTGGCCTAACTCCAGCACTGGTCTTTTACTCACTGTAGCTCAAGAGAAATGTACTTGCTGTTTTCCATCTCCATTTTATTCTTCTCTGATAGCAAATTCATTACTTTAAAATGACTTTCAATTGGTTTGCTGACTTTCAAATACCTGTTTATCTTTATTTAGGTGTTCTAAATTCCCCCAGATTATCTTTGCCTGGCTGAAGAGGTGTGAGCAAACTATTTAGGCTGTTGCACATACCTACTATTGCATTAAGGCAGTGAACTGAGTAGATTAACTTTTACGGTTTTATAATGGCATGTTGCTTGCTTCATTAATATCTACTATGTTGCTGTAATGATGTTCTACCCTTAAGGGTTTCCACTTTCGAAGACTGCAGCCTAATATGATTTGGGTTTTTATCATCTCTGTCCAGCTTCCCATACTCCTCTTTTGTAAAACACAGAGAAAAAAAAATTAGATCGGGGAACTTTGTTACTCTCACAAGCCCCTGATGAGTTTTAAAAGCAGTGAGGCTTATTTTCATGCTTTCTGGATACCTGAAGTATTGTTTGATAGAAAAACATTTGACCTGTGTATTTAAGGGAATGTATAAAATTTCTACTCAGCCAGGTTTTTAACAGGTTTGTAGAAGATCTAGGAGACCTTTCTGTGTATTCACACCTTTTTGTTCCAAGCATTTGGCATTTCCTAGAGGTTCTGTGTTTTACTTTTTAAAAAAAAAGACAGTTCACTCATTCCCAAAATAAAATAATCTGTAGCCGCTAATTTTCTTGCATATTCCATTTTGATTCTAGAAAATTTATGCTATATTTCACTGAATCTGGATCCTAGATCTCTTCTTCAAACTCAGCAAAAAAAGTCATAGACCTGATTTCTTTTGTTTCAGAGGAGAGGAATTTAGATTGTGTACATTTTGCAGACCTTTACTAGAATTGTAATGGTTGAAACCTTTAGCTGGTGATACTCCCCTTCCTTGTTGAAGCCCATTTCCAGAAGCTGGAGTGACTAATAAAGATGATGTTTTGCCCTTCAGTGGCACTAATGCGCCATAGCCACTTGGCAGTTTAGTCAGTGAGTGTGTCATGTTAAACAAACATGTGTAGCAGAAGCCTTGATTCCAGAGGGCTTGTCTGCAAGTTGAGACCCATGGGGTTTCTCCATTGTCTGCCCTGCGTTCTTCCCACTGATGGTGTCACAAGTAGGTTCTTTCTCCTATTCTTAGCCACATATTTTCATGACACAGGCACATGATATCTTTCAGCAGTTACAACTGGAGGCTACAAATCTGCTGTAAATAAATGCATCTTGCACAAATATACATACAGTTTGAAATATATTTAAAAAAAGAAAAAGCCCATTCCTGTACAGCTGCTCTTCTGCTGTGTATGGGTGAAAGTGCTTCAGTAAGCTGGGAACACAAGTACCACTTGACATTATGGGGACTTGTACCATTAGTTTCTATGTGTTCATTACCCTTATGTCTAATTAAAATCTAACAGGTAGCATCTTCAAAGCATAGTATTAATTACTGACGTAAAGAAATGTCATAAACAGGAAAGAAAGGACCAGAATAAGAAAAGTAGTCTTATTTATATCACTGCTACTTTTTTCTAACCATTTTCAGTACGTCAGTCCAGCATCTCCATTTCAGAGCTGGCAGAGTCAGATAACTGTCTCTTTTAAGAAACATTATCAGAGAAGGAGTTCCCTGGACAGCATTTCCATAAGTACACTCATGCAGAAGTGCAGAAGACTACTGCCCAAGAGCATTAGGGCTGCTTAGGAATAATCCGTATTGTCAGGAATGCCTTGAAGAGTTTCCAAGAGGGACTAGAAATCTTGTAATTGTAAAACATGAATGTGTCAGCTATAAAAACAGACGAGAATTTTCCACTTGGCTTCTTCCCCTATTTGGACTTCCTATGAGCTAACGTAATTGCAATTAGAAGGAAAATGAAGAACAGTGCCATAGCATTTGCAGCTGAAGGAGGTAAAGAGCTAGGCTGCAGTACGGCCATATGGCAATGCTAGTAGCTTACCTCTGATCTCAGGGAATAAGGTAGGTGCTTTGCCGTTTTGATTACGGTATGGTGAAATGGTCCCCACGTGTGGGTTTGTGGTTACTGAAATGACTAAGATACCATACCCCTGCTTTCCCTTAAGACTCTTAGAAAGTGAAACAGCCTTAATGCTCTTTTTGTTCAGTCTGCTTTAAGAAAATGGATTTAAAGCAACGGCTTGAGATGCCTGCTGAATGTATTTGATTGTGCTCCACACTGCTGAGGACCAAATAACCTGGCTGTGAAATGTTGGGTGTATACCTGACTAGGATATGGTTCTCTGCTTTTAGTCTTTTTTTCCCTTCCCCCCTGCTCCCCTTCAGCTTTGTGGTGGAGATACTGGCAATGCCCATTGATGAGTATGTGAAGGAAATAGAACATTGTAGCACCTGATAGCATTAAATATAAAGCGATAGGCTGGGAGGAGGTCCTGTCCCTATTCAGTTAGTGAGACTGCTCAAGCTGCAGGTTTTTCCACGGAGTCCAGGTGTACGTTGCAGTGAAGCCAAGTGCTGGTACTGAGAGGCAGTGGCACTGCACGTCTTTGAAAGCAGTGGTGCCTGCTACATGCGTGCTGCATTCCCAAAGAGAGGTACGGTGACACTGGGCAGTTACTCTTCCCAGTATTGGAGAGACAGAGCAGTCGGCAGCTGTAGCTGCTGCTTTTCTGGAGTTGACCCTGTGTTAGTGGGAGCTGACCAGCACTTTCCATAGGGCACTCCTGCCCGACACGTGTACGTTCAGTCCCTTTGCAAACCAGTTGCTGCCTCTCTAAAGACTGCAGGGTCTCAGTTTCGGTTTCTCTACTGTGGGCAGCTTAGCTGAAGACTACCACAGCTCAGCAGGACTGGCCCATGAAAGCTGCCAGAAAGCCAAATACCACCTCCCAAGATGCTTGGCGAGCAGGCTGCCCAGAGGAGCTGCTGCTTCTAACTGCCTGGATCTCTCCCTTCAGACAGCCCTGCATGAGAGCTGCTAGATCCACTGAGAGCTGTGGTAGTAACTTTGCACCCGGTGCATGGAGAAACTCCCCAGTCAAATCATGCCTGTGATCTTTTCTTCGGGGTTTTGATATCACTTTCTCAAAGCTGTGCGGGTAGTTCAGCAAACTCCAGCAAGACTTCTTTTTGACTGACTTGGTGCCTTGCAGAGAAGAGTCTCACCTCTGTGGGTCCTATTTTCTCAGTAATCAGTCTGGGAGTCTAGGCCAGGCAGATGGGTCATTCTCTCTGCTTTGCCTGCCCCTTGGCATGTATCTGGGAATGTGATGTTACAGGATCTTCACTGCTCCTGGTATTTTTCAATAGTAACAGTTATTTGCTGGCCAAATAACTCAGTTACTGATCTGGAGACCAGCTAACCTGCATCATTTGGGGAGCAGCAGATCAGATCTGAGTGGGAGGAGCTGCACCGGCTCATTTGAAGACTTTTCTGACCCTGTTACAGTGTGAAGACAAATCAGCTTCATTAAAAACAAACAAATAAAAAACTGGAACTGGGATTCTCAGCTCTGTGAAAGCTCTCAGTTGTGCTTGGCAGGTGACTGTCGATAACTCCTAATGCAGTGGAAATGTGTTTCCCGTTCCTTTGTAGCTATTTGAGGTCTTGTGAATGGTGTGTTATTTTGCATATTATATGTTGCTTGGTGTATCAGAAATATGGTGTAATTTTATTTGTATGTACATACGCCTTTTCAAAGTAACTTCAGCCGCAAATGTTTACTTCATTAGGTTAAATTATTATGAACTGAGAAATGTAGATATTGCGTAGCTTTCAATAATCTTTTTGCATTTTGTTAACGTACAACAATCATTTTATTCAGTCTAAGTGAAATAATATAGCAGGGTATTTAATGCACTTACGTAGCAGGATCTTTATGTAACATAACCTTAATGCTGGGTTTTAAAAACATCCATCCATTTTTGTATAAGAGTACTGAATCTCACTGTTTGGTTCTTTTTTTTTTTTTTTTTTCCCCCCCTGCTTCTTGCTGCTCTAGGATTTTGGCATCATGTTTACCCATCACATTGTAACAGTCACCCTGATAACCTTCTCATATGTAACCAATTTGACACGAGTTGGAACCTTGACCTTATGTCTCCATGATGCGGCTGATGTTGTCCTAGAGGTGAGATAATACGTATATCAGTGTCTGTACATGGTATTCACTATTCTGAGAGCTAGCATGTCAATAGGTGGAATCTATTTGTTATTCAAAACAAGTATTTCTTAAGCAAAGAGGCCAATTCAAGATGGTAATAGTGATTAATATAGTGTATTTCCTTGCTGAAATATATTACACTTGTAGCAGTGCATGGTTGTGACTTTAGGCTGTTTTATCCCTTGATAAGTTGCTTGTACAGAGCAGAAACTGGTAATGCATTGCATGCCAGGGAAGGTTACACACAGGTTTTAATTATAACATGGTAAAGTCAAAAGCTCAAAGCTGCAAAATCTGGAAAGTGATGACTCTGTGAGATGGAAGCTCCTGGTTCTTGACCCCTCTGAAGTGATGTGTGGGGCAAGAACCCTATCTCCGAAAGAATCAAGGTGTCACGGTTTGATTCTGCTGTGCTTTGCTGGGCAGAGGGTGCTGGACTACTTAGTGGCTGTTCTGTGCACAGGCAGTGAGCTGACCTCTGGTCCCCAGGATTTTCCAGGCTCCTGTGCCTCCGCATCCAGATGCCAGTATTAAACAGTTGGCTTTGGAGAAGAAGGATGATTGAAATTCTTTTAAGTCAAGATGGTCTGTAACTTCCGTAGTGGCAATTTAGAGATGTTGTCATCCTGTATCTGCATCAGTTCTCAGACCGCTGTGGTTGATGCTGGGATCGGGCTGTCTGTGAACTCTCCTCCAGGATCAAACCAAAGTTAATAACTATTTTGTCTGAAATTATTTTTTACTAAAGTAGTTGCAGGGATTCTGTTAATGCAAGAATATAGTCTCACTGTGTGAGTCACCTATTGCAGAACCAAAATCCTGCCATTCTGATTCGATAGCGCTGTAAATCTGTTTTTATTTTTTAATATTTTTTATCTAGAAGGCACATGACTGCCTGAGATAGAAAGCAACAGAGAATCTGGATTTCTCCTGATAGAAATAATTACATCTTTACAAGTTTATTTTTCTGTTTTAGCAATGTGTGTAGATCCATTCTGCTAGCTGTGGGTTCACCCAAACTTTCTTCATTCCTCTTTTCTCGCCACCAGACAGATGTACTTGACAGTGTTCATTCCAGATCAGACCAGTGCCTGTGGAACTATAAAACCACTGGAGAGCAGCTGCAATAGGCTAGCTAAAACCTTACCTTGAACACAATGAGATACTTATTTTTTC
Organism: Aptenodytes patagonicus; assembly: GCF_965638725.1. Taxonomy (NCBI): domain Eukaryota; kingdom Metazoa; phylum Chordata; class Aves; order Sphenisciformes; family Spheniscidae; genus Aptenodytes; species Aptenodytes patagonicus. The sequence continues at coordinate 53,964,079 of NC_134954.1, read as the reverse complement.
TGAATTCCTCTGTTCATTCACTGGCTAAGATAAAGAGAAATTGCTGATATTCTCACGTGATTTGCAAACATTCAGCAAATACAGTTCCCCATGAGGCACGTACTTTAGTGGTCTTTCTAATCAATTCGTTCAGTCTGTTCTGACTGGAAATACTAAAGCCAGTCTGAAGTGTAAGAAAGGAATTGCAACTCCTGAGAAGCATTTACTAAGAGGGCCATTACGACTCAGGCAACAAACTTTCTCCTGCTAGGGCAATTGGGTATAGCCCTGGTGCCGTATGAGAGAAGATGGACTCCTACACACTGCTGGCATTACTGAGGGGAAAGTCAGTACAGAGAAAGAAAATTATCAGACTGCAAAAGAAGCTGGTAAACTATCTTGCCATGATGGGTCAGTTGTGCACCTGACCTGTTTTACATATTATATATTTGTAAAAATGAAAAGCTATTTCCAGAGGCCACTAGACTCTTTCCACCTACCATTTCATAATGAAACATGTCTAGTGGAAAGCTGGAATGCAACATTTTTGCTATTCTTATTGCAGAACGTAGTATATATTGGTAGGAATACTGGAGGTCAAGTTTTTTCCATAGGTCTTAAGGCATCTGCAGGTACAGAAGAGTCATAGCAGGATTTTCAGGAATACATAGCTGTTCTCTTAGGTCTGAGTGAAAGTTATCTTGGATACTCAAAGCAGCCTAGCCATGGCAGGACAGACCAAACGTAGTCATTTGCTTGCCTAGGAAGCCATTACATTAGCTTAAGCTGAAATGTAGGCTACTGAGAGGCAACTTTCAGAATCTCAGCTAAGTTGTTTTGAGGGGTCTTGGGTATCATGGCACTGCAGTACAGCTTGTGGGTTGGAAACACTGTAACCTAACCTGCTGAAGCACTTAAAATTCCACCCATTTGGGGACCTTGAGACTTTTCAGCTTCAATTAATGAACACTGTGACAGTTTTGATGCCAGTATATGGGTGTGAGTAGTTGCCAATTTGGTATGCTTCTGGTATATGAGCCTCACGCAGCTGACAGTTCAACCTGAATCCTTTCTGTTCAGGTTACAGCTATCTCCTAACGCACTTTTCTAAAAGAGCAGGGAATGGACACTTCAGACCAAGGCAAATAGCCACGCTGTAAAATAAATGGATTTAAATAGACTAGCAAGACTATCTGGAAGAGCTGTGTTATTCAGTTGTAGTCATGGTTTTTAAGCGTTGAAAATTGTGTTGTATTGTCTTAGGTGGCCCAATTCCATCCAACAACATACCCTTTCCCTTTTTTTGTAGTCCTTCCTTATCAATATCATTTGTAGATATATTATTTGAGAACTGATGACCCAACAGCTGTACTGTTTTTGAGAAATGGCATGATACTACTACAAGTTGCTGTAGCAATAACAGCTTCACATACTATGAAACCAGCTTTTTTAGAGTGCCACCATGGAAATACATCCAAAATTCCTATCTGAACTTTCAGTCATCTGCAAATCAAGGTGTCAGTAACTCTTCTGCTTTGCATGTTGGCACCGAAGTGTTCTCTTTTCCTTAAACCAGACTGTGAGTACAAACTGCTAGGAAACTCATTTGTGTCCACTGTAGAATACAGGGCTGATTCAGAAGGGCTGTTTTCTTTGCAGCACTGGTGGCTTTCGTCATATTTTGTGAGCTTCCTAACTTGTTTTCTGTTAGTGAGGATATCCTTTATGTTCAGATTTTGAGTGGAAACATTGCAGAAGTTATGTAACATCCAAAAGTGCAGGTTGGTTTTGGCATCCAGATTGTCTGACATGAGCATTGAGCACTTTCAGGTTCAGTGTGTTTGTACCAAAAAGTCAGACAGAATGCAAGAGTGTCTCTCACCATTTTAGACAATTCTCTGGTTTGAATTCTGCATTCAGAATAGTATTCTATATGCATAGTTGTGGTAATTTTGCTCCCTCTTAGCCCTCTGGAAAGTCTGCACAAGTAAGCATCTTCTCATTATGGGAGCTAGATACAGGCCCCTCAGAGGGGGTTTTGAAAGGGTTCCTATTGACTTAAGTGGGCACTAAATCAGGCTCTTCATATACTTCATTGTGCAGTGACTCTCTGGATACATTTGACAGAAAGCATAAAGAAGGACTGTCCCTGCCTTGAAGCAGATGTTTTAAAATAAGTAATTGCTTACACACATGAACGCTGTGGAAGCAGCATAGACATCTTAAAACAAGCTTGCTTGTACATGCTGTTCTCTTCAGGGAGAAGAGGGCAAAGAAACTTCAGGGAAGATCAGTGTTTTAATGAGTGGTTTGAGTGAAGAGTAATTAGTAGACTCTTTTACTGAGGAGGAGTCAGAAGGCTGCATGAAGACAAATGAGAGAAGCATGTAAAAATAGGTGTAGAGCAATAAGTTGGAAAGCAAAAGTTGGAAAGAGAGGGGAAGAGAGCTTTGGAAAAAGTTTTGAAGGGGAGGGATATAATCTTAGAGGTAGAAGCTGCTCTGTATAGGTCAGAAAGGAAGAAGAGATGCTGTAGGAGAACATAGGATATGGGGCACAATAGAGGATTTGAGACGAAGTTTGTATATAGCAACACTAGAAGGTCAGAGAGCATGGGGCAGGTGGAAGATGGATGGATGCTGAAAACGCAAGTGGAGCATACTGGAAAGGTGAGAGACAGGTAAAGAGGTTGGGGACAAGGACAGCATAAACACAGTGGGGTTCAATAAAAGGTTTAGAAGAGTTTTCTGAATCTGAAATTGTAGGATTTCAAAAAGGAAATTGAATAGGAAAGGACAAAATGAGAGATGTACTCTGGTTTTACGCAGTCTGGGTTTTTTTCTGAGAAGACATTTTCCACCTGCCTGGTGGAGAGGAGTTACAAGGTCACTGTGAGGTGGCCCAATGAAAATGTTAGAGATTTCATAAAAATTTGATTTCTTCTTCTTACACAATACAAGAGAACTCAGTTGTCCTCACAGAAGTAAACAGATATTTCTTTCTTTTACAGGCTGCCAAAATGGCAAACTATTGCAAGTGTCAAAAACTGAGTGACCTTCTGTTCCTTACATTTGCCATTGTCTTCATTGTCAGTAGGCTTGGCATATATCCCTTATGGTGAGTAAGCATATCGTTTTCCTCAAATGCTAAGCATCAAACAAGTTTGGAAATAACTATGTTATAATTGAACATGATTCATTAACATTACTCTGTTTCCCAACGCACCAAGGAGAGCTTCAGATATAACCAGGTGCTGAAATAGCCTATTTGCTAGACTGCCATTGTGTTTACTGTGTGCTAGACAAGAAACATATGGGGCTTCTGCTGGTTTTAAGGTAGAAGTGGGTTGGAGACCACATAGCTTCAGGTTAGCAGTTGATTGCCTGTGTTGGCAAGAAGTTAGAGGAGAAATAAAATATTAGTCACCGAAGACTGACCAGAGGCTAAGCTCGAAGCTAGGATCTTCTCATTAGCTTTATGAACATGTTCAGCTTAAAGAAAAACACAGTGAGATAAGGAAAGTCTGGCCTGCTTAAATCAGTATAAGGATGTTATTGCCATGCAGATTGCAATACTGCAGGCTACTCCTTTTCCAACCCTCCTTTGAATTGGGGGTCCTTGGGAAGCTGTGTAATACATATATCTATAAGCTAGTTATACAGGTGTTACTGTAATCTCACCTCTTCCCAGACAAAGGCAGCTGCTTGCATGTGCACATTCTCTTCTAGGTACACACACGTGCATGCACACAAACAGGACATAGATGTTCAATTCTTTAACTAGGGTCTTCAACGTCCAGAAGGCAGCTGGCTAGTTAGGAAATACACTGATGTACTTCAGTGTAGAAACCCATTCAAGTTTCTCTGTAACCTGTGCCCTATATATGAGGAGGGCTGGGAGAAGGCGTTGGCCTCACTATTCTGTGTTCTGGATCCTTCCTTTCTCTTGTATGAACAGAACTAACCCAAATCTCTGTATCCCTATGAGAGCAGGAGGTGTCTGTCATTGCATCAGAAGATAATAGTGACAGTTTTGGTTTTGGGAAGCACCAAGAATGCCAGAAATGTTACGCTTTGCAGAGTTTTATTTAGAGAGATTACCACCAAGTTCTTTATTTAAGCATGCAGAGGATTTACAGATGCCAATATCAACCTCTCTGCCACAGTCTCCTTTCAAATCCTCTGTAATGTTCTCTCTTTGGGGTTTTGTTAATGCAAACAGGGTAAGACCAAGGTGCCCTTAGGGAGCTGTGTCATCAGCTCTGCTTAACAGTACAATGAAGAAGTCTCATTTAGCATTTAATGACTCCAAAGATAACATGATAATGCCTGGTCCCTACTGCGCTATGAGTTGGTGAAGGACCATGACAAAAGGAGAAAATGGATAGACACACAAATTGTGTGTTTAAAAATGCTTGGGTTTTTTTTTCAAGGAGCAATTATTTGTTTCTTAAACAGCTTTGCTTCCCTTTCCTCATTCCTTCCTTGAAGCTAACTTGGCCATTCACTGAATTTCTGTAAATGAAGTAAGCTAGTTTTTCTACTTGCATGATCTCAGATAGGAAAAATGGTGGCACTCCTGCTCATAGGATTTCATCTGCCTGTTGCATTCTGTTTTATACTGAGAAATGGAGAGAGGACCCAATTCCACCAGTGCAGTTCTGCCACTGGAGGCTGCAGTACATGACTGCTTCAGGGAAGGCTCAGTCAGGTGATGACTGGGTTCACAAAGGGGAAGGCAAAGGGGAAGTCATACTTGACCAACCTGATAACCTTCTATGATGAAATGTCTGGCTTGGTAGATGAGGAGAGAGCAGTGGATATAGTCTACCCTGACTTCAGTAAGGCTTTCAACACTGCCTCCCGGAAGATCCTGAGAGAGAAACTGGTAATGTATGGGCTAGATGAGCAAACAGTGAGGTGGACTGAAAACTAGCTGAGCAGCCAGACCCAGAGGGTGGTGATCAGTGGTATGAAGTCTAGTTGGGGGCCAGTAACTAGCGGTGTACCCCAGGGGTCAATACTGAGTCCAGTCCCATTCAACATCTTCATTAATGATCTGGATGATGTAGCAGAGTGCACCCTCAGCAAGTTTGCTCGTGTTCCAACCTGTGAGGAGCAGCTGATACGCCAGAGGGTTGTGCTGCCATCCAGAGGGAAGGAACCTGAACAGGCTGGAGAAACGGGCCAACAGGAACCTCATGAAGTTCAGCAAAGGGAAGTGCAAAGTCCTGCACCAGTATATGCTGGGGGCTGACCAGCTGGAAAGCAGCTTTGCATAAAAGGACCTGGGGGTCCTGGTGGACATCAAGTTGAACATGAGCCAGCAATGTGCCCTTGCAGCAAAGAAGGCTGATGGTATCCTGAGGCTGCAATAGGAGAGGTGTTGCCAGCAGGTTGAGGAAGGTGATCCTTCCCCTCTACTCAGCACTGCTGAGGCCACCCCTGGAGTACCATGTCCAGTTCTGGGCTACCCAGTACCAGAAGGTACAAAGCTACCAGAGAGAGTCCAGCAAAGGGTCACTAAGATTGATTAAGGGATTGGAGCACCTCTCACATGAGGAAAGGCTGAGACAGGTGGGACTGTTTAGCGTAGAGAAGAGAAAGCTCAGGACAGATATTATCAATATATATAAATATATGAAGGGAGAGTGTGAAGAAGACTGAGCCAGGCTCTTTTCAGTGGTGCCCAGGGCCAGGACCAGAGGCAATGAGTATGAACTGAAACACAGGAGGTGCCATCTGAACATCAGGAAACACTTTTTCACTGTGAGGGTGACTGAGGACTGGCACAGGTTGCCCAGAGAGGTTGTAGAGTCTCCATCCTTGGAGATACTCAAAAGCTGTATGGACATGATCCTGGGCAGCCTGCTACAGGTGACCCAGGTTGAGCAGGGCAGTTGGACAGGATGACGTCCAGAGGTCCCTTCCAACCTCAGCCATTCTGTGATTCTGTGAGCTGCCTTATGTGTTTAGCTGTGACTCCAGCATTTAAACCTCACTCTGTATTATTTGAAATGGCAAAGAAGGAACTGCTGACTTGAAATTTTTTGTTATTCAAACACAAACTTTACCAGATCACTGCTATGTGCTTGCCTTGCTGAATAGTCAACAAAGAACAGATTAATCTTGTCCAGAGTGCATGATTTTGAAGGAGGTCATTAGTCTTCACGCATTTAACTAGAAGCAGCTGCCCAATATCCTTTTTCTCTTAAGACATCTGAAAATCAGCAAGGTCAAGATTTTCCCATCCTTTATATCCTTACTATGGTAGTCAAGTTTTGGAAAGTCCACGCTTTCAACCTGAAGTGTTTAAAATAACACTGTGTGTTTATAACTGGGACTGAAGCTCAGAAACTGGAGGTTCACGCTGTCTCGAGTGATTTCTGTGAAGTGTTGCAGCCAAGTGTCACGCTGTGCAGGAAGCCCTTGCTAGGACTAGGCAAATTATAAATTAAAGATTGACATGGCTAGTGGGAATCAGGCGTCATAGAGCTGAAGTCTGTGTAAGTGTCCCTAATACACACCTCATGCTGTCTGACTGGCAGAGTCCCGGAAGAGATTACCAGCACAGCGATAAGTTATCTAGCAAGTGTCAAAACTTGAGCCCTGCTTTACAGCTGTGGCATTTTGTGCTGGTGTTCTGGATGTGCCCATCCGTTCCCGTATATGTTAGGTGACAGCAGCACTTCCATGCCACTTTAGGTTGAACCTTGTCTGAATCCTGCTCTATAGAGTAGCACTGGCCCAGTGTGCTGAAAGCAGGGTAAAAATCAAACCGAGTAGATTTGGGGAAGAGAGAAAGGGAAGAGGGCTGCACAGTAGCTTCTGTTGTTGATGTCGGCTCCCTTGGTACTGAATATTGGGCTAATGAGGGCAGCAGGTTACAGCCGTGGGTGAGGTTTGCTGCTGGGATGGAAAAGATCAGCATAGACTCGTGAAGGCAGAGGGATTGTGTATTATGGGAATGCAGCAGCCGACAGTGTGCTGTGTGCTCCTGTGTCACAGATGGAGTGGTTACACTGGCGATCCCTCTGCCTCTCCTCCCCCTTAATGAACGTGTTCTGTCGTTGATTTATTTGAATATGGAAATGGTTCAGTGTGGTGTATATGATCTTTGATTTTTAAGCCCATCTTATTTCCAGATGAAAGCCTTGATGTAGGTACTCGTAATGGTTACCCTTACATACACCTATAATCACAGAGCCCGGAGGCAGTTTCATAGTTCTCAGCTGTACTGTTGGCATTGCGTGTGGGAGTCAGGGTTAGCAGGGATGAAGCATGGGACGTACGAGCTTGTCTCTCCCAAATCCTTTTTCTCTATGAAGCAGCAATTCCAAATCTTCACCCCCATTAGCTTGCATGTCAGCAAAGATGAGTCATTGGAGTGGCAGCAGGCCAGGAAGCATAGTTTGCTCTTCTTTGCTGAATATTCAAAATAGCAAAATTTGGTGCCTGATTAATATTACATAAATGTGCAAATTTTTCTAGCATAAAAACTGAGAGGTATAAAATTGGTGTGCGTGTAATGTAAAAGGAAGACTATAATTTATAAGAAAACTTCCCCCACACAGGAAGGCGAATACCCAAGACAGGCTTCCAAAGACATCCCTTATGAAGCACTGGCATGCTGTTGTGCTCCGGCTTTGCACAAGTGCCATTTAATTTTGCATAAAGGTGCTAATAAAGAATTCAGAATGTATCAAATGCTCTTGTTTGAAGGTTGTTTAGCAGCAAGGCTAAGACAAAAGAAACTGGCAATTAGGTATATATTTAGGAGTCTTTCTGCAGGCATCTGGAGTTCATTTCAGCAATAATTCAAAAACCCCAGGACACTTTCTGCCTCCTGCTGCTAAGTGAATGTAGGAGTAAAGCTGCTATTTTCACTGACAAGACATTTTGCTTGTGAAATTCTCTCACTTGCGCATAGTCACTGTTCTAGCAAATTACAACATAAAACACAACTCTCCATAAGTCAGGGTGAACATGATGCCTTCTCAGGTGATACAGGATTGTAGGGAGAATGAAAGCAATCTCAAACCAAAGAATTGATATAAATTACGTGAGCCCTTGGCTAGTCTAATCAGGCTGGGCAAAGCAGTTACCTCAAGCCTGCCTTTATTTCAATAAGCCTTGCAATTCCTCTTCCCCAGGCCTCAAATGCTTGTTTTTGCCGTAGTTACATGGACATAGTCTTCTCCCTGTTAATAAAGGAATGGTTTGCTTTTTGCTGTTGTTTTGTTTTTCTTTCATATCCAGGAAGGGAAACTCCATGGGGTCATAATATTTATTCATCATTTTTTGAGGTGTGCAGAGGACAAACAGGCATCTTCCAGTCCAGCAGATGTGAGTGAAGAAGGTGATGCACTGCACTTTCCAGTCTTTCTTTGCTCATTGCTAGCTGCAGAGTTCACGTTGTGAGAACCGTGAAACTCCTCAAGTCTGGGCTGTACAGGAGACCCAAGACTACTCACTTATTTTGCTTATGCTTCTGGAATACATGCTTTTTTTGACAGGGCAGTTTGAATAAATCTCCTAATGCTGTGAAGAGTTTCGTATCTGAAACTGGTTTCACGGAGTGACCATGAACCAGGGTATTTCCAAGAGCTTCAGTGGAAGAAAGGTGGTTGATGTGGAGGGAGATACAAGGTTACTAAACCTGTTCATCATTTTAAAAGATAGCTTAAGGTAACTGCAGGTAAAGGTGTGACTTTTGGGTTTGAAAGAAGAAGGAGAAGGCTCCCAGGAAAGCTAGGCTGAAGGCACCAAGCTGGGTAAATTCAGGTTGCTCTGACTAGTACTAGTATGCAGTTGTTTTTCACTACTTTTGGTTATTTTTATAATCGGTTATATTGTATGAAAGGTAGAACACAGTAGGTTTCAGGGAAGCATTGCTGACAAGTACTGCCATCAAAAGGCAAGGAAGCAGGGAAACAGCATTGGCATTCATGCGACCTGTGAGGTCTCAGCATGCGCATATTACATATGTGCACTGACAAATGTAAAACAGTGGCTTAACCGTACAAATGTAAATGAAAACCTGATTTAAGCTGATTATAAAGAACACAGGTCATGTTCTGCATGTGCTGTCCCCCAAATTCTCATCTAGGCAAATTTGGTATAATCCAGGTAGTCTGTATGCCTTCCTGTCTTTGATCTCTTCAGACACCGTCAGTGCCTGGACTACTGTGCCATGTTAAAAACTGTGAGGACAGACAGTCAACCACTTTGGTTAGTTGGTATGGTCTTGTTTAATGTTGGTAGGTATGTCTTAACTGGATCTTCCATTTGTGAGTCTGTTTGGAAAGGTTCTGTCAAAAAAAAAAAAAGATGGCAAAAATAATTCTCATTGTTACAACCCAAAGCTGTTTCAGGTGCGTGTCTCCTCATCAGCTGCTGCAATGCACAGTTGTTAAATGGGATTTTTATGCCAACAAATCCTATATAAGCATGGGTCTGCCAGTCCTCAGAACAACAACTTTGTTCCTTGTTATTCTTTCATTTTTTTAAAGCTCATGAGAGTACACACAGTCTGGCTCATGGCTGGTTTCTAATTGCCTTTTCACGGCAATGAGTATGTGCATGAACCAGACAAGCATGGCATGATCCTCACCGAGTTAAAATTAATGTCTGTTCACCATGGTGTGCTGTAATGAATCCTAGTTACTTATTACCAGTCTTTCTCTCATCTCCGCGTGACTGGCTGAATAGCTCTTCCCGAGTTTCATCACTGGTTGAACAATAGGGTGGGATATAGCCATGCTGTTAATGCACACACTGGGTCTCCAAATAGTGATCCAGTATTGCCACTTTGCACTGTTCTCTCTCCTTTCTTTTATCCTGGAATCAGCTTCTCTCTGAGCAAAATTGCAGCTTGAGATACAAACAGGGCAGCGCAGAGCCCCCATGAGGAGCAGCTGCTGCAAAGATTTGCTGAACCTCTCTTTTTCCTAGCTTTGTTCTTTTTCCAGCTGATATTGACTGGTTTTGTGCAGCTCTTAACATGCAGGGAAGTTGAGTTGTTGTCTTTCATACTGCTTTTCTTTCCTGGCACATTTTCTCCTGTTTGGCCCTTGGAGCACATGTATTGTGGGAAGGCAGCATGTGGACCCTGGCAGAGTCGCCCTGCTTTGTTCCTCTGAACACATTGGTAAAACAGAAAGCTCAAACCTACCCTTAAAAAGCATCCTACTGTGTCAAAGCAATATGTAGGCACTAGTTAAAGCAAGAATCCTGGTCAGTTACTTGGCATGGTAAGAATTTAGGTAGCCAGATAAATCCCAACTGCCCAGACCTTGCCTGGACTCTGAGTGAACACAGTGTTTTCTGATAGTTTCAGTTACTCTTGCTGGATCCTGAAGTCAGTGAAAACCTTTCTAGCCTGGAGTATAGAGCTGGACAAACATCTCTGTTCTACAGTAAAATAACTTACTTTTTTATTAAGAAAGTAAATCTCTTCTGACATTGTTTTGAGCTCATTTTGCTCAGAATATTGTCTAAACCAGAGCACAATCTAAGTTGTTTGTGGGTAGCAGATATTGAAGGAATAAATTATGATTTTGATCCAAGGTACTTGATTCCTGATGTTATTCATGCTGTCAGTGAGTGGATGCTGTAGAACTAACAAAAATTATCTAATGTGCTTATATTTCAGGCTGTTTGTACTTTCAGCAGGCAACTTATAACCCATCAGTTTATCAAGAACATTTAATAAAGTTTTTGGCAAGCTAACTACAGTATATTTGAAGAACTCATAGACTTCAATTTATGGATTAAAAAGAAGGTTTAATTAACTAAGTCTCCATAAATTTGCTCATAACTCTTGTCTTAGCTCTTTAGCAGAACATACATAATGTTGCCATCCTATCTGCTTTTGACAAAACATTATCTGATGTTGTCCTTCCTAATGCCTGGTTATTTTATTTCCTCAAATTGTTTACAGCGCTTGTGAACTCAGGTCTCTGAGTGCTACATGAAGCAAAGCTGAAGTGTTTGGAGTGCCAGGTGAATACTGATCCAGCTACTTACAGGGAAGCTATAAGAAATGGAAAGGTTACAGGTGTCATTCACATTGTGGGTCTGCAGTGTAAATAACAAAAAGTGGCATTTGCTCAGTGTTTCCATTTTAAGATTTTCATGTGATCACAACAGGAAAAAATTATATTAAAAAGGATTTCATCAGACTTCCAAAGCTGATTCTTGTCCTCATTTTTAGTTTCTACAGTCTGTACCCTGTGGCTATAATAATGCTTTCTGTTGTCAAGGATAGGCTGTTCAGTCAGTGTTCTCACTTTCCTCCTTTTATTATGAAATATGTCCTTTCTAAAACCTGTGCTCTGATTGAAAACAGGTCAGAAACTATTGCTGTGGTACTTCTTTTGCTCAGAATTATTCTGATGAGTGTAAATGTCTCAGGGGAAGGGAAACAGCATTGGTGTTTCTCTTGTGGCCAGACATGTTAGCCACTTTTAAATCAGCTCAGCAAGGCATGGTGACTGGAGAGTATGGATGACCTGAGGAGGCTGAACTGAGGGTTGCTTCTGCCATGGTAGTCAGCTTCCCGTATAAGCTGCTTTGTAGTCAGCTGAAGTTCTCCAAGTCTCCTCTGAAGTTGCATCACTTGCAGGAAGGAGGGGAGAAAAAAAGAGGCTGAGCATGGGCATTTGAAGTTTGACCGTTTTTTTTCTGAGAGAGAGGTATGTGAGGAAACTTAACCCCAAAATACATCTTCAAGCGTTGCCCATTCTGTGGAGGGGAGAGCTGTGCTGGTACGGTAGTACCACAGACAGCAGTCTAGGTGGCTGTAGACAGTTCAAGTACGTGCAAACTTTCTGCCTCTTCTTAACCCCTTTTCTCTTACAGGCTGTATCTGTAGCACCAGGGTTTGCTGTTAGTGGAGCATATTTTGTAGTGCTACAGAGTCAATATAAAAGCAGAACAATGCTACTGGTTCACCATGAGCTGCTGATGTATGTGGGACATAAAAATCACAGCTGTACAAAAGCATGGGAGTATGATAGTTAACTTACCAGCTTGAAATAGTAAATGGCTTTTGAATACCATGATCAACAGCCGTGATGCAGCTAGAGTCTTATTAGTGCTCAGCTAGGAGGAGGTCATTGTGGCTAAACACTTTGGGAGAAACCTAGCACCCATGTAAGTGAGCACATTCTGTGGTTTCATCAATGTTGCATGATAGCAGAGTTTGACTCATAATAGCTATGAAAGTAGAGATCATTATTAAGAAAATTGGATTAAACTGAAAACTGTTTAAGGCTGATTTCCCAGACTTTGGCATGGAGGAAATTCTTATGATGCTTGTGGGGGCAAAGGTACAGTTGATTGGGTTTTGGGTGGGTTTTTTCCCTTCCTATCCACATCTTTTGGCATTTCTTCCACAACTGGACCATAATACTTGAGTCATTTGTTTGAGAGATGAGTCCTTGGCAGACACTGTGCCACCACACTTCCTTAAGCTGCATCATTTTTATGGATTTTAAAATTACTCCATTACTCTAGGGACATGTTCTCAGGACTAGACCAATGCATCCAAAGTGTGGTACTCCTACTATTGATGGTATTTAAGCCACCTGAAGGACATTGGGTACCTGGCAGAGAACTGGCCACAGCTGTTCTGTGATGTTTTGTGGGCTTTTGAACTAGTTCTGTTTAGTTCCTGCATTTACAGAAAGTTTGGATAATCTTTTTCTCCCAAAATGCCTGCCATGGCATATAGCTAAGCACAAGGCAGTGTGTCAGTGTGTGCTCCAAAAGCAAGAGGAAGACATATTCCTTGAGCAGAGGTACTGCACTTATTTTTAGTCAACGGAAAGAGGCATGGGGAAGGCTTTTTTGTTCTCTGATACCTTGTTTTCCAAAGATTGGAAACTGGCCTCCTATAGTTTACAACAAATGCCTTTCCTATTTGGAGAATAACATGAACTCTAGGCAAATGGATCTTGATATGTGTTCCTGTTGTTCATATAAAAGTTTTATGTGTGCCTGGAGATTTTCAGGTTTGGAAGTGTCGTTCTTAGCATAATGTAGTTTATCTGTGCCAGTGTTGTAATCACAGGCCTTTACACAAGCATTTTGCCAGAACACATTACTGATATAACATTTTGCTGAGTATGATTACATTCTGCTAGGAAATTTGAATTCTCTCCATATCCTAATGTCTATTGAAAGACTCTCTGGAGAGTTGAGTTTGGATTGTGAAGGTGTCTCTGACCTTGTGTTCTTGTTTTTTTTCTATCCACAAGAGTGTAAATACTATTATTCATAGCAGTTGCTGCAAAATCAGTTAATGGGTAGTAACTGTTGATGAGAAGGAATTGAGTGAAGAGAAAAGCACAGCTGAACCCAGGACAGTGACAGCTTGATCAGAATGGTCTCTTTTACAGTACATCAAACATGAATAATTTCCTGCCTGTTCCATCATTGTAGTGAAGTAATTGGAAATCCTATTGATCTACGCAGGGCTTAAAATAACACAGTCTCAGTGGCAGGGCTGTGATTTTTGCAAAGAGGTATTGTTCCTGATTAGTATTAGAACAGGAGCCACGCATCTCTACGGCAGCTGAGCTTATATTAGCACCATGTCAGGAAATCCTCTGATGTGGGGCTGGTATGAGTGAGCAGAACTCCATGTGATGCTGAGCTCACTGATAAAATTGAAGTGTGTGGATTTAATGTTGCTCTGAATACTGACTCAAGAGTTTATATCCCTTCTGTCGCTGCATTTTGCAGAGATCTTTCATCAACTTAGTGTCTAAAAGGAGAGGGTAGTGAGCATCACCAACCAAAAAATCTGAGGAATCCATCTGAGATGCTGTTGAAAGATCACCTCTCTCTCCCCCCCATCCTTCCTTCCCTGTTTCAATGATGCTGTGTGGGTGACTGGTTCATCGGACTCTTCTCAGTTCACAGTGGGTCTCTGCTGCTCCCCTCATATTTGCCTTGCACTGATTAGTAGCATAAATCCTACTCTGGGGGACTGAAAACCTAAGAGACAGCGGGATCTGAAAAGGGAAACCAGCTTGTTCTTCCACTCAGCAAGAACTACAAAGCATCTGTTCAGAGCAGAACAGTGATATAGATACAGTCCTAACAGCAGCTGGCCGAGCTGAAACTCAGAAGAGGAAGAAGCTGGCAGTACAGCCATTTGTGTACTGGATTTGCTATAATTAAATATTTAGCTGTGCTGCAGCTTGAGGGCTCCAGGATATGTAAGTGCTATAGACCAAAGTTTCTTGAATTTAATGAGTATTTGGCATGTCATTTCATACCCTTCTCAGGTAAAAAGTTGGGTAACTCATCTGAAGTCTCTCATGCAGAAACATCTGTGTGTCCGGTCACCTGTTGTGTAAAGTTAGCTTAGCATTGTCATTATAAGTAACTAGGACAGCCTGGAATATAAGGTCCTATTAGATTTCAATCAAGGTCTAAATCCCAGAGATAAATCTTGACTACTGATGAAATGTAGCTGATTTATCATGCTATGGCTGATCAACATGTGCACATAAGTGTGCTTTCACACTCCACTGGCTCTTCATTTATCTGTGAATCTCAGTGATTTTTTTTTTTTTTTTTTTACCCGTCAGTTTTATGGGATCTTTTAACCAAGTAGTCCATAGTGTTTTATAAGCAAGCTAATGAATTAATTCTCCCAGCACCTTTGTGTGGCAGACAAGATGTGCCAATACCTTCTGCCCATCTTTAACAAAAAGTAAACTATAGAAAGAAATTAGAAAATTTTTTGGATCACATAGTAAGTTAATAGAACAACTAAATCCAGAATTTAGGACTCATGACTCTTTGTTCTCTGGTCTAGAACACTTTTTGCCATGTATAATGGAGCATAAACTACTATGTTTTGAGGCAGGAGTAAGTGCAATTGTTAATTTTTTTAAAGGAAAAATTCAAAAAAGCAGAAACTTTGAAGCATTGCTCACAGTAGTATTGTTGGATTACTTGCACTAACTAGGATCTGAATTTCATTAATGCCCACCTAGATGTAATTATCTATTTGCTCTGAATGCAGTATTGAAGGATGCCCCAGTGCAGCTGGTTATGGTGCAATATAGAATACTGTTGTCTAATATACACTTGTTAAAGGAGATAAAGACATTTATTCTGAATTATTTAGACAAGCTGGTATCACATTTTGCTGTCCTTGGTTATACTTCTGGCTATTGCACTGTGGTAACAACATGCCTTTCACTCAGCATGTTGCACGCGCAGTATGTTGGTCACTGAACAGTGCTGCAGAAGTTAAGGCAACGTGCAGTGGCACTCATTTCAGCTGCACAGTTTCTACTCCCATTGGCTGTGATAATAGTGCCCATCACCCTGCTATGCTTCATTCTGTGGAGTTTATCATTAATTTCCTGCCTGTCTGGAAGAATGCCTACTCTTTCCACATGGCCTTCATTCTTACTTCCTTTCATTCCTCGCGGGATCCTTTCAGAAACAAACACAGCATGTTTTTGCCAATTCTCAGACAAATGTAAATAAGCATTTTACTCTTCCACCCATCCCTCTCTTTCTTTATCTCTCTTCCTTCATCTCCCTTTTCTTGTTCCATCCCTGGCGCAAGACAAGTGATCAACTTGCCAGGTATTAGTAACTGCTATCGAAGAGCCTGGACTTGTGCCCACTAAGTTGAGGGGAGGGAGTGTAATCTTACCTGAGTCAGTGTATGGGCCTGTTGCCAATAGCCTCCCAAGTACTGCTTAGCTGGCTAGATAAAGAGTTAGATGGTAGAGGAAAAACCTGTGTTATTGTTGATGTGATGCAGTTGATTGTTTAGTAGTTGTTAAAAATGTGTTAATTTTATTCTGAGTATTCAATTAGAGCAGTAGTACAGTAAGTACAGAATTACCTCTCCCAATGGCTCAGATATTGTGGCAGCGTTCCTGAAAGTCTACCACAGATTTCTGTAAGACTAGATTGGATCTTAAGTGGTTAATTTGTTTTCATTTGCCTTCATCAGCCACACTACATAACTCAAAATGCTAAACTAAGAGCTTCACATAGCCAGGTGCACAACCCCGCTTGGGATGTATTTAATGAGAGAGAAGAATACCTTCCATGGGATTCTGTTGTTTTGCCCAGCTATCAAAATCTTTCAGGGCCTCAGTTGCTACAGTCTAGAACCTATTTTCAAAAGCAGAAGCTAACATTTTGTTTCAAATTGAATAGACCTGAGAAATGTGGACCAAAGTTTTCAGAGAGGTCGAGCACTTGCAGCTTAAAGTAATTTCTCCCTGTGAGATCAAGTCCAGCTGTTTCAAGTCAGATAGCCAAGAATCAAAGTTGCCGCCATTCATTATGAAAAGCTGGGATTTAACCACTGGAGAGCTTTGAAAAATTCCAGCAAGCATGTTTGCAGATTTAAGTGCCTGACTGCCTTTTTGAGTATTTGAACCTAAGATTTATTTGCATATACATCCCATAGGCACTTTCTCCTTCATGTAATCCATTCTCATGCTGCTTTTTCCAGTCCCTGTTATTTGTGTAGCTGGTTAAAATGCTTCCGTTGAATCCTTTCAGCAGTGGAATTGGTGGAAACTTGTCTAACCTTTCTTCCCTCCCTCCCTCCCTCCCTCCCTTCCTCAGTCTGTACAAGTAGAATTTCTTTCTGTGTTCTGCCCCCTAACCTTATGATTTTTCTCCCCATTTCAGACTTTTGACATGAAATAATTGATTTATTCTGAGAGAGAAAGCTTTTCTCCGTTTTCTCTATAGTTTTCTGTATTTTTCATTCAGCTTCTGCTCAGCCCTACGTGCTTAGACATAGCCTTAGCTCCGTCTGCACACCTAGCCTGCACATCAAGGTCACTGACCTCTCTTAGCATTGCTGAGCAGTCAGTGAGATCCTTTATGCAGCTTTAATGGAGAGTTCCAGTCCTGTCCTTAGTTTGCCAGACATGAGCACGTTAGAAAGAGGTCTGCTTTTTCAATGAAGGCTTATTTCCCATATCTGATACACAATACATGAGTCATTTGCACAGTGAAACTGCTTTTGGAACCAGAAGCACTCTTTTTGGCCTTGGTATCTTCCTGATGTTTCGGACTTCTGCAAGAATGGACCGTCTGCATCTCTAAGCTGCTTTTTTGACTTGACTCCTACGGAAGTCCCCAGAGTTGAATTTGGTCCAGTGAATGAAAATATAAACAGAAACCTGTAGAAACTGCATTTACAATTCTGGAGCATATAAAATTTTAGACATAAAAAAAGACAGTGGGATGTAAACAATGGTAGCTTTACATACAGGAGTTGTTGATTTCAAGTTTGAATTTCATATAGTGGTTAGGACTAAAATAAGTACTGGTGAAGTAAACCAGTGCTGACTACAGCTGTGTTTTGATATGCATGAGAGTGTCCCCTTGAATTATAAAGTGGGGTATTGCTGTGCCATGTAGAGCTACCATTGGCAGAACAAATTACACAAAGCTGCAACTGAAGAGTTTTAGCTGACAGAAGCAATAATATGATGGGGTTTTTGCAAACTGGAAAAGTTTCCTTTTCTGATGTTCACTCCATAAACAGAAGACAGTGTAAAAACACAGCTGTATAGTAAGGTTATAAAACACCCATTTCTCAATAAATTATGAAGCAAACGTGCAGTTTAGTGTAAGAAGGCAAAAATAAAAAGGTAGAAAATTTATTATGAAATGCCCTACAGTATTAAGGCCAGTGTATTAGAAATCACGGGTTGCTTTTTGACCAATGCTGTTTATACACATAAATCATTACCACTAAATGTTATATTCTGGGTTTGCTGTCTGTATGTACTTCTTATTAATACTACTTGAGCTGATTTTTATGTTGTTGGAAAGGATTGTGGCAAATATGATTGCTTATTAAAAAGCTGAGCCCAGTATCTCTAACTTTTCAAATGAGAACTGTGCTGTTCTGGAGCCCTTACAGGACCTCACTTATGTCTCCTGCCTTCAGACAAAGCTGGCGCAGCCCAAGGGCTGTGCAGTCGTTTGCTTGATTAAATGTGCCACCTAGTGGCTAGCGGGTGATAGTTAATTTAAAAAAAGAAGAACAACATAAAGCCAATGGACTTTTTAATGCATTTTTACACCAGCAGGGAAAATAGATGGAGGTTGACAAATCTTTATATTGCCTTCTTTTTCTCCCCCTAATTAAAAGGCATTCAGAGATCACTATTTGTTTCAAAAAATGCCATTGTTTCTACTGTCCGTTGTCCACTCTCTGTTCTCGGGCTGTTTGCTGAGGTCCAGATTGAAATTGTCTGCTATGGTGGAGTATTTGGGCAGAATAATTAGTGCTGTATTCACAAAGCTTCAGAAGTTATATTGTAACATCACTGTTACTGCCTGCACCTGAAATGTTGATTCTCAAAAACTTGGTTCAAATGCCTAGAACTGCCCGAATTTCATAGAATCATAGAATGTTTTGGGTTGGAAGGGACCTTTAAAGGTCATCTAGCCCAACCCCCCCTGCAATGAGCAGGGACATCTTCAACTAGATCAGGTTGCTCAGAGCCCCGTCCAACCTGACCTTGAATGTTTCCAGGGATGGGGCATCCACCACCTCTCTGGGCAACCTCTTCCAGTGTTTCACCACCCTCAGCGTAAAAAATTTCTTCCTTACATCTAGTCTAAATCTACCGGGTTTTAGTGTATAAACCATTCCCCCTTGTCTAATCGCAACAGGCCCTACAAAAATGTCTGCCCCCATCTTTCTTATAAGCCCCCTTTAAATATTGAAAGGCTGCAATAAGGTCTCCCACCCCTTGCCGCCCCCAAGTATCCCCGCTAAACCTCGCTCTTGCTTGTACACAAGTGGTGTGCAAATTGGATTTTGTGCTAAAAGTGGCCACTAGAGCTACCCAGTACCTTAGTGGTTAGTGCAGGCACCCAGGATGTTCAAGATCCAGGGTTAAGCCCCTTGACTGGTTGATTATTTTGCCTTTGGATTCCTGTTGGTGCTGAGGTTTTCAATAAATAAGAGTTTATGTTGGGACACTTAGCCAAAGCCCCCCCCAGATTCTTACAAAACCCCATGAGGCTGAATCCTGCTGCGTGTGCCATTGTTTCACATGCCACTGAAGTCTCACTTTAATTGAATGGTCTCAGACTGTTTTCAGTGCCACACAGCACATCACTCGCCTTGCTGATACCAAGAGGGCAAAGATATCCATAGCTGTCTACACTGAAACAAACCCATCGGCTTTGAGATTGGGTTTGGGAGAGAGGGCTTCACATGGGAGTACCTAGGTAACGTTGCCTGGCTTTTGGTACAGGTTTGTCTCGTGTAACATGGGAGAGGTTGCAGCTCACTGTCACAGCCTGGGAACATGGTTTGAAGAACATGGTACTGCATGTGGGTTGCACTGTAGTATAACAGTCCTCATACATGCTCTTACCCTGTGCTAATACGGGGGCACCAAACCCCTACTGGAGGCAGTTGAGATGGAAAAGCTTTATTTAAAAAAATGGAATAAAGTAATCTTTGTTATTAATCAGGGAAGGAGTTATTTGAGACAACCCACACCTGCCAGCTTTATAAAAGAAGAGAAGAAATGCACACTGAGGATCTTTGTTTTCTATATGTGATGTTTGCAAAATGAAGTTAAACACTGAAGGCAACATTTTGATGTTGTTTTCTCTCTGGAGACACCTGTGTGATTCAGTCCAAGTCACTATTACTCTGAGAACTAACTATCCATGTGGATCCCATCTAATCAAGTACTTGTCACCTTGATTTAAAAAAGGCTTCTTGTAGATTGTTGGCTTAAGGAAAGTATTATTTTTCTGTCCCTTTCTCTTCTAGGATATTAAACACAACATTGTTTGAACTGTATGAAGCTCTGGGCAATTTTCCTGCCTTGTGGGTCTTCAACGTGCTGCTTGTGATTCTTCAAATTCTGCACTGTTTTTGGTCTTACCTAATCATAAAGGCAGCCTACAAAGCTATTTCAAAGGGCAAGGTAAGACAGCACAGTTCTGTTTCATGTTTAGGGTTTTAACTTTTTCAATATCAGTACAGGGTCACTGACTTTTTGGTTACTTTTTCTTTCTAATCCGTAACACTTTACTAAGACGCATGTTTTATGTAAACTCTTCTTTCCTTTCATGGAAACTTTTTTCCACTCCTTCTAACAAATGTCAGATAAGTTAACATTCTCTTTATAGTGATTGTATTTATATGTGCTTCCACACTTCTTTTTTATAATCTGGTACACTGAACCAAACTACATTAGGGAAACTGGATTGAAAAAAACAAAGCAAACGGCTTTCTTGGGGCTGCCAGTTCTGTTTTTCTTCTTTATAGTAGTTGTTAGCAAAGTGTTCATTTCCCAGCTGGTAGTGATAGTAGTAATAACACAAATGGAAATTCTGCTGCCTTTGCTAGTGGCAAAGTTACAAATCACAGCCTCTTTTGGGTTTTTATATTAATGAGGTTCTGCAAAGAGCTATGTACTTTCTTTCTAGGATTCCCACAGCAAGACCATTAGGGATAAAATTTAGTGTCTTGCTGCCGTTGATATATTTGATGGGAAGATATGGTTCACAGAAATGCTAGCCCCATTACACTTGCTGCGCAGATACGGCATTCACATTTAGATGATAGAACTAACGCTTACAGATCATGTAAAGTACAGGGCATTTTGCCCTTAAAGAGTAGAGCGCATGAGTAGATGTTTTAGACATGTGACCGCCCCCAAAGTGAACGGGATTGTTCTGCAGAAAACTGCTTTCTATGAATGTACTGGAGAGCTCAACCTTGCACTGGACGGAGCCCAGAATCTGCCACTTGCTCTGTATGAAAGACAGTGCATTCGTGAACTGTATTTTGCCTGGAAGCCACACTTCAGTCTCCTCTGCTTTTAGCGATTAATAGCCTCGGCTGTCCTGTCTGAATTACGAGTGACTTCAAAGAGTGCTTCGTACTCTTTCTTACTCTGCTTGTTTATCCTTTCCCTTGTGCTGTGCTGGAAGGCTGGGAAGTGGAACCCCTTGCATGTAAGTTTCTTTAAATTTACTATGCAAAAGATTTATTCTGTGCAATACTGGTGTTTGTGGGGTTTTTCTTAGTTTGTAGTTTCTGCTTGGTATTTTTATCCATTGTTTGTGTTTATATATTTAAATGAAGGCTATCTTTAAAGGCCATTTTTACTTCTTGCCTATGCATTGCCTAATACCATTCAAACCCGCTTCTACCTGTAGTATCTGGATGCTGTTAAGTTACAACCTTTTTTACACATATATATCAGCAGGATAAGCAGCTGCTCTGTCCACCATTCAGGAAGCATACTTGAGATGTAAGTCCTCTGCCTTGTAGTTCAAACAATTGCATAGAAGATTTAGATTGTACTAGAGCAGAGTTAGACACTCGCAGTAAGACAGTGACCAGGTTAAAGATGCATATGTACAACATATACGCGGAGGATTCTTCTTCCTTCAGATCTTACTTCCTCACTTGCAACCCCGTTCTTTCCATTTCTGCAGTAAAATAAGCAGTGTTTTCACAACACATTACAAATATCTTACAGTAGATCTTCATCCTTAATTATTGTTTTGTTTTTGTATTACAAGTATCTACCTTTGGAACAGCTCAGCTGATAAAGCAATTTATTATCATTAAATTTGTAACTAATCCTGATCATGTCTTTCTTACTTGCTGTTATGCTTAGGAGTTTTATAAACCTAGATATATATTTTCTAGACTCCTTCTGTAGAAATTGCTCCAGTGCATTCTTTTGGGGATAAACAAAGAGAACTAAGTACTGCAAGGTGCGTTGCATTCATATCAGGTTTTAAGTGCAAAGACCCTGGTATGTTGCTGCATTTTAAAAATAAAGAGAGCAGATCACATGTTTAATAGAAGTGGCTGCAGCATAGAATCTTCTTTTGATTGTTTGGCTTCGGTGCAGGACTCTAGCAGAATAATTGGCAGTGAATCTAATATATTAAGAGAATTTAAGATGCTGCAGAATTTTTCGATCATCTGGTCTGCCCTCACGTCAATCACAGGCACTCAGTAACCTATGCTGGGCCATTCTCTTCTGTCTGATAAAAGGATAATTCTAAGTGTATTTCTGTATCCCCAACAGCTTTAATATAGTCCTTTATATAAAAGACTGAAGTAATCTGTTAATTGAAGCTGTGTAAGTATGGAATCAAATTTCTGACCTCAGCTGAAGTCCAGTTTCACAGGTGTCAGAATTGCGGGCTTGCTAGACATTGACATTAAAAACTTCACTTATTAGGAGGTACATGGGAACTGTGTGTTTCTTTTTTCTCTGTTCCCAAGCTGAATAGCGTCACTCAGGTACTATGGTACTGCAAGGATGGTAGCAACATTGGGAGCCCCAAAGGCAAATGGCTGCTTCTGAGGCGAGAGCTGGAGAGCAGAATTGTCATGAGGGCTTTCTGGAGTAGAGGAGGATTACTGTAAGCAAAAAAATTACATGCAGTGGCCCTGTTCTTTAATTGTTTTGATTTTTTTGTGAAAAAGACTCACCATGTGTTTTGCCCCCTTTATGTCCATTTGCTATAGTAAAGTCAATTGTAATTGCCCGATGTGGCAACCGGCACAGCATGGATAGATTCTGAATGAATTAGGAAGCTCAGTGTCGTACCCCTATACAAACAGGGGTAGAAGCAGGCATGGAAAGCTGCATCTTTAAAGCTGCATGCAGCTTAGACTTCAGACCTCTTTCCCTTGATGCTTTTTTTTTTTTTTTTTTTTTACTTCATCTGATGCACTCTTACCAGTTTTGCAGATTTTCAAGATGAGACTGGGTAGAGCACTGCGTGACCTTATCTGACTCCACAGCTGACCCTACTTTGAGCAGGAGGTTGGGCATAGACTTCCTGAGGTCCCTTCTGACCTGAGTTATCCTATGATCCTACACATTGGCAGTGCCATTGTTGCCTCCCTGGGAAAAACATCCCATTAAAAACAGGGCAGGCAGAGCCTTTCCTTTGCAGGATTTTCTTTTCTGTTGCCCTTGTTTGCTCTTCTTAACCAGCCTGTTGTTGGCTGTTGTTTTTACTTGTTTTGGGTGCACCTGACGGAATGGGGTGAAGCAAAGTCACCTCAGGGATTCTGAAGGGACGCAGCTCTCAAACTTAGTGATCTTCCTCTATGACCTTCAAAGAGCTCTACAAAGGAGGAGAGCAGGCTCCTTAACCTAAGGAACAGCATTCACCCAGTAAACGGGTATAAACAGGCAGGAAGGAAGTCAGCTGGAAATTAGCAGGAAATCCCTAGCAATTAAGGTCAGTCTGTTTCTGAAACAGCTTTCCAGTGACATGACTGGGCAGACGGTTGGACTGCTCAAGTACGTTTGTGGTTCCTGTGACAGGGACTGAAGTGGACTATGTCCACGGTTTCCAAGCCCCATTCTCACCACTTGCCTGAAGTCAGAGACTTGAGTTACCTAGTGCAGTGAGTTATGTTTCGGCCAGTACTCCTGTCTCCTACTGCTAGCCCGTAGCACTGTTCCCTGGAGCTGTGTGGCCTCTAGAGAATAAGTTAGGAGGTGAGGGGGAGGAACTTGGGTTGAATATTTTGTATTATCAGGTCAAAGAGAAGCACCCCAAGGAAATAAAGTTGTAGTAGGAGGGCAGAGGGATGGGTGCTCAGTTGAATTTGGGCACTTGGATCGTTGGTTCCTTTAGTGTTTGCACAACCCTTTGCTTTGAGCACTGTGCCCTCACTTTGACACACTACCTTCAATGCACCAGTGCAAAGTTCTCACCCTGCCTTTGCATGTGGCACGTGTCTACAGGCATCCGTGTTTGAAATGAGTCCAGGCAGACAAAGGCAGAGAAGTGTGCCAGAGCTGAGATAGCCTTCAAAGCTCAAATTGAAAAATGTTTGAATTCTCTGATTCTGGCTTGAACCAAAAAGCTCAGTTGTTTCCCTACAATCACCTACTGCTTGCTTTTTTTTCAAATTCTACAGGTAGCAAAGGATGACCGAAGTGACATTGAGTCAAGCTCAGATGAAGAAGAAACAGTACCTCGTTCAAAGACCCTGCACAGCACTATCACCACTAATGGGACCGGTGGTTCCAATGGGACAAACGGGTATCTTACTGGTGGCACTTGCTCAGAGGAGCATTAATCCTTGAGTTCAATCATGAGACACGAACAGAATGAACTGTTTGCTACTGGAAGTAAATTATAAGTTGTGAATGCGGTTTCTTCATATATCTCAGCATCAGAAAAAATTAGGAGTATCAAAGCATTCTGATAGCGCACTGCCATATTTCTTGTTTGTGAATGAAGACAACACACCATTCTGTATACGTAGGCATGCTGTATGTGTATGTAACTGACACGATGGGAGCAGTATTTTCACTTGTACTGTCTTTGAAATATTATTTATTTTGTATTCTTCTGGGAACTTCTGGACAAAAGGGAATATCCATTCTAAAACTTTATCTCTTGGGATTCTCAGTGGTGGAGAGCATCATGCTCAGATCTCTTCTGTCCATCCCTGTTGCTTTTGCTGAGTCTGCTACAAGTAATAGTTGCTTGATTTGTTACTTACAGTAAGATAGAACATAGCTTTATAGATTCTAGATCTGCTTCAGGTATTTTTGCTATCTTTGTGTTTTAAAGCGCTGGTTTTGAAATTGCCTATCAAATCACAGTGGCCGTTCCTCCAACATAAAGTTTTAAAACACTGGATTGATATTTTAAATAGTAGGTAATGTGGTCAATTAGCAATTCAGGGAAAAAAAACTGTGGTGATTGTGGGATATTATTTTAGCATAATTTAAAATTAAATTTGGTGGTTAATTGCATTAGAATTAGACTTGATTAGTTGTGCAAATACCCAAAAGCATTGATGTCAACAGTTAGGATAAACTCATTCTCACCTTTTTTTTTGCCTTGCAATTTTTGACCTCTACACATTCTAGCTTTTTGCAGATTCCATGTTGAAAGGTGTTTGTTCAAGTGCACAGTTGTGAATCCAGACCTCATTCCTGAAACTGTTCTTGCACGTTCAGATGGATGAGAGCAGGGGTGTAATGGAAAAAACATCAGATGAAAAGTTCATTGCTTCCTCAGACACAGTTCAGTCTAGGTATCATTCATATAATTATTGCCACTTTCTTAGTAGGCTGAAGAGAGAGAAGGCAGAATGTCATACGTTATTAGAAGTAGTTTATTTTAAATGCATGAAAACTTGAGCAAAATTCACTTAACATAATTCACAGCAAACTTTGAATGCTCAGCAGTATTTCCTCACCTCTAGAAATAAAATTAAGGGTGTTTATAAAATAATTTTGCTCTCCTTTTTCATCCAAGATTTACAAACTGTGTCCCAAAGAAGATGAAGTAACACCCAAAATAAACACCTTTTTTAACATTATATACACGCTTCTTCCAGTCTCTGGATCTCTAGATCAGTGTTTGATGTAGGATGCTAAGGTTCATACAACTCTTGCTGGACACTTTTCTGTGGTATGTGACAGCAGTGCCAAAAGTAGGCGAGGTTCTTGAGTAACAGACTCTATGCAACCTACTGTTCAACAGTATTGTGTATGTGCACACAGAACCAATGTGCTTATAGACCAAAGACTTATATATATTAAAAAAAAGAAGAAAGAAAGAAAAAAAAATGAAGGAACAAACCGGGAAAAAAATGTGTTACTTCTATATACAAAGGGATTGGGGTGCCATGTTCAGCTGGAACTCTAAGCCAGGAAATATTTCTGATTCCTTCCACCTATGCAAATAGCAAAATATAGATGGTTTCTGATGCGATAAAACATGTTTAAAGGCTCTATTTTATACAGACTCCATTGAAGAAAGTTGTGTTGCCACTTCTTTCTTTTGAAAAACTGAGATTTGTCCTATTCTACTGGTCAGTCTTGAAAACTTCTGAAACCTTTATTATCCATAGGGATCCTTGTGTGTTAGAAAAAATATGCTAAAAGTAAGGGCAGAATGGCATGAATGAAAATAGTACCTCCACTTAGTAGACCATAAAGGTAAGAAAACTGAAAAATTGTAAATCATAGAAGAGCTGTCAGTTTTACTACCCACAGAGCATCTTTTGAAAAAGCCAGGTAACATTGTAATTCAGCAGCTGCCTAGCTTCTATGTCCATGAATATATCTGAGGGAGCAAGGGAGTCTTATTTAAATCTGTTCTCCCCCAAAAGCTTCTCTGCCTCTAATTTTTCTCGTCTGTCTCCTGTGCCTCTGATTTCATACAGTTATCTGCAGGGCAGGTTATACATGTGAAAATACACTGATTGCAATAGAAAGTATCCCATCCACAGTATTTGAAGTGGCAGTTGTTTAATAATTACTGTCAAAATGATACCAAGATTTTAAAACAAAACCGTCCTGGGATATATTGAATGAACATTATAATTTCTGAAATCTGACCCACTAAGATGGTCATTGAGAATAACAGTTTAATCACACCTCTTTCATGGTGTTGATTACTACCTCCACTGGACCATTTCCCTTCTGCAAAGATGGTTACAGAAATGGCATTCTGGCAAAATACTTTGTCTTACATGAGGACAGAATGTTGCTCTGAACTATCAACGTACACAACATACACAACATACAATAGTACTGCAATGTTGTTGATACCAGGACAGAGAACAGTTCCCAAAAACAATCCCTGTGCAAGAGGCAGGAGATCTTTGGTCACTATTGGTCCTCCCCAGCTGTGCTGTATAATGTTGATTCAGATGTACAGTCAAGGCTACAACCCTGGAGATGATTCACCATCACTGGCTACGTATGCTTTTAGTGTACCCTCACTGTTAAATAATGCAACTTGGATTGAAACTCTTCCTTTGAGGTTTAAATTCAGTTGCATCTATGATGCACTAAAGCATGTACACAGTTACTATGGTTCAGCTGACACCCAGTGACTTACTTATCTCATATAAACCTGGCTTTTTGGAGTCCGTTCTTAGTAGCCTAGAATAAACTTAATACAGATATGTCTGGAAAATAGGTGAGATGAGAGATTCAAATGACACATTTGCGGAAATGGGATAAGAATAAGGAAGCATTGAGAACTTCACTAAACTTTGCTGAACAATCACTAGACTTACAAACTACAATTTTTTAATGGAAATTAAAAATTCACACAATTTTTTCTGTCTTTAGTGGAAAGGACCAAGTGTTTTAGTGATCATACTTGGCAGTGTGTTTTCATTCATTGCTTTAACCAATGGATGTCAAAACTTTGGCTTCATCTTCCACTCTGCAGAGAGAACGTCATGCAGCTATTTGCTTTTTCATTTGAATTTGTTTGCTTCTCTGCTGAAGAGCTTTGTAAGGTGCTTTTGGAGGCCATCAAATATTTAGAGGATAATCACACACATTCCAGAAAATGGATTGAAGTGATTCGCATGGCTCATGGTAAATGCGAGATCTTAAAGGGTTCTATATATTCGTACCTTTTGTAGAATTGTCATTTAAGTAGTTTTAGAAATGAGGGTTTGTACTCTATAACCTATTTGTCTTCAACTTCTATGCTCCCTTTTTATAGTACAGTACACAACACAGTGGTTGAGATGTTGAAGTAGAAAAATGAGGAAATGATACGTAGAGTTTATTAGTAAAGAGTAAGAATTTGTCTTCTTTCCCTAGCCAGCCCAGAATATAGTCAAGTAAGATTCAGGTCTCCTTTTGTTTACTGTTTTCCATATTGACATATTTTGTACCAAAAGAAAAATATATGGCGGGGGTTTTTTCATAAAAACCTAAAAACAAACATTGCAGAAAATGGTAGAAATATCTGATCAAACAACAAGGGTGGACGTTGGAATCTTTTGGATCTTGATCGATGTTAAATAGCGCTAGTTCTAAAATACCAAAGTGTCCCATGCTGTTTCCTTGTTGCCATTTTGTAGTTTTTTCTATGTGTTATTTATTTAATGATTCCACAGAATTGCAACAGGTGTCACAGCTTCAGATGCTCCTGTTTCAGCCTGTGACCATTCTGTGGGATTGCCAATGCCAAATCCTTTTTCTGAGACCCAAGTACATGCACTAAAGCTTTGCTTACAGTGAAGTGATTCTTGTCTGAAATCTGTATCTGTTTTGAGTGAAAATCACTTAATGGTTCTGAATGGGACATGACGGCAAAAGCCGTTACCCTGCAGCAAATGTCAGTGATGATCAACACGGGTTGATTTAGACACCACGTGTTTTACAGAGTATTCTAGTAGGAAGCCTAATGCCTGTTTCATTCATCTTCTCATTACTGCAGCCTTCCGTATTCTCAGAGAAATACTGGCTACCATTGGTTTTCTACAGTTGATGCTTTGGTATTTTTTTAATCTCTTTGCTACAACTCATTTTTGTATGTCTCCTATTGTCTACTTCTTGTGACGTTTGTGCGCGAGGAGCTATCAAATACTTTTTACCCTTCCTGTAATGTAGACCCTATTAGGCCTAACTTCAGCGTTCTGCAAACTACAGTTGCCTTTAAACCATAAAGCAAAACTAGTTTGTATTACTTGTTTTGACTGGTTTTGATTTGGAACAGGGACCTAATGGGAACTTCAGTAAGACAACCTTATTCTTTTTTTCTTTTCTTTTTAAAAAGCACTAGTGGAAGTTTAGAGAAGTGGCATACATGTATAGCCTTTAGATTGTAAAGATTTCTGATTGTAGTTGCAATGAAAACACAGTGTTTGAGTGTGTCTGTACAGAATTCAGTCTTTGAAATTGCTTTCAATTAAAAAACTGGAGGAAATACTATGAAATCATGTTTTAGAGCCGTGTCAATGATCACACGTCAGACAAAAGACCAAAAATTGTCTTACATGACCTAAAATTATCTGTGCAACAGAACACATTTTCTGGCTTCTATTGAGCTTCAGCTTCTCGCAGTCCCAGGGTTTAACTTTTATACACGAGCTCTCATACCGTACTGTGCATGTTGACTACCTGTTGCAAGTCAGGGTGAGGTAGATGACACTATTTCACCTGTGTTTTCATGACAATCCTGTGCTTGAGCAACTCTTTCAGAAATGCAGTTATGTGTAGGAACTCCACTGTCCCAGACACAGTGATGTGCTAGCTAGAAGTCCTTTCACGTATAGCTGTTGTGTAGAACTTTGGGAGTTACTTTGTGTTTAACTCAGTTGGTTTTGGGTTTTTTTAATATGGAAAATAATTATTCCTCATAAAATCTCTGGAACCAATCAGTATTGTTGGCTATTTTAATTTGGAGACTCTTTCATAATAAACATAAGTATTAGGAATGTAGTGTCAGTTTTCTTCTCTTTTCTATGAAATGCAAACAATGTTTTCCTTTGTTTTAGCTCAAAGATTGTTATCAACACAGCAGACTCCAGCTTTTTAGAGCAAATCCAAGTATGTCTTTGCTGAGTTCATCACTGTGGTATTTTATGTTATTTCTTGTATGAAACTGTTTGTAACAGTAAGTGTTAGAAGGACAAGTTCTCCCTATACAAATTAAAATATTTTTATTTAAAAAAAAAGACATTTTGCTAGGAATTCAAAAGTAAAATTTTTTATGTTAATCATTTCTGAATGTCCAGCTGGACCCACTTTGGAAAAGCTGTCTTTTTTCAGTCTAGGTGGTCAGAGTTTCTTAAAAGTATATGTTCATTCAGATGTTTCGGGCTGAGCTGTCAGTCAGCAAAGCACCACCTACTAACCACTTGCGGAGGTGAGAGAAGAGGGTCACTTGTACAGTGGTTCTCCTGAGAAAAAGCTGCAGCTTTTCATTTTGCCAAGGAAGCTGCATCTTTCAGACCTCTACCATTAGAGTAGACAAAATCTGCTTGCTTATTTATGATAGGATTCTATGTTTTTTTCACTACTGTTAAAAGGAAGAGGGGTAAAGGGGGTTGCTTTTTTTTTTTTTTTTTTTTTTTTTTAAACAAGGAGCTATCTATATGTAGCAATGCACTGAGCTGGAATTGCTTTCATACATTCACCAAAGTAAAGCCTACAAAATACCATTGTCAGGCAGGCTCGTGCAGCATTAAAAGATGGTGAGGAAGTACTTATAAACGGGATGCATGAGAACACTCTTACAATTTCAGCAGAAAATTGAGGCAACAGTTCTCATAACACAAATACTGGTTATAGGAATCTCCACATCACTTCAACATCCCTTCAACATCAGTTAAAGTTTTGCCTCTGGAAGAGAAGTAAACCTGGGGATTTGCATTGTGTTTAAAGAACTAATTACTGTAGTTGTTAATATGTCTCCATGATAGTATATAGAGAGAATCTTGTAGTGCGTTTAATATGGCATTTAAATTCTTGTTTATTGAAGAGATTTATGATGAGATTTAATTATGTGGGCATTTGTCCAGTTGTGTGTCTAATGTCTTTTGCTTCCTATTCCACGTATACCCCTCAACTTACATAGCACAAGGAACAGCCACTGTGTACAGAAAATGGCTCAGGATAATGTGAAAAAGAGCAAGATTTTTTTTGACGTACTGTCTTTAAGTCTGTAAACGTCCCTTTGTACAAGAAACAAAGCGGTTCTCAGAAGACAACAACAGGAGGTCTGTGCTGCTTTAGAAGAGCTGGAAGCTGGCGACACTGTCTCCTGTGGTACAGAAGGTGAGTGGAAGGAATCCAAATGTGTAACTGTGCTGGATGGGCAAATTGCCCCATGACTCAGTAGCTCATCATGCTGTGATGGACAAGAGGCTGGGAGCTTGTGTGGAGGGATTCCTGCTCCATGCTGTTAGTCCCGGCTCTGCTAGTGTGGGTGGAGGGTTGTTGTTTCCCTAATTTATGCTGGGTTTTTGGTCCTCTTTGTGCCCTGTTCTGCAGGATGCTAGTTCTGCCCCTTGACAGATTTTACACTGCCTACCCTTGTCAGCGGGTTACCTTCTTAATTACCTTCTGGATTTCACAGAGCAGGATGACAATTTGTGCTCAGGTATAGAGGAGTCCAGGATGGTTGTCATATGGTCATCATAGGCTGTTTTCCACAGAGTTCCCATGCTGCGGAATTTTAAAATGTGAACACACTCAAAAAGCATGAGAGATACCAAGTGAACATTGGTATGTGTAATAGGTATGAAGCTCGAATGCACGCTGGGCAAACTTGCGTATCCAGACTTCTCACTGGTGACTGCCCTCCCCCCGGACTGTAAAATCCAGAGAGCGCAGCTCTGTGAAAAGTTAATTCCTATAATCCCAAACCTATTTGTGCAAAGCAAATGAATAAAACAATAACTATGTATTAACTAGGCAGAATAATGGTGTACCAAAGGCACGTGCCGTGCCAGGCCTAACTCCGCAGAGCTCTGCCAGTAGAAGACAACAGTGCCCACTGGAGGCCTCTCCACCATGCGGTGGAGCGGGGAGCAAGGGGTAAGGCTCACACACCTTCCATCTTGTACCTTAGGAGGTGGCTTTATCGCTATAGGATAAAACATGCTTGAGGAAAGTGTTTTATACCTATCTTTTTCAGCCCTGAGTCTGCCAAGCCATTGATGATTCTTGTAGAGGGATTGCTTAAATGCAGAGTCGTGTGCAACAATGAGGTGTTTGTAAGGTTCTGACTTTCAAATGTAATTGTTTAGATCTGACACAGAACTGTTAGCTTTTAGTCACTGGAAAATGCAATATAAAATGAAGTATTACAAGATAGTTCAGTATTGTAGTTTTTATCTGGAAGAGCAGTATGACCAACTTGTAATGTTAGTGCTATAGTTCACTAATTAGATGAAAAGATAAGGTACTTTCTAAAGCTATTTGCTGGCAACATATATTTACATTCCCAAATTAATACCCTTCTCCTAAACATCTGAAAAATACCATTGTAGCTCTGATATTTTTTAAACACTTCCAAGTGTAAGGTCCTCTCCCTAGAAAATACTATGCAGCTTATTTTTATTCACTCTAAAATGGGACTGAGTAAGGCTCCCCCCGTACAACTGCATGACAGTAGCATTTCTTGCCATATTTAGGCAACTTTTTGCAATCTTTTTACATGAAAAAAGAATCCTGAAATTCAGAGGTGGGATGTGATCCTTCCTTAATTAAAATTGCATCAGCTCCCTCCTGTATCAACCTAACTAGCAACTTCCTGTCCTGTTTCTGGGCTCATTTAAAGATAACCTCCCCTTTTAACTCCCAGTAACAGTAATTTTAATTACTGTTGCTCTCCTAAGGTATCTTTGAAAGAGCTGCCTTCTACCAGAAAGGCTTGCTATTTTACAGTTATATTTGTATAGTCTCTCATCTAATTTTAATTTAAACTTAATTCAGCAGAAGCATTTAGATGTTACTGTATCTAATTTTTATATGTGGTTTCTCACTGAACAATCTCCAGGTGAGATCAGTGCCCATATCTGTTATTACATGGGACCACCCAATCCATATGCCAGCTTCAGAAAAGGATTTGCATGTTAGCAGTCTAGATTACTTAAAATGTAGGCCCAACATCTGGTACTTCAGCAACGTTGAGGAAGTGATGACCCGAGTTGTGGTACCCCCTGGACCGGGTGGATGTAAAGAGCAGCTGGGACTGCTGTGAACTTCACATGAAGTTCTTTAAATAGCTGCTCCCCTTTCATAGCAATTTCCTACTAACTGAATCCATTTTTTCAAATAAATTAATTTTGTTAAATAAATGCTGTCCTGGTTTCAGCTGGGATAGAGTTAATTTCCTTCCTAGTAGCTGGTACAGGGCTGTGTTTTGGATTTAGGGTGAGAACAATGTCGATAACACACTGATGTTTTAGTTGTTGCTAAGTAGTGCTTATGCTGGTCAAGCTTCCCGTGCTCTACCGACTGAGAAGGCTGGAGGTGCACAAGAAGCTGGGAGGGGGCACAGCCAGGACAGCTGACCCAAACTGGCCAAAGGGACATTCCATACCATGTGACGTCATGCTCAGTATATAAACTGGGGAAAGCTGGCTCGGGGGGCCACTGCTCGGGGACTGGCTGGGCATTGGTCGGCGGGTGGTGAGCAATTGCATTGTGCATCACTTGCTTTGTATATTCTTATTACTAGTAGTAGTAGTAGTAGTAGTAGTATTTTATTTCAATTATTAAACCGTTTTTATCTCAACCCACGGGTTTTCTCACTTTTACTCTTCTGATTCTCTCCCCCATCCCACCGGGGGGTGGAGTGAGCGAGCGGCTGTGTAGTGCTCAGTTGCCAACTGAGGTTAAACCATGACATATGCGAACATTGAGACTGCTCATAGTTAAGCTGTGATATTCTGTGCTACTCTTGCAACTAGTCCAAGCATCCAGCACAAAATGAGCTGTTTGGCATGGGAGAATTCTTATATAAGAACTCATCTGTAAGATTTGACAGGTAACTACTGTAAAATTCTATCTATATTATTTGGAAGAGGAAAAATGGATTGCTAACAGCGACATCAGCTGCCATCTGGATAGGATTTATGCACAATCAAAAGCAAGATTGGATGCAAATTTTTAATGATTGTTCTGCACCAAACAATATAGTCAAGAAATGATAGTTGAGGGAAACTTCAGCAGGAGCAGCTGAGGAAAGTAAACCCTCTTTCTCCTGTAAATTGCATGAACATTGACTGCAAATTTGCTATTTTGATTCATTGCGATGCCACTAGCAGAGCATTTAGTAAAGGTGGTCCCTGCTGTAATATAGTCCCAAGCAGACTGTCAGAATTATGGACTAACCTTAGAGAAGGCTGGAGCCTAAAATGACAGCTCATGGCTGCAGAGTTGCAGATGACAGCTTTGAGGATTGCATGTCAGAAGAGGTTTTCCCTCTTTCCTTTAGAAACACGATTTTATCAGATGGCTTGTCTGCCTTTGCACTACGTATCAGAAAATAGAGACCACTAAGTCATGCTGATACTGATGACTAATGTTAAAAGAATACAATTATCAATTTGCTGCATTGTCTTTCCATTAATGGGGCTGTGTCAGACATGGAGTTTAACAAGCAAGTTTCTCTCGTTAGCTTCATTTGGAAAGTTAAGTATTAGTTATTTACCTGTTTTTATTTTTAACCTACGAGGTAAGCCTTTACTTGAATGTATTGTGCTTTAACTTATACAGCTAGTACGCCACTCATGAGGGCACCCTTCTATCACTTCTACCTACTCATTGCTTAGCCAAAAAGTTAATGTATGGAGTCTGCTCTTAAAAGCCTGGAATCTTTAATGATAACTGCCATCAGTGTAAAGTAAGTGTAGCACGCTTCTAAATCAAAACAATAATGATGTATAGTTGGTGTTCGTTCAACAGACCTGTTTCTCTGCCAAGCCAGTTATTCCAGCTGAAGCTCTGGTGCAGAAGATACTGGATAGTGGAGAACTGAGCCCATGATCCAGTAGCCAGTGCAAAAGAATTCATTGAGGCAAGTCAGCCAAAGAGCATGTTTCCATGTAGAGAATTATCCATCAGTCACAAAACAGAAGAGTCAATAGCGATTAGCATTGTTCAACATGCTGTGACTGAAGAGGAAGGAAATCAAATTAACACTAATTGTATCTTATTTCAATTCATCATTTCCATATAAAAAACCGCTACACACTTGCATGATTAAACACTATTTTTACCAGTCTGTCAGTCTCCCTAACAACTTTTGAACCCGTTGCTCAATTAGTCCAAATTTGAAAGGAGATTGTGTTGCAGCTATCAGTGTTCTGGCAGCGTACTAAAAATCAGCAGCCAGGTAAAGGAGAGAACCACGAACCAATGTTCCGCACTGGATGAAGGGTAGGCAGAGTGCAACTGTTATCCTTGGGCTTTAGCAGCAGCCAAGCAGAGGCTGAAGTAGCCTAACTCAGGAGTGGCGCTGGCACTCGTCCACGAGGAAGACTAAAGAAGAGCTGGGGTATTGCAGTGAAGAGAATGGCGCCATTGAAGGACAAAACCACAGATCTGTAGGAAATCAGGCTTCATTACCTCTGCTCCTGCTAGAACAACTTGTTTATAAGCTCAAGATTCTAAAGGATTCTTTGTGTATAATTGTTAGAGCGATTAGGGATAATAAAAAGGACAAAAAGAATGGAGTCTCACAGTCTGGCAATCGGAGTCATTCCCCCCAACCCTTCAGGCATACAGTCCTATTCAGCAGTAAAGTCTGACGTAATTGGATTGCAACTATCGCTTTCCAAAAGGTAAGAGTATTACCATAATTATTTAGTATGGTTTATTCACACAGTTAAAAAATGTACTGTAATCTGCCCGTGGGACTAGGTGATTTATGTGAGCATATGTTTGTTATATCGGGTTCAGCAGGACTTTTTAAAGTTATAAATCACTCACAAATGAGCTCAGTGATTTTAGAGTATTATAATGACAGGACTAATTTAGACAATATCAAGGTACTGTAAATTCACAAAGTTGATTGAAGCATTAGAGAAGACAGTAAGTAATACAACACAATTGGAATGTGACAGAAGCACAGCATAAGTTCCATGTCTGTCTTAATTTTCACAAGTGTAGCCATTACTTGTTTCTTTGCTTTTCAAAATATGTCTAGCAACATCCAAGAGGGTTTATGAAAAATGTCAACAAACTCAGCTTAACCACCTCCACTCCTGGTTAAGTAGGTGTGTAATAAAACTCTTCTGTTAGCCAGAAGGACTCTTACAGTAGTTCGATTTCTTTTCAAATCTGACCTCCAGCTAGCATACAAACAACAATTGTGATTAAATGCACCTAGTACGTTACTAATGTTTAATATTATTTTGTCTTCCCAATAGTCCTTAAATTCACAGTGTATTATTTCTATTATCTAATAAATTAAACACCCTTTTCCCAGATTTTTGCATTGTGTTATGAGATAAATTTGATGAGGTGCTGAGCACCAGTACATCAGCAGTTTTCTGTACGGTCAGCATTAGTTGATGGCCCACGCGTTTCAGGCTTGAGCCTTGGTAGCTAAGTACAGGTCAGCAGTTTGAAAGGGAAAGCAACGTTCAGGGTTGGGCAAAGTGATTTGTGAAAAAAGAAAAGCCATTACTGACCTTCACTAAAATCTATGTCTGCCTTAAGATAAACCTGATCCTGCTAATAGATGGAGTACTAGCACCAGCTGGAGGGGGCTGGTGGATAGTGTGTCATAGTCCCTAAGCTGCATGCTATACTGCTTTTGCGCTCAAGAGCTTTCCCATATGCTCTTTGGGGCATGTCAGTCTGTATTTGTATGCTAACCAGTACACTGGGGTCCCAATAATTGTATCTGTTGGGTCAGTATTATCCTAGTTGTCCTTACTATTATTGGATATCGCTGTATTGTGCAGCTTCATATCAAACAGAAAATTCCAAATTGCCAGAGATCCAGGTGTGTGGAATTCTGTAAGCACTAAGTGCATTTGATAAAGGCACAAAGATTTTAAGATTTTTAAGACAGATCTTCAGCTAGCATAAAGGCTGTTTTAGGGATGTCACAAGCCAGTTTTACTTCATATTTTATAATAAGCAAAGAAACAAATCTATTGTGTACGCTTTCCTAGCTTTTACCTGCTTTTGGAATGCCTGGCTCTGTTTTAGAGGAAGTAAGATCTGCATCTGATTTGCTTTGGCAAATATAAGCAGGTTCATTATTCAAACTCCAAAAGGAGCTGTAAAGGTTTAAATTACACACAATAAACATTTCAAACTTTACTTCTTGCTTTAGGCGTATGCACAGAACATTTACAACCAAGCACATTATCTTTTCTCGCAAATAATTCCTAGGAATATAAATTCCAGTGCAGTGGTTGTCATATATTTTATGTTCTGTGCATAGCAAGCTTGGCAAAGTGATTTTGTTAGAAGAAATAAACCAACTACTCATGCCTGGGATGAACATGAAAAGAAAACGGCAGTAAGTCTGAGCATTTGTCTTTGTTACTCAGGGTGTTTCAATTTTTTTCTCCTGTGAAGATGATGATCAAATCAGCTATGCTACAGAGTGCCTCTGAGCAATATGTACACCCTGAATGAATAAACGGCTCCATTTGAAAACATGAAAGCGAGGTGGCTGCGTACTGCCTGTCTTTTTGCTTCCATACAACAGCTGTAAAATATTTGGTTGAGCATCCTGAAGTTCTTACTTTCCAGAGCAAATAAGAGTTGCTTGGCACAGACAGGTGGAGAAGGGCAGGAGCATGCTTCAGAATGAATACAGTCATTCTGGATACAGGGGCAATGCCATTAGTGAGAAGCCAGAAGGGATAGACTTCCTAACATGGAAGGTGGCGGCTTCTGTACAAGGAAGGAAGAGAAGAAGAGATACCAACAAAGCGGGGTAACACAGCAGTCGTAGCTCCGGGGAGAGAAGACAGACGTGGGAAGTGCAGAGCTGGCCGAATGCATTTTTTTTTAACTAACTACTGGTCTATTGACCTACATACACGTGCCTACAGCAGTCACTTTGTGGTAGAAGCAATTAATTGAAAGAAATACCTGCTATTTAAATATTCCTGTTAGCATGGTTGAAAAGGAGGCAAAATCTGCTGATGAACAACTCGACCCAGTACTCCCAGCCTATGCCTCTGTTTGTCCCATTGTCGGTTACAAAATTCTCAGAGAGTACCTGGGGTTTGTAGACAGGGCAGAAATTAAGGATGTATTTCATCTGAGATGTCATTATAGAAATGCCTAGTAATCTCTGCTGCCATTCTCTTGTAGAATTGTAATGTAATCAGTTGGCACCTTTACCATTCTTACTGCTCTTGTTTTGTGTATAGCTGGCTGTAGGACAAGAAAAAAATCAATAGGGCATACCAAGGAAAATGACGCATTATTTAGAAAATAGCAAATTATGCCCTATAGGGAGGAAGAAATGGAAGATCATGTCTTTTTTGGAGCCAACGTGTGCAAACGCAGGTTACTGTTTTTGTTAAGATGCACTTTAGCTATCTCACAGAAGATTGAGTGCATAGTCTGTGCTGTATCCAGCAAGTTGTACTGTTTAGACAAACCAAGTGATTTAAAATATGGTTCACATCAGACTGGCCAATATTCTCAGCTGTAGTAAGAGTATCTTGTCAGCACCACCAGATTTAAACATGCCTAAATGGCCAGGTATTTACATATTATTTTTACATATTAAGAAGCTGATGAAGGCATAGGAATAAAGGGGGGGTAGGGGGAGTGTGTTTGTTTTGGGGTTTTGCCCAAGCATAAGATTATAGGTTGGGGCAAGAACAGTGAGTGCTGCTATAGTTACATTAGTAAACAGAAAGACCAACATCTGCACCAAATGCTGGTTTGGACCAGCTCTGGTCTGTCCTATGGACTACGTAACATTAACAGGAGGGGCGCATTATGCATCCATCTCCTGGTTTAGTTGCCTTCCAAAAAGAACACAGTTTGCATTTGAGATGTGAACCAAAGTGGTGAGGATCAAGAGATTCACTCCAAAAGTCCACTCCTGATAAAAAATGAAATGCTAATGTAAGTACGTGCTGTATAAATTTAAAGAAGTTAACTGAACTAGCATCTCGCAGGAACGACAGGGGCCTCTGTTTACAGGTGCTTTGAGAAAGGGAGTTACTTTAAATGAAGAATTTTTACTTCACAGAAAATATTCTGAAGTTTTGTTTTCATTGAGAAACAACTTGGAACATTCTTCAAAAAGGTATTTTAAAGGGTTATTTTCATTATTTAGGAAATGCTAGCATTCTAAATACTTTTTCACAGGGTTTTTTCCGAGTGTTGGATATTTTTACTCTTTACACTATATATCTAAGTACATAAAAATGAAATTTGTGTTTTGAGAGGGATCAGCATTAGTTTTCGATTCAAGTGGTCTTCTACTTCACTAGAATTTCCAGGACTGAATTTAGTAAGATTTTATCTGAACTATGTTATATTATCAAATAAAGAGTCTTCTTTCTTGTTGCAGCTGTCCATTTAAATATTTTGTGAAAAGGAAAAGGCTTTACGAATAAGGTAGAAAAAAAGAGTAGTTTTAATCAAAACTGAGTACTGTGGCAATAACAGTCTTCCTGATAAGCTGCAAGATACACAGATGATTTATCTATAACTACTGTATTTCATACTTTAATACGTTATACTTCAGGCTTTGCCCCATCTTAAGATTTCCAATGACAATGATAAATAGTCCTTCACTGCAACATGCTTTATGTAATAAAGCAAAATGACTAGTCTGTTCTAGAACATACCCAATAAAACACTAAAGCTGGTAATCTTATGAGTGTTACTCATTCACTGCTGCAGTTCAAGTTTCAGGCCAGCTTTTCTGCCCAGCTGGGTGTCATGGGAGGCAGGAACCTCTGGGCTACAGCAGGGTTCTATTTCACATCTCTGGGACTTCTGATCAAATCAGTACAAAGTTCCCACTCACTCCTATTAAGAGCTTTATTCAAGAATAGCGTACACATCAAACGGTTTGGGTACTAAAACCAGAAATAGGCATCCAGACAAGAATCTGAAACAGGCAGTAAAATATATACTTTAAACAGACCAAAAGAAAAACAACAATTTACACATATGAAAATGAGCGGTAACACTGGAGAGTACAAGATGGTAAAAATTAAGATAGTGACCTGTGGCACAAGTAACTGAAGTAATTGCTAAGCTCCAGTGCGTTATTTTGGTAGGTTTGTGGTATTCCAACCACATACAAACCTGAAAGACACCTTCTATGCTTTTGGAAGAGAAACATAAATTACAGGAAGTACTTTATTTTTAATATCTTCCTGGGGTAGCTAAATAGACATCATTACATCATTAAGCTACTTGCTACTGGATCAAAATTTACATGTCTGGAGACATTCAGTTAAGGAAGTAGTTGATTATACTGTTGTTCGAAGAATCATCCAAAATGTCTCTAGACGACAGTGGACTAAAATACTATTTTCATTATTTTTCTTTATTTAGAAATTAGAAGACGACATGGATAAATACATACTTTCCCAATACAGGAAGGAAAGAAAAAAGTGCTCTACAGCTAGAAAGGGAAGTATAAGCTAGTTTTATGCAGACTATTTATAAGATAAAGCAGTGAAAGCTTTTCTGATGTTGGCAACAAATGCAGAAAAATTGTTAGTTTCTCTCACTTTGAGCTGGAGCTCTGCTATACAGTCCAGAGGAGGAGTACAGGAAGTCACTAAAATGACACAAATTTCCAAAAGATTAGACAATTATAAAAAAATGCAGTATCAGTTTTTCCATGCTTATGAAATACAAATGTAGTTTGTTATCTTTGTATGTTTTAGCTTCATCCAGTATTATTTTTGAGTAACCTATCAAATCATTTTCTTCCAGCAAAGACAAAGCTTCAAAGAACACACAATTTTAATTTTTTTTTTTTTATTTCCAGACCTCCCACTCAGTGCTGTGCTCCTGCTTGAATTGTTACAGCAATTTTCAGTAGCCCATAGCCTGCTCAAAAATTGAAAACACATTCCTAAACATTTCTGTTGCTCTGCAGGCAGGCGGACTGAAAACTGATGTAGCGCAGCATGTGATAAAATTTTAACTTCAGCACGGTTTAGATTTCAATTAGTAAAACCAGGAATCTATTCAGTCCGTACCTAGAGGCAGAGCAGAGCAGCAGTAGCATCTGTCTAGAAGCTACTCAACACAGTACTCAAATTACTGCTCCTGTTCTTCATAACTGAAGTAGGATCCATATTGCAAAAACAGCTTTAAGATCTGAAAGGTTGTACGCTTGCAGAGAGGAATACTGGATTTCAAGTTTTAATCTTTCTTTTATGTCACACAACTGTAAGGGTTCCCCACATTGTGGGGAACCTCATTTTTTCTGCCCTCTAGGCTTCTCAAACAGGTTGAAATATGTCTGTTAGCATAAAGGGAAGCAGCAACAAACTACAAACTGAAGCGTTTATCTATGCCTGTGTTCCTCTTCTCTCTCCTGCTTTGCTCAGTACAAAGTAAACAGCAAATCCACAAATGGAAGGGAGCGAAGATAAGCAGTTGTATTTTTATATAAATTAAACAAGAGAAACTTCATTTAAAAAAAAAATATATTACCATTGCGAGATTTTTTCATTCAGAAATTGGAAGATAAAGGTTACAACTAAACTGTACTTTATTCCTCTCCCCCTTTTTTTCCCCAATAGGGGCATCAGATTCTGTCCTCTTGCTTAAGTATTCAGAATTCACATACCTTCATAATCTCCCTGTTCATTTATGGAAAGGGTAAACACATATGGCTTGTCAGGATCTTTGTGGTCGATGTGTCTGAATATAAACTGTAATTGTTCATCTAAAGCAAACACAAACAGAATTAATTAACACCATTAATCTCTGCTGGAGAGTCACAACGATGACTAAAAATCACAATATTAAGCTACAGTTTCACTTAATATTCTTAGAACACATACAAGTTAATCAAACCTGGTCTCTTTGAAAGACAAGTGCTTTTTAACATACCATATTCTGCCATCTGAGAGACAATGGTTATACCTGGGCTGGGGCAATTCTTCAGTTGTGTAAGCTAGTGTGTTCTTCACTGCACAATCCAACATTAACCACATTGTATCACTGCACATGGAAACTGTGGAAACTTACTGTGAATTCTGCGTATCTCCAGTCCAAGCCGCTCTTCAAACAATACTTTAGACTTGCATAGCCGTTCCACTCTCTCCTTAGCGGCTTTGTTTTTAGAAGATATTACTAGAATATTAAAAGCCACCATAAATATCAAAGTAAAGGTAAAACAAGAACATAAAAAAAAAAGTTACAAGAGTAGAAAAGCCCATCAAGAGCCAAGTGTTGAAAACAATTCCTCCACTAATTAAGAAAATCTACTTGTTGCCCTTTGCTTACTTACTTTCCTTTTTCTTCATCAACTCTTCTTTAAGCTCTTGGATGCTGTTAGTCAAGTCCTTCTTTTGCTCTTCTTCTTGATTTAGGTTAGATTTTATTTCTGTCAAATGCTCTTGATTTTCTGATATGTGTTGGCTCTGCTGGAGAATCTCTGAAATGAGGCAAGAAAATATGAACCTATACAGTTGATTAATTAGGTCCCCACTATTTAGTACTTATCTATATAGTTTGAGATGACTCGTTTGAATAAAATCTAGTGAAATGTATGCTAACTCAGCTGAAGAGAGAAATCAGCGTAACTATACTAACAGCATCAAATAAAAGCTTGAAGTGAAAGTTATTCAAAAGGGAAGCTACCAAATAGGGAGCTCCTCTGATACTTCAATCAGATGCAATTTGTTTCTGGTGCCAGAACTATATACATCCTCAAAGCAGGAGGATGGTGGATCCTGTCCACAGACACATAATTTGACAGAAAGCAAGGAATGGAAACACTGACTGATATTAGAGTTGCAATTATTTTTACCTAATATTCTTAAGTTTAACTACAAAATTCAGAGAAGTTAATCCTAGACTGATAGACTGACTCTATTCTATTACTAATATGGAAGAGGCATAAGTAACCTCACAATATTTAACTTTACTAAGCAATTTAATTTACTTTTCCTAGTGCAGTCAGCAAGTTCTGGTACTTTGTTGTTTTAAATACTTAAGCACCAAAACCACTATACAGAAAACTTTTACCCAATCTTTATCTTTTTGCATCATCAATGAAGTTTTCCAACAATTTGCTTTTGACTTGCAATTTACGTCCCGTAACCAACCAAATATGTTTGGTTTTAATTCTATCTTCATTCTGATGTAATTTACCTTTCAAAATGGGAATTTAAACGCATTATTCTGCTGTATTAAGTTAATTTTAGAAATGTTAAACACAATAAATAAAACACCATACCATACCATTGCTATACTCCTTAATTTTATCAATCATCAGGTCCCCTTCTTTCAGCTTCTTGGACCATTTCTCTGTAATGGAAAGTTATTTCAGTTATCTGAAGAAGTTTGATGATAACTTGGAAAAGGTAGAGGCAACAGGAACACAGAGCCTTTTTACCTGAAAGCGCTTTTATGGACTCCTTGCATGAATCTCTCAGTGCTAAAGTCTGATTGATCTGTTCAGTGCCATAAATGCTTTTTAATTTGGTCCAAAACTCTTTCATTTCTCTTTCAAAGAGGATTATTTCATCTTCTGTCTTTATATTAGCCATAGTGCTGCAACAAACATGTAAGTGAATAAATCCAGTGTCAAGACACACAAGACAATCGCAGCAGTTACAATTACAGGATAAACCTTCAGGGCAGTTTTTATCCTCTTGGCTTGTTATTAAAACCTTTTCCCGTAAGTCGTTTTTGTTGTCACTGTTACTACAACAAGCAGTAACAGCGGGAGCTACGTTTCTTGCGCTACTCCACCAGCGACGGGTTATCTGCGTCAGGAGGAGGCCCAGCACTGCGCTGCGGACCGCCACAGTGCCGACAGCCGTTTCCAGGGTCCCGGCAGACCCCGGAGGCACCGCGCCCTCCTGCCGCCGGGGCGCTCCCACCCCTTCGCCGTCCTCCCACGGGGGCTCGCACCGAGCCGGGGCCCCCTCCCCACGCTCGCAGCCCGGGCCGAGGGACGGATGGGGAGCTCCCCCCCTCCTCCTCCGCCCGACGAGGTGCTAACGGCGGACGGCCGGGCTGCTGCGGCCCCGCGAGCCAGCGGCGCTCCGCAGCGGCCGCCCCCGTGCCCCAGCGCGGCGGTGCCTGCCGAGCCCCGCACGCAGCAGCCCTGCCCGGGGGAGTGGGGCAGGGCGAGCGGCGACACGCCGAGGCCACCCGCACCCACCAGCTTTCAAACCGCCGGCGCCTTCCCGCCTCCCCGACGGCTGCTTTCTAACTGGGCACCGCCTCTCGTCCGCCTCGCAACAAGCGCACCGCTGATTGGCTCAGCCATCCTTCCTGCCGCGACTGCAGCCGCAGGGCGTGCTGGGAGCTGCCGGCCTTGTTGCTGTGGTAACGGTCCTCCTGGGGCGAGGCGGAGCCGCCATGACGGGCAGGGCAGGGCCGGGCAGGGCCGGGCCGGGCCGGGCCGCGCTGCGCTGCCGTGCAGCCCCTCGG
Source organism: Aptenodytes patagonicus (assembly GCF_965638725.1). NCBI lineage: Eukaryota > Metazoa > Chordata > Aves > Sphenisciformes > Spheniscidae > Aptenodytes > Aptenodytes patagonicus. The sequence continues at coordinate 53,920,203 of NC_134954.1, read as the reverse complement.
GGCTTGCGGAGGCGGTCGGTGTAGGTGCCGCGAGGGAGAGGCAGCTCTGAGCCCTTCTCCTTCCCGTGGAAATGCCTGTTGGGATTAAGACGTTTTTTCAGGGCTCGCTGAGAGGGCGGCGGCTGGGCTGTCTGCAGCGCCGGGGAGCGGGGCCGGTGCGCCGCGGTGAAAAGCCTGGCGCGGTTTGTGCGATTTACTGTTCCGTGCTGAACGAAACCAGGCTCGAACTCGGGAGCAGGCTAGCTCCTTTACGCTCCTCTGAAGGTAGAACTTGTTTCCAATGTGTGGTTTATTCACGGAACATACTTGGGGTAACCTAGTAGTAAGTTTTGTGACACTCCTGAATTGCCTTTTAGTTCCCCAAACCTGAATTCTCTCATGAGTGTGGAGCTATTTACCTATCTTTATGAGTCATATCTTTATGATAGGTAAATCATAAAAATTTACCTTTAATCTGTAAGCTAGATCTTTATGATAGGAGACTGACATGCGGAGGTAATTGCAGTCCTCTTTGGTATGAACAAAAACACAATACAGCAGCCCTGCCTGTGCCCAGTCAAACACTTGTGATAAGCTTCTGTCGTCGTGAATGTCCTCCTTGTGACACTGTGCCTAACTTTTCTCCATTTGGGTATGTTCCCTTTTGGCTCTGGATAAGCACTAGTTTGTGATCCCAGGTACCAGCCTTCAGTTTATCATGGAAGCTGCTTACTAATAATTTTGTTACCATAGCTAATGAATTTCTCCTAGCTTTAATTTACTTCAGTGCTATTTAGATGATCTGAGAATAATATAAACTTAGTAAAGCTTTGGACATTGCTATCTGAAACCATTAATTACTCTCCACACACACACTGGACCCAAAGCAAAGTCTGAGCTGAGACCACCAACTATTAGTTGCATTATTCTTGTATAAAGTGTTGCTGCTGGTGGGTACCTCTTCTACCCAACTGTATTTCTGTCTCATTTGACTCGCACCTGTTCTCCAGATTTCACAGTTTCCTCAGCACTAGTCCTAAAACTAATTATTAGACCACCGTTTCTTACCTGCTTCAGACTTAAATCTACTGAAGTTGGGCTGGTTCAAGGATGATTACCTAGCCAAATTTGGGCATTATGGAGCCTACACCTTATGGCTTTTTTTAACTAGGACCATTTCTCTCTTTTTCCCAATCAGACCTTAAACCAAGCCAAGTGAACGCTGCCAGTATAAAGTTTAAATGTTGCTCCTAACATCGCTAGCCTTTGTTATTTGAGCTCATAACTTTCTGAATGCACGATTTTCCCAGCCCCTGGAGTTCAGCAAGTACAAGTTAAACTAATCTAAACAAATCCTGAATTCTAATCCGTAATCTTTTGGTGGGCTCTTCAGTCTGGTCTCTTCCGAATCCTTTTATTAACATAGGTAATAGGTTCACCCCACAGTAGCTGGCACTAGCTCCAAAATGTTAGGTATCTTTTTTCATCAGTGAAGTTTTTCTAGATTTCATAACTCCTATTCCTTTGTTTTAAACTTTCACCAGCCAAAGACTAAATATAGCCTGTGACATTTACTAGCACAATCCATACCTTAATTGATCTTTTTTCTGACTGATTTGGGAGTCCTTTCTCAGAGTTTTCTAGAGACATGAACTTACAGTACAAGCGATCCTCAACCGTACTTTCCCACTATGAACTCTCTCCACAGTCAGCTTACCAACTGCATGTTTAAATGAAGCATGGTGATTCTAGCAGGTACTAGTTTTCTGCTCAAACTGACAGCTCTTACCAACCACAAACAGAAATGTGGCCTCATGACCCAAACTAGCACAGGTCATAAGCTTCTTAAATCCTCTTGTTGGGTCTGATTCAAGAGGCTCTGTAGTCAGAAACGCTGGCACCTAACCTTACCGCAACTCTAGCCCAGACACTTGTTCTGAAATGTTTTGTTCTAAATGTCTGTCATATCAAACCACAGGGTAGTCATGGATTGAAGAACATTTCAATGGCAATTTACCCTATTTCTAGCACTATGAGCTTTGCTGGAGACAATGTAATTGTACCACGTACCCCTTTTCTGGATTTGCCAGCTCTTCATGGGTGTCTTTGTAACCCTAGGGTTCTTGGTTAAACTTAAGGTTCCGAGATGTACGATGACAGTAGCAGGGTGACAGTTAGCCTGCAATCAAACTGAAGGGCAGGCTATTGCTAACAAAGATCTCTTGCTTTATTTTATTGCTAGCTCAAAGTCCATACTGGGCTGTTCCAGTGCTAGGTTAAGGGGTAGCTGAGAGCTACAGTTCAGGGCTGGAGAGCTACTGCAGCTTAGGTGGAAACTGCTAAGGGAACACAAAATTGAAGAGCTGGTGCTAATAAACAGACTCAGCTACTTCTCTTGGCAGGTTTCTAACCTCACTGGGCTGCGGTTGGCATGGGGCTAGTTTCAGGGATTAGAAAATGGCAATAAATAAGGCAGTGATCTTACTGGAAAGGGAACAAAAAAAGTGCCGTGGAGATTGTTGCCCTTATGGGTCCAGGCTCCATTTCTGCTTGCAGATTTTGGAACTTGAAGGACTTTTATTCACTGTTAAACTCTAGGTTGCTTGTAATTTCTAAAAAGTAGCTCTTCATGCTTAAAATTATAATAACTAGAATTCCTTAGATGTGACTTTTTCATGAACATGCCAGAATTGTATTCCATGCATTGTTTGTATCATTTACACTGTTACACATACAAACACACACAAATATAAACAAGTGTTAAGGTCTGGCAGTTATTGTTATATTGCAAACACGAGGTTTGTTAGTTTCCTGTATGTGCATAGTTAACTTTATAGCAAGGAATAATGACAGTGTAGTAACTAGGAAAGATTAGATTAGTAAGGTGGCAGAACCAAGAGCAAAGCAACTGGTTCATGTTAGCATTTGCTAAACCTTTACTGGTCAGTCCAGCCCTAAAGAAGCCTGACCTCAACTGGGGCTGCCTGGGTTCCATGAGGAATGCTTGTGGGAATGAAATACGGAAAGAAAGAAAGAGCGAGCTTCTTGAAAGATTCTTCTCTTCCTAAATCTAAAATTAAGCCGTATCTTTTCAGTGTTCCATTTGGAAAATATTCATACCTAAGAAAATAGCTGTCAGTTGGTGTACACAGTGTCTGCTTGTGAACTTACTAAATTGCTAGTTATTCCTTGTAGCTGGTCCAGTGCCAATGAAAACACTGATGTGGAAATTAATGTTATTGTTCAATTAACTAAGCATAATGTACCAGAAAGTTAGGCCCAGTACATAGGCCTCCATTAACAGTGTTTTAGAAAATGTTTGCTTTGATGGCTTTTCCTTCCCTTGCAAACATTTGCTTAACAACATCTGATATCCGTTATGTAATATTTGCTTTAATATGTAGGTGTAAAGTAGCTGTAAACATTTTATCCTCCCTTCAGTGGATCATCAACATGATTCTTGTTTCTACATTATTACCAAGAATATATAAAGTTTTGGATAGTCTCTGGTTTTGTATGTCTTGGAAAATAAAATAAATAAGAAAATATCAATAGATTAAAAACTCTTTATATGAACAGATAGCATTTTAAAGGTTTTTGCTTTGCGCTAAGAACTCATTTGACCATGTGAAGGCAGCTAAAAAGCTAGGAAATATTTATTGTTGAACTATCCTGAAATTTTGGGTTTGGAAGGGTTTTCCTTGATATCGGGTGATATCAATTGAAGTGAATAATTCAGTCAATGTACAGAAAAATATTGTAGTAGTTATTCAGAAACAGTGCATAGAATTTTAAATCTCTTTAAGGTTTTCTACATGGCTCAATGCAACTGGTAGCAATAAACATACAGGATTTAAATCTGCTAAAAAGTTTCTAAAAACAGACTATTAATAGCTAAAGTAAATGTGAGATTGTGTCAGGAAGAGAGGTCTTCTGAGTCCATTTAATTGTCATGCCTTATTTGTTGAATCTACTTAATGTTTCCATGTGACTTCTCTGACCACACATCGTAAAGCCCTGTTAAGCCGTTAAGTCTCTCTTCGGCAAAAACAGTTAAGTAGTTCATATCTTTGTCTCCACAGCTTGTATAGTTTAGCTTTAAGTGCCATGGAGAAAGCAGTACGGAAGTGTGCAGTGCATATATACAGCTGCTTTTGTTTTCTGGTTTTAATTGTTTCAGATACACGGATAATCTTTAATAGAAGATATGAATATGAGAGCCTGATAAAGAACTGAAGTTTTCCTCTTGCCGCTCTGATGATATCAGATGATGGTATCATCAGACTTTTGGTATCCATTTAATCTCTTGTGGAAAGAAGTTTCTCATGTAGTCACCTCACAAATGAACATAAGCTTTTCCTATGCTACAGTTATTAGTACTAATATTGATAAATCTCATGTGCTAATACATTATTTGCTGTATACTCTTAAAATCCTGCTATCTGGCAGAATCTCAGTTTCCTCTTGGCTATTCGCCCTGGAGAACCCAAGTGCTTCACTTGGGAATACTTCAGGGAAATACTCATAATCACCTGTTCCCAACCTTGCTCTGCTTTGCGAAGCAGGTCTCATTTCTGTTGGGCTGGGCAGCAAGAAGGGGACTGCAGTAGGTCAGGCTTCAGCTCCTTCTGGCAGAGGTGTGTAGGACTTGCATCATGTAAGCAATATGTGAGAATGGCGGTACTGAATGAGATGACTCGGAGACTAAGCTTCATCCGCATTCTGCCCTGGATTAACATGGCCTCTTGTATGAAGGAAACAATTGGTTTTCAGTGCTTTGACGATATCGCTGCTTTAAAAATGAATCTAGAGCTCAACAGCATTGTTGATGTATGGATGCTAGTTGTGTTTTCCATGACTGAAAATGTGTTGTGCAAAGTATTAGACGCAGCATGGTAGCCAAATTCTATTTCAAAGTGAAATGCACAGCTCTAATGACAGTTCTGCAAAGACCAATTATTTGTGTAGTCTTTCTATCCTTTATACAGGCAACACTTAATGAAGTATAGACATTACTAATGTCCATCCTGCAGAGAAATGAACTGTGAAAAAATTCAAGCAAACATGTTCCAACTGTTCATACAGAGGATTGCATAAGTCACGCATTGTGTTTCCACAAAACTTTCCCCACAATTTGCTGCTGCTCAGCACGTACTTCACTTAGTTTCCTCCAATTAAAATTTGCAAACAGAAAAGCTTTCCAGTGCTAACAGACTCGTGTGCTTTCCCAGAGATTTGGAGCCACGTGTTCCAGGAATGGCTGGGTACACCACGCTGATACAATATAAAGGCATCGTCAATCACCTTCTCTCACTTTTTAATAGCTCCCTTCCATGGTTCTCATTCTCTATCAGTAGAAACTTAAGATTAAAGGAACTTTACTATCTTTCAAGTACTGTTTAATCCATTAAGATGGATCTCCTTCATAGCAATGGCGTGCTTATCATTCAGCATTTACAGAGGGACTACAGGGCTTACCAGGATTTCCTTAATTTTATGTCACATGTTGGAGATCCCCGGAATATATTCTCAATTTATTTTCCTCTTTGGTTTCAGCTCAACCAAGTGGTTGGTACTAAAATGATATGGGTGGCAGTCATTGGTGATTGGTTCAACCTCATATTTAAATGGTAAGAAGTTGGATTTATTTTAAAATTTGGTATTTTTAATGATGGTTACTATATGTGCCTCAAGTTTAGAAAACTTTCTGTGAATAATGTACTGGTAGACTTTCCCCTGTAATTATAAAATGGGAATTCACAATGAAGATATTTAAGATATGTTTGAAATGGCATTTTGATAAGACAAGAAGAACCTATAGAACTACTCTAGAATAGTTTTGGCAATATAGCTCTTCATATTCCTTTTAAGATTATTTATCATGTTTTGCTGAGGCCTTCTTACATAAAAATCTTTTTATTGCATTTCTGCTTTTTTTTTTTTTTTTTTTTTTGTCAGGATTTTATTTGGCCATCGCCCATACTGGTGGGTGCAAGAAACAATGATTTATCCCAATCAGTCAAGCCCATGCCTTGAACAGTTTCCTATAACATGTGAAACTGGACCAGGTAAGAAATGTTGGAGACTACATTGGTACGTTTAATAGAGATAGCAGCTTTTTGGGGGGAGAGGATGTCGTATGAAGATCTTACATGATATACAAATCTCAGAGCTCATGTTTAAAATAGCACCAAAACACAGGAAGAGAAAAAGAAAGAAATAAAATGTGATAGGTGTTTGATTGCTGTATGACAAGAATGTTTACTTCATTGCCTTTAAACAGTGCAAGGGAGAGGGATTTGCTTTAAAAATAACTCTTACTAGAATGAACCAGCGTATTGGGAAAGAATTTTCACAGAACTTGTGCAATAGGTTCAGAAAGAGTAATACACCTGCTTTGTGAGGTCACTTTTAGGAACAGTTGCAGTGCCAATGACATCAGTTTGGGGAGAGAAATGCCACGTTATTTAAGAGTGTTCCAAAACAGAGCAGGGGGCTGCTGAGTTTGAGGGCTTGTACACTATTGAAAGAATTACTCAAACCACAAAACCTAGTAGGTAGTTCAGTGTAAGTAACAATAGTATCAACAATTGATCATGTAATGTATCACAAGTGGAAAATGGAACCACTCTTCCCAGAACCAGACACTGGCACTGAATGTGTGGGGGGGTTATGTGTACAAATATAGGGGGGAAAAAAAGTTCTTTAAAAAATGTATCTTTCCAATGTATTTTCACTTTTTTATATCTCATTGTCTTCTCTGTGGAACTCAAATGCAATACTGCTGAAGTTAAATGAGCTTATGCAACCCTAATATGTGAAATAAGGTAAACTTGCTTAGAGCTACCTGACTGAATTTAGTTTAATTCATTGTACATGGAAAGATTGACTGGGGAAATGAATGTGCCTTGCGTCTCGTCAATGCCACTGCAAGTTTTTAAGTCATTTGCAGAGCTGTATTTTGTTAACAATATCCTGCATTATATCCCATTGTAATTTTGAACAGAAGCTTAAGCCCTTGTATCAGGCAGGGTTTAATAATGCCTGATATATATGTGATCTGCAGTCTATTTCAGGTGAATTCATTTGGGACCTAATCCAAAGTATTAAGGTCCTTCAGGTCTTTTCAAAAGACTTCAGAACTGAGCCCATTCAGCACCATGTAATTCCAAGCCCTGGCTAAGGAACCAGTCAGTGTTTCATTTTGATTCATTGAGCCCGAAGGCCTTTCTTCCTGTTACTTTTGTCCTGAAGTAACAAGTCATTCCTATTTCTGTCCAGTGGGTACCGCTGTCATATCGATTCCTTGCTTGCACTTATAATGACCACATTTTCCCCCACCTCCAGATTTGCCCTTGACCATTGACAATATCTGTCACTCACCTGTTGCAGTCAGTGCAGCTGTTAGGTGCACACAGTCATTGTGTGAGCTTACATGGTACTTCACACACTTTTTAAATGTGCAATTTATATGAAAAGATTAGGGAAGCAGCCACAGACATGAGAAGGGCATATCCAAATATCGCTAGGATAGCCTGAACCCCAAACTCTGTGGCTCAGCAAAAGGGAAAGCTGAGGAAACTTTTCATATGACTACATGGCAAGCAATCTAGAACCTGAATTTGGTTTGTACTTCTGGAATGAACTGAACTAAAACCCTGTAGCCATCTTTTCTCTGGTATTTGTAAGGTTTTAAGAACATAAACCTTAAGGTGGAGTTTATGCTGTTTCTAGTAGGTAATTTGGAGATGAACTATGAAACATTTTTCCTAGATGACATTTTCCTAGATGACAACAAAGAGAAGCTTTCCAATGCTGATATACAACACCATGGTTCCCTTATCAGTGACATTTGCTTTGTTGTTTAGAAGTGTACATCTGTTACAAAATTAACCAAAGAGTTGGTAGCGTGGCTACTAAAGATACTGCCAAGCAGAATACCGAAAATGAGTGCAGGGAGCCAGATATCATGGTGCTTGTCCTCCCTAGACATTCCTGCTTTGCTGCTTCGCTGAAATATTCTTCTGTTTTGCAAACTACTATATAGTGCTGGGTCGTAACTCATTCTTCAGCCAAAATGATTTCTTCTGCCAGTGAAATAACCCCGTCCCTTTTACTTCTCCTTTGTCTCCACAGAAAGCCAAGCTGTAAAAGTCTGCTATAGACAGATTCCAATGATCTAGTTTTCTCTCCTTCCCTATTTCAATTTGTTGAATGTAAACCTGGTGAACAGGTGAAAAGAAGTGACAGAGTAATTTTAGGAATCATTTCCCTTGCACCATGCCAGCATACTTTGTTTTTTGGTGATTTTCGTGATTGTAGGAACTTCTCTGTGGCTTCATATTGTTTCCAGTAAAATTAAAATTTGATTCATTAAATTAAAACAAATTACACATATATTGTTATACCTGGACTAAAAAGAAATCACTATTGATCTCTATATGAGAGTGTGTTCCCTGTTATAGACTACTGTGGGTACAACAATTAGTCCAACATCATTTCATGTGCCACTTCCCCTGATAATCTGTTTCCAAGCTAGTGGACGTTGTACAACACCTTAACATTTATAAAATAAATCAAAGTAAAGCATAAAGACACAGTTCTTCCATCACACTTCAGATACATTTCTAAATTTATTACATAACTACCTAAAATGTGAATTACCTGGACTGTAATATTACTAAGGAGACACAGATCACAATCACAGTTGCTAACGCCATGGTAATTGGAGAAGCAGATAAAAGGCAATTTGGAAGGGCCATCTAAAGTTATACTGGTACTTTAATTTAGAATGTTACAAAGAGCTAAATCTCCGTTGCTCCCCTTAATTATGAGGTAGCCCATTCAAAACCTATCTCACCTGATCCTCTTCTATAACTTCTACATTGTATGCTACAGCCCTAAGAGAGCCCTAGATACTTTGAAATCTTTAAAGTGTGATTTTTAAATCACAATCCACACCTAAGTAATGGAAAAATACTATGCTTTCCAATCAAGATAGCAGCTCACACCAATACAAGATGGTTAAGCTGTTACCTACTTGGTTTCAGACAAATATTCTGGATTCTGTATAGATGAGTCTTCTGAAAAATTCATATTGAGAAAATTAACCTTTGAGAAGCAGTTGACATTCTTTCAGCCTTTGTTAACCCATTTTCCTTCTAAATGATTAGGTGCCTGAGTAACTACCAAGTAGACATTTTCTGTACGACAAATGTTACAGTCATCATTTTTCAGCTTGAATATTTCCTTTTTGTTTTTACTAGGAAGCCCATCTGGACATGCCATGGGATCTTCTTGCGTCTGGTATGTAATGGTCACAGCAGCACTTAGCTACACAGTTAGATGGAAAGATAAATCAGCAGTTACCCTTCACAGGTGAGTGTCTTTCCATTATTCTAACTCGTACAGATATGTCTTATATATATGCTATGTTTTCAATTGACTTATTTTGACCAAATATTCATAGTCTGTTTTGTCCAGTTTGTAAAAAAACCAAAAACCTTTATTATGATCTACTTCAGCTGAAGGAAAAGAATATTAAGAGGATTTATCCATTTGTATAGGTTGGTATTTATTAACTTATGGTCGTTGCATACAATATCTCTGAATCAGCTCCTATTAAAGGTCGTGTCATGTCTTCAGTGTTGGAAATTTTGAATTCTATTAATTGTCTTTACATGTTGGATCTTTCAGTTAGTACATAAATTTACTGCTTTGATGGTAGTCCTTCTTATCCCATTTTAAAGCAAATGTGCATAATGTTGGCAAAGTTCAGTGTAACGTTACTCAGCTCTGTGGGGAAGTCTTATAGTTGCTTTGATGGCTGCTCTTTCCAAGCCTGGCAAGGTTGTTCCCACACTATGTGAATTTTGACACCAAATAATTGAACTTTTGCATTTAAGTATGACTTCATGATGAAAAATATGTTCAAGGTACTAGTGCTAATTTAACTTGCCATTGATGACTTTCATCACTAAAACCACGGTGGTGTCTTAGACCTGAAACTACGGGCATCTGTTCCTGCAGCCCTAGATGTGGCTGCAAGACAACCACTCTTGCTAATGTTTTAGTACTGACTTCCAGTTTTTAATCATCTGATTCTAAACGTCTCTACTTGGAAAACTCTGCTTGGTGAAAACATGAGCCTGACACAAAGGGGCCTGGTGTAAATTACTAGGTGAAATATCTTGTCTTAATTTTTAAGCATCTTCCTTTTCCCTCTTAGACTGACATGGTCATTTCTCTGGAGTATTTTTTGGATTATCCAGATCAGTGTGTGCATCTCAAGAGTATTCATAGCAACACATTTCCCTCATCAAGTTATTCTTGGAGTATTTGCTGGTAATGCTGCTATGTTTTCTTTTCTTTTCAACATATATGCAAAATCTGAAAAAAAAAAAAGTATGAGAAAAGGCAAGAGATTTTTAGTAGTGCTACTCAGCTTGCAGCTCTAGTGGTGCTTTCCGCTCTCTGGAAGATCAAGGATTTGATGATAGTCTAAAGGTAAAATTTGCGAGGTAGTATGTATCTGCTGTCTTTGTAATTCACATAGGGAGTGAGCCCTTGTCCATGTGCCAGTTGATGCTGACTGCATTGTGTCCACACTGCCACAGACTAGCGCTGTCTGGTTCGTACTGGCTGCATCTGATCTTTATCTGTGCTGCCTGAATGGAAGGGATCAGAGAGGAAGTTGCTTCTATATGGCCATCAGAAGGAAGCTATTTGGTTCACTTCAAATGGTGGCCAGGCGCAAACTAGCACATGGGCAGTGTGGACAAGCACGGGGCCAGAGACCTGGGGCAAAACAGAGAAAAAGGCAAATCAGCAGTGCAAACTGCCCAGGGTGATTTTTCAGAGTTACTTAAACATGTCCCAAATTGGTATTTAGGGAGTTCAAACTATGAACAATCTCTCTAGTATCTGTCTGATTTTAAGGAGGGTGACCAGAGCATTGAGAGGGGACTGCCTGCTCCCATTCTCTTTCATGGGTGCAGAGCAGCCTGGGCAGCACTGGCTAACAGCTTGCAGTCCAGCTCTCCCTTTTCACAACCAGGATAAAATGAGTAAGAAAGACGCTAAGTGTGTTCTGTGTCTTTTCCTTCAACACTCAAAGCCTGTGTAGGAACTGGTATTGAATTCTGCATTGCTGGGGCCAGTCTTTGAGTGGAGGACTTTTGTGGAAAAGGAATGTTCTAGTTTACATCTAATATTTGCCAGGTTGTCATCTGGGAGATGCAGTCAGGCCTAAGGCATGCCTCATATCAAAAACATGTAGTGCTTGGTATTTAATTTATTTTTTTCCAAATTAGCAGTTTTGAGTGGGAGAAAAGGTTTTGTAATGTACTACAAAAGTGGTAAATTGTGTGTGTATGTGTATATATACATATATATGTAAAAAATACATAGATATATTCTTCTGTCTTCAAAAGTCAAATTCTACAGGGGCACTGTAAAAAGTGCTTCTTCAAAGTACGAGTGTGTTGTTCCCTGTAACACTGAGTTTCTAATCCGCAGGAATTCTTGTGGCAGAAGCATTTGAGCATACCCCTGCTATTCAGACAGCAAGCCTGAGAATGTACATCAAGACAAACTTGTTTCTTTTCATCTTTGCCCTTGGCTTTTATCTAGTCCTCAAGCTTCTTGATATTGACTTGCTATGGTCTGTTCCAAAGGCCAAGAAGTGGTGTGCCAACCCAGACTGGATAAACATTGACACAACTCCATTTGCTGGACTGGTGAGGAATTTAGGGGCGCTCTTTGGCTTAGGTCTCGGAATTAATTCTAAAATGTTCATTACGAGCTGCAAAGGTCAAAATAGCTGTAAGATAAGTTTCCGCATATTGTGTATAGCTGCTTCTTTAGCTACACTGCAGCTGTATAATTTCGTCAAGATACCTACTCATACTGAGTATTTGTTCTACATTCTCTCTTTTTGTAAGAGTGCAGCTATGCCTCTGACTGTAGTTGCCTTGGTTCCGTACTGTGTCCACTCGTTAATGAGGACAACTGAAAAGAAACTTAATTAGATAAAGTTTCCAAATGGTTAGCGCTGTGGGGATGGGTATGAACGGTTCAAGAACCCTCCGCAAAGGCAGTTTTGCTAACTCATTTTAACCAAGGGGGATGCCACTGCATCTTTGATGTGCTCCTGGTAAGTAACCAGTACATCCAAAATCAGTACATTCAAGAATGACTTTGGCAGCTCAGGAATATTAATCGCTGATTTTATTCCTAGAAATATTGCAACCACACTGCAGTATGGTTAGAAATGACCCCATACTTTTGGGTCATAATGGAGTTTTAAAGTATAATCAACTAGTTTTATTTAGCTACTTGGTGGTCTTTTAGTTCTGTCCATCTCCAGCTAGATGGTGCTTCAAGCCTCAGTTGTATATAGTGATACTCAATATTTAATTTTTTTATATATAGATACTGTGTGTTAAACTGCTAGATAATGGTGTGACAGTATCACACCACCTGCAACTGTACAGCTGTACCCAGGCACTGTGAAGAAGGCCAGCATCGTTATAAACAAGGCTTTAAGTTTAACGTACTGAGCTTCCTGAGCTTCTGATTAAGCCAGATGAGAAAAAAATAAAAGTTTATTTCAGTTCGACTCCGTAGAATATATTTTTGCATTAGTGTGATTTTTGTCATTTTTACTTTTTGAAAGTGGTCACATAAATCATGAATGATCCAGATACACCTTTGATAGTGAAAATGCATAAATACGGTGTAACAAATCTTTGGGTTCTGTACATCTACACAGAGCAACAAATGACGAAAGTTGTCAATAATGAAATTATCTCAGCATATCGCCTCAGGAATGCTGTTCATGCTCCTGTATTGCAAAGGTAAATTAGTCTAATTCTCTCATTTCAAGAGTCGGAAGCCTGAATCACTCTTTGTAGTTGGGTAAATCATGAAAATGTGATTGCAGACTAAGTCATTGCAAGTTTATATTCTTGTCAGCTTGGTTTACCTAAGGACACAAGTAACTAATATGTTAAATACGTTTGCTATATAAAGGGATGCTCTAAGGCAAAGGCAGGTACTTTCCCTTTTTATTCATTATTTAGCACCTACTGTTGCACATTCCCCTTCAGTGCACAATCTTTAAGCAACATTTTGCTGATACCATCTCATAATACTTAGTATACAAGCAGCATAAAGCTATACTCTGGGTAATGAGGGCTGCGTGTGTATGATCTTTTAGCATTAAGGCTTAGAAGACGTAAACATGATATTGCTTCTAGACTTCCAATTGGTTGTGGGATAACTGAAATGGAAAGAAGCTTATTTAATTGGGAAAACAAGGTGAATAGTTTGAGTTGGCCCTTGGGAATGAACATTATACAAATTACAGAAGCAGATCTGAAGCAGGCATCCTTATTTGAGAGCCTACTAAGACTACCTTGACTTAAAAAAATTATTCATCTGTTTTTAACAGTCTGAGGAGTATTGTGCTTTATGCATCTCCTGAGATCTTCTGTAATGATTCTCTGAACTTTTTTTCCTGCAGCAGCTGGCCTGAAACCGGTCTTTTCAATAATTGTGACTCCTTAAGCAAAATGACTAAGCTAACGGGACTAGAAACAAACAGTGAAGAGCAAAGACAGCTATGACAAAGATTTCTCCTGTGTTCAAGATGCTCTGTGGTTTGTTCTGTGCTGTCTGTGGTCACCGGGGAGGTGACCTACAGCGACATCACAAAACGCTAGAAGGTTGGTCTAGCTGTCCTTCCATTCTTCACTCCTGGCCAACAGCAGGGGATTCTTGGTGCGCAGCCATCTCTGGCTCTTGCAGCAGTGTTCAGGCCCACTGGCAATGTTGGCTATTTTAAGCTGGGATTTACGGGCAGACATCATGCTTCTAAGCTCCTAGCCCATGAGGGTCTGTGCTTCCCGGTACTGATAAAGAATCTTGGTGCCCCTGTTGGGATAGACACAACCATTAATGTAGAATGACAACTAGCATTTCTGCAGTATTCTTCTAGTGCCGCACACACACGTAAGAAGACATGGGCTATCACTCACTTTCTTGGAGTGTCCTATGAATTCAGCCTGCACCTTCAGTGCTTCAGGGAAAGAGACAGAGACCAGCTTCCTGTCTGAACCACCTTTTATTCTTTCTGTAACTATTAAAACATTACTAAAACCAAGAATGGTAGGAAAACTGAATAAATTAAGTTAGTGTAATTTTACCAGTAACAGAAATTAACCTGTTGATAAAGTAATGGCAGTAGAATAGGACCCTTTCTGAGCAGCTGAGTGTGTTGGGCTATAGAGTTTTCTGCAACTGCCTGAAGAATCTCCAAAGAAGGATCCTGAAACTTCAAACGGAGTTAGCCTTTTCCAGAGTGGTGGAATAAAGAAGTGTCAAGATATACTTTTGATATTTTGATAGAATTAGAGTTGTAAATCAGGAGCCAGCCATTTAGTTGATACAGTGAAATAGGCCTACATGTCCCTTAGTCAGGCTTTAGTGAATTTACCACAGTTGAAAATTACACTTCAAGCCTTAGTAAATAAGATTGTGTGGCGCCTTAACTAAGAGCTATCAAATTGTTAAACATTTAAACTCTAACTTCATCAGGCTTTGGCAGCTGTTTATATTGTTAATATTTGGAACAGATACAGAGCATATACGCTTACACGATGATGGGCTGAACTACTCAACCTGGTTTGGGCCACAAGCCCCCCTTTTGAATTAAGCTTTTCCTGTTTAATAAAGAGGGTGGAAAGTGCTTGACTGATCCCCTTGCTCCCACTAATGGGATCCCAGGAGAAAGTTAATCTTTCATTCTTGACTTAGAGATGCCCAAATTGGGATAGTGCAATTCCAGAAGTCCTTCCATCCGTCTACAGAGAGATTCTCACTAGCCAGGAGTTACATGAAGTAAAAGTGTCCCTCGCTCCTCATACAAAGTAGCTGACAAATTGGCATTACGTTCAGTTCACAACACTCACTTTTGTTAATACACAGCTTTTCGTCCTCCCCATTCCCTGTTACGCCTTCCTGATGGGAGGACTCTGGCCACAGACAGGCTGTTCCTGCTCAGAGTAGTCTAGTTGGAGCAGGGGCTGTATTTGCAGAGCAGTTACTCAGGTGCCATCCCAATACAGTATCATGGTTATATTTATCCAGAGGAACAGGGTAGTTGGAAAACCAGGTAATGCAGCTGCCATGGACCATGCAGAGAAACATACAGCAGGACGCACCAAATGACACCATCAGCTACTTCTGTCAAGACTAATAACTCGGGGCTGGCTCTGAAAGACTTAAGCAGACTCCTTTGGGTCTGCTCAGGGGTCTTGCCATCAAGCTCCAGGCCTGGGAGATCTTACGTGTGGGGCAGCTGAGGAAAGGCCCATCCAGCTCTGCACCAAGCAATCCATCAAGGCTCGTTGTTCATGCCCAGACGCACCATGTAGCTCCACTTGCACTTTAATAGCTTCGCACAGGTACTGAAGGGCTTTATAATCAACTGGTTGTCAATAGCACACAGGTATAAAGTGGCAGGCGGTGGCACCCAAGAATGTGTAAGACCAATGCAACTGTTTGTGTACACCGTGAGTGCCTTCTGTTATACAGGCATACTTCCCAATACACGGCTCACAATATTTACCAGCTGCCTAAAAATAGGATGATGTCACGATGAAGGGCAGTAGTAGTGCCACCCAGTTGGGCCCGTGTCACTGTGCTCCTCCTGCAAGGACATGGCAGGCACCTTTGCAGGCAGGGGCTAGTATAGTTGCGTTGGCCTTCTCAACAGCTCCGTCCTGCACAGCAGGCATGATCTAACTACGTACAAATACTTGTTATCTGCTGCAAGATACTCACGTGCTTGTCTGAAAGGTAAGAAAGAGATGAAGTCCTAAAGCACAAGAGCCAGTAAAAAATACAATTTATTGGCATAATTTGGGCCACGAAAGTGGCATCCTTTAGGCAAAAGAATTATGGAATAAGTACACATAGTAATTGTAGTTTTTAATAAAGAGTCGTTATTTTTCCATGGCCTTAAATACTAATATAAATTAAATATCATATAGGTAAGTCAATAGGTTATTGATAGTCACCCTGTCAATAGTTTCAGTCCTGAGCCATCCAAACTAATTATTGCTCTGAAACATAAAAAGGCTAAAAACTTTAAAACAGAAGGGCAATAATGCAGCTTCCTTTTTCATCTTCAGTGAAGGATTAAAATACAGACTTCCTTGGGAAAATAGCATTTCAGTGTCAGCTATGTGATTTCAGTAGGGTCTGCTGAAGTAATTCTATTAATGGAGTTGTACAGAAGTTGAAATTGGTTTTTTGCTGCCTGGAATTAAGGGATGTATCCTAATAAAGTTTTCGGCCTTACAGCTCTATTCAAGTTTCAGCAGTTGGTACTGTTGCGTAATTTTATAAGAAACTCCATTATGGTGGGATTTGTTACAAAGTGGGGGAACCCCCTCCACCCCCAGCTGCAGGTTTTAGGACATGGAGAATGACTTTTACAGTTAATACACTATTATTTGAAATCAAGATTTAAGTTTTGAAACTGTAATTTAGACGTTCTGTCTATCTGCTTTGTCTCCAAGATCGCAGTCACTAAAGGAAAGAGTCCTGTTGTCCTGCAGACAATAACCAAGAACATAGTTCAGAGAAACATGCAGTAGACTTTATAATAAACTGCTACAAATACAAGCTTCTGCCAGAAGACGAGACTTCCTCACCTTTGTCATTTCTGAATGAATTGTTGCTCTATTTATCAACTCTGCTTGATACAAACAAAGAACTAATTATGGCTATTTTTTTTCCACCTTTACTGAATATGATTTCTGTAAAAACGCTCATCATTGTCTTGCCTTCTGAAAAAAAGAGAACGTATTATCCACCGTCTCAATAGAAGTGATTTAAATGACTGTGATGATTAACTGTAGGATTTTTTCATTGATTTAACTAAAGCATTTATTCCTATTCAAAACCTATTTGACAGCATTGATCAGACTGGTGAGTGTCGGGGAAATGATCCTCACCAGCTTCCGTTCCTCTTCTTGATTGCTTTCCTTACTTTTGTGGAGCTGCCGCCTTTGTGTAAGTACTTAGCGTTTTTGTGGAAGGGGCACCGCTATGTCAGGCTTAGGGCGCTGATCTGTTAGTGCTGTAGCTGCACACAGTGGAAGCCCAGCCACCCCCGACAGCACAGCTGAA
This sequence comes from Aptenodytes patagonicus, assembly GCF_965638725.1. NCBI lineage: Eukaryota > Metazoa > Chordata > Aves > Sphenisciformes > Spheniscidae > Aptenodytes > Aptenodytes patagonicus. The sequence continues at coordinate 53,903,025 of NC_134954.1, read as the reverse complement.
GGGGTGGAAGGGTGGGGGTTCTGCACCCACAGTGAGGGTATCTGTGGCAATTCTCTGCAGGCCGAACGCTAGGAGAGATTTGAGCCCTTCAGATGTACAGCATCATTCTTGGGATTGTTTTTTATTCATAGAGCTTACCTAGACAAGCGGCAGTTTCCAGAACACCAGAGCAGAGTCTTCCTTGATTGCTAGTTGAGGAACGAGAGGACTGCACAGGCTGACTGCAGGTGGTGGCAATTCCCCAGCTCACCAGCAAAGATCTTTCCCACTTTCAGGCTTTCTTTCCCCTAGCAGTGGGCTAAGCTGCTTCCTGAATGCATCAGCCTGTGCTTAGTCCCCTGCATGTGCCTAACAAGTGTGCTTGATGCAGAAAGCTACATACAGTTAGGGTACCACAGAGTTCACAATATTGTAAAGCACTTTGTAGCACAATGGGGTACCAACATACATACCTACCGCAGAGCATTTGCGTACAGAAAAGAAATCTTTCAAATTTAGAACCACAGTAATTCAGCTAATTGGGGCTCCAGTGGTAACAAGCTTATAATAAGCTCCTTCCATGGCCATCAGTTCATCATGAGTGCCCCTTTCAATGATAAGTCCTTGCGACATCACAGCGATGATGTCAGCGTTCTGGATCGTGGACAAACGGTGGGCAATGACGATGCAGGTACGCCCTTCTCTGGCCTTATCCAGCGCTGCCTGCACAGTCTAAGGGCAACAGACAAAGTGTCAAAGTGAAAATACGCAAACCAAATTGGGGCTCAGAGCTGGAGAAATCTGATTGCTTCAGATTAATTAACCGTATTGTGCCACACTTGTAAAAGTGACTACGAGGCTAAATCAAAGGGTATGTTACTGGTTTGCTTAGCTGGGTCATGAACTCAGTTTATTAGCAGTACAAAGAAGGGACAGGTAAACATAGACAGCAGCAGAAATTAAGGAAGGCCTTTATTCAGCCGACATGCTGAATGTCAGCTCAGTGTGGATATGTTTTTAAATTTCCACCATTTTGCTAATCTCCGAGCGTAGCCAAGCCACACAAATTACTGCCCAAGTTCTTAGGCCCCTCACTGTTCTTTTTCTTGGATATTCAGGCTCATTATTCATATGCTTGAATACATTTTTGTTTGTTTGTTTGTTTGTTAATGTGCAGAAACTATATTTATGAAACATTCCCACTGAATGCTTTGAAACCCAGGGAATTAGTATGCACATTTCTGAAAAAGTCCTGCCTCTCATTGGCAGTCGAAGAGCCCTTGTAGCTGGCTGCTTTTTTATAGTTGTGCTTTCTGGATCTTTCAAAAAGATCATTAAAGGTATAAGTGCTGAATTAACAATGTGGAATAATGTTGCGGTCATGTAGTGGAGTACGTCAGAATGTCTCTGTAGGACAGAAAAAGGTGTTGTACATTGTAGGCCATTGTATTAACTTTCCCTTATTGCTTATCACTGCGCATTTACCTTTTCACTTTCTGTGTCTAAGGCAGATGTAGCTTCATCCAGTAATAAAATTTTAGGATCTCGTATGATGGCCCTTGCTATAGCAATGCGTTGTTTTTGCCCACGTGACAGCTGGGATCCTTGAGCCCCAACATTAGTTTCGTATTTCTGAAAAATATACAAAAGGAAGATTTTATTCAGGTGTAAGCAAACACACCAGTACACCACCTGAAGGAAGAGCAGGAGGAGAGAGGCATGAGCGCTGACCATTGCTGCCTCCTCCTTAAAAAGCCTGGCAACGCAGAAATACTGTGCGAGTCATACACGTGTTTGGGGAGACGTTTCCGAGCCATGCTCTGCAGTGCATATGGCCCAGGCAGTATGGTGACGGCCCTGGAAGAAAAATTTGATAGCAAGATGATTGCTGATTTGTCTGAGGCAAAAGAAATCCCCCCACCCTAGATTTGGGAGAAGAGGCTAAAAGTGATTTAAGGGCTTTCTGGACAAGTGTGTTGTTTGAGTGCCTAAATTGTATCCATACCTTTTATGTTCTTCTGATTTATATTTATATGATTTCAGTGCATTTAAATACTTCTTAAGTGCACTTTAAGCAGCCAGCTCCAAATAGTTTTGTCTAAGTATCATGCCCAAGTCACAAGACAAATCTCCCACAGCTGGGAACAGGATTTATATTTCCTGACTCAGTGTAACGCTTTGACTGCTGAACTGTGCTGCTGCTTCTTTCTTGTCCGTGGCTTTGAAAGATCTTTCCTCCTCTCCTAGTTCAGAGTTGTTACTGCTGGTTTCAGTTTTATTAATATTTGCCTACTGTATAAAAATCCAGTAGCAACTCACGCCCAAATTCTCAGGAACATAACAAATGGTCATGACACCCTCTTTGCTTCTACTGTTACAGCTGTAAAAGTAAATAAAAGGTATACGTGTGTAGCAACTTCAACTGGGTCTGGAGCAACTCCCACTGCAATGAACACCGAGCAGCCTATCTGTAGTTCCACAGTCAAGGGCTTGCGGGTACTTACATCAGGCAGTGACATGACAAAATCATGCAGCTGAGCCTTCTGGGCCACTTCTATGACTTTCTCCATCATCGCCTCTTTGGTGTTACTGCCATATTTGATATTATCAGCAATGCTGCAGTCAAATAGCACAGGCTCCTGGGACACTATTCCAATTTTTGATCTAAGAAACTGTACATTTATTTTCTTGGTGTCGTGTCCATCTATTAACTACCAGGAAATAGGAGAAAACTTGAAACATCATTCCAAAACAACAGCCTGCAAAAACCAAATAGTTTATAGGAAAACTAAATGATTTAGCCGTATTACTGAAATGCAAACCCAACTGATTTAAAGTGACTTGAAGAATCGGCTTATAGTTGACTCCTTTGTGCACGATGTGTATTTTCTGGGTATGTCTGTGTTCCAGCCAAATACTAGACCATTTGCTTAATCTTAAGTCCAAGTGAACTATTTAATTGCTTAAGGTTAGGCACATGCTTTGTTGCCTTCCTGGCATAGTGATCACCACACTTATTTTTTCCAAAGAAAGAGAAATCAAACTAGATGGTTAAGTGTTTACATGAGGAAAAGATATAAAAGCTTTTTAAGCTATCAGTAATTGAATAACTGGAAGTTAAATCTAGACAAATTGAACCTGCAAAGAAGCTGCATGTTGAAGCTATATATTTAGGGATGTTCCAGACTCTTTGTTGCGCCATTCAGACTTGATTTTTGCTTGTGCTCCCGCAATGTATGCCACACATGATACGTTTCATACAGGAGCTACCAAGGTGAATGTCTGTGGCCTGCATAATGCACAAGGGTACACCTGAGGCTTGTAGTGTTCTGATGTCGCCTGAATACATCTGAGAAGATACTCAGGAATTGTCCAAACAGTCCACATTTGTTTGAGAAGGAGCTGAAGCCCCAAGCTGCTTACGTACATGCCACCACTGCTAGGCTGCACAGTAGCACACATTCAGAAGAGTCCTTGTAGCATTGCTGAAAACAACAGCACACAAACCATGTTTCCTTTGCTTACCACACTTCCTTTCTCAGGGTCATAAAAACGCTCCAGAAGCTGGACACTGGTGCTCTTACCACAGCCGCTACTTCCAACAAATGCCAAAGTCTGTCCAGGCTTAACAGCTACAGAGAGTCCTTTCAGGACCTGAATATCAGGCCGAGAAGGGTATGTGAATTTACAGTTAAGAAATTCAATGCTTCCCTTGAAATCATCCTGGTGAAAAAAAAAATGAGAAAGATGCTACAATGAGCTTGAGCCCAAAACTGAGTTGTAAAGTACAAAGTAACTCTTCCTCAAATTCCATTCTTGCATCTCTTATTTAAAATATGACATTAGCGCTTGTGAAATTAGCCCAGAAAGGGGGATAAAAACCATACTGGAGTAGCTGTTCTAGAGATGAAGCCACTAGTCATAACACTATTGCTCTGCTTATACTTCCCCGTACTGCTCTGGTCAGAGGCATCAGTTGGAAATAGGATTGCCTTGCAAATGGGGAAGTTTTTTATTTGAATACAGACACTGTATGTGTAAATTTGGTGACAGACCAAATAGATTTGTGCAAAAAGCTGGATTTGGTAAAAAAAATAAAATCAATTGAACTTCGCGAAGTTAAAACAGTACATGGATTCAGGTCAATTTTCCCAGAACTCTTAAAAAACTCTTTTACAAAACTCTGAAGGGAGTCAAGATACTTTGTTTTCATGGTTTGAAGCAAAATACTTAATGTATTTCATTCATAACAATTATTTCAAGTTTTCGCTTAATTCTGAAAAAAAATCAGTTAAATGAAAAATAAACTATCTGAATTTTCTGGGTCCGACTTTTCAATTCACCAAAAATTGAGCATTTTCATTTTGCCTGACTCAAAGATGACTCGCCTCCTCATGAACACCCCCAACATTTTGATGTGAATGGAAAAAAGCCTCCATTATAAGCTAGCGATAGTCAGGTTTATGTGCGAACTGTAGAACAGAAAGAAAAAACATGCTACTCTGTGCATCATCCAAATTGGTCCTATTCCAATTTACAGGAGTTTTACACTGACAGATTCCTCATAGCCACACTTTATATCACTCTTGCTGTCTAGTACAGAGCTCGCTGCTTCCAAAAGAGCAAAGACAAGTAACAATTATACAATCAGCATAAACTTCTTGTAAAGCAGTGATCCTCATTGATTTATAAATTGTTAGTGCAACTTCAATGCTTATATTGAGCTGAATGACACCACACAATACTCATCTCCGGTCTTACCCATTTTTCCCCTTTTTCACTGTAAACACTGATTTTAGGAAGCCGATTGACCAGTTGAAAAAAGCGTGCAGCAGATGTTTTGGCTTTGGCATAGTTTGGGGTATAGGAAGAAGCTCTTCCCAAAGCAGTTCCACTGGTCACAATAGCAGAGATCACCCTGCGGGGAAGGGGGGACATGATCATTCTTGGGAAGCCATCAGGAAACTGAACGCTACACCGAGACCAGCAGTTCTGGAGAGGAGCCTGTTTCTGGCTCCAGGCAGGCTCTTACCTGAACACAAAGCTGTAATGGAGTCCTTCAGTGTCAACTAGAAACCCTCCGTATCTGTAAGAGACAGCGTTGGCAATGAACACTATGCTCTGGGCAAAGCCAAAGCAGAGCCCGTAAACATGTGCTTTTTTGATTGCAGCTTTATAGGGCATATCCTGGTGCTTCTCAAAATTGTCGATAAACATTTTCTCTTTCCCTATCCCAGCTACAGTCCTGATGTTAGAGAGGGCTTCACTGGAAATCTGGAGGAGAAAAAAAAAAATGGGTAAAAGCTCCTAATTTTTACTTGGAAAAGGAGAGTGTGCTCTTTCACAAATGCATGATTCTTTCCTGAATACAGGGCACTAATGCCATATACAAATTGATTCAGATATGATACAGACTGGCCCAAACATCAGCCAACCTGAAGAGAAACTTTCCTACAAGCAATTATCTACTAACATCCTCAATAGTAATGCTCTGTCTGCACCACTAGACCTAAGTTATTGTGAGCACACTTAGGAAATCGGGCACACGCTCTCACTTGTGACATTTCATGTAATAGGAATAAATGGGACATCCACAAAAGCAAAAATGGTTTTAGGAACACTATTATTTCCTTGATTGCATGCATTTATTAATTAAAGATGTTTATTTCAATTATTTTATTTTACTTATAGCAATAGTCAGAGAAAGAGTTAGAAGGGATGCTATCCCTAACTTCTGTTTCATAAATTAAAACCACTTGAATTTACTACGTTTCCTCACCTGCTCACCCTCCCTCTTTCTCTCATTCGTGTCCAAAAAGCCTGATGAGATGGAACATATAAATGGAGGGTGACACCTTGATTCCTCTAACATCAGACACACAATTTCCAGGATTTTTACCTTGTACATAGGCAAAGAGTAAGCGAATGCTTGCCTATGTACATAGAAAAAATGCAACACAGGAAATTATTAGATAATCCCCATGGAAATTTCTCTGGAGCTTTAATTAATTGTAGGCTTTATACTGTGCTTTGTTGCCAGTCAGAATTTGGGTTTCTGTCCCCAAAAAATAGCACTACAGTTTCATCTATAGAAGTAAATTGACAGTTTGTTTGATCCTAATTTCACCCTACTTATCTCAAGTAATTTTATTAAGAAATTATTTAAAATGCTGTAGTTTGCCTGGACTTTGATAGTAGCTTCATAGTGTGATGCTTTCCTTTGGGAAGCAATAGTCTGGTATATGGCTTATGAATGTTTTCAGCATGTCGGAAGAGATCTGAATATAAATCATTAACAATATTCCATCCAATTTCAGGGTTTTTTTCCTGGCCAAAATTAAGAGTCAAATCTCTTGCATTATCTTACAATATGTGAAGGAGTGGACAAGCAGGTACTGTGAATTGGATTGTTCAGACTGTGCTTTTTCCATGTTTAGCATGGCTGATGAACAATCACTGTGGAAGAACTCAGAATGTTTAGCATTTGGATGCAGTGCTGGCAAATAAATTAGAAAATAACACCAGACATAATCAATCATCGCCAAAACTGCTGAAGCATTGAGTGCCCTTTTCATCCCAGCCTCTGGGTCATTCTGTTGAATAAAAGCTGATGCCTTGACTCATGAGTGAAGTTTCTGTCCTTGTCAAGGCAGTATTTTGATTTATCACTTTTTGTAAATAATTAAACCATTCTAAATGTGGGCAGTTGGTCAGGTCTTAATTCTTCCTTGGCTGTCTGGAATTGAAGATTGTTCCTAGCAGCACTCAACAGTGGCCTGTAAATTTGAATTACTGATGGTCCCAAATGCTGATTTTTCAACTACCTGTGACCGCAAATATAAATTCATTTTTAAATAACGTTACCCGTCCAGTAGCTTCCAGCGCTTTCTTGTCCTGAGAGGCGAATCCTGTCAGCATTTTAGCCTGCACAGCCCCAGATAAGGCCAAAAATGGCAGGAAACACAGTATAACTAAACTCAGTTTCCAGCTGAAGTAGAAAGCAATGATTATGGCCACCCCAATGTTGGTAAAGGAATTGACAATCATTCCTATCTGCGATCCAGTTGCCTTCAAAGAAAAGAAACAGAGATGACTGACTTGTACTCCAATAGTAACTTCAATAATCTTCAAATAAATTTTCCTATAAAACTTTAGAAAACTCTAAATGATATTAAAATATCATAAGGCACCAATGGCTGCTGACTGCACTGGAATTTAGCCAGTTTGGATATACTGTTTTCCAATTAATTGTGTCAAGAGAAGGACTGCAAATCCCCACACTGCTTTCACCCACCAAACTTTCCAATGAGAACTCAGAAAATTGTTTCTAATGATTGTGAGAAAGATAATCTAACTATTGAAATTAGTTCCCTTGGTTCCCTGGGGAATCACTCATCTGAATACTCTTGTTTAGCCCCTACATTTATCCATCTAGATTTAAATAATAAACAGAACCCTTTTGCAACTTAACTATTAACAAACAAAGTCTCAGCTGTACTAAAATCACTAAGAAACATCACTGAGAAAGGATGAATTAAAGTTGCATTTTTGCCTGTCTATTAAGGAAAAAATTTAAATATGCCTTTGACATCACCTTTATTGAATGCGTTCATCTTCTCCTTATATACTTTGACAACACTATTCTTCATAATAAACTTGATTTATTTACTCAGAAGTTATTTTCTTTCATAGCAGTAAACAGCAGCCCTAGATAGGAACTAGGTTGCTATGTGTTAGAAAAAAAAATACATTTGATATCCTTGATCATTTTCAGTCAAATTCATTTGCAGGATGTGAACTTGCAGCACAAAAATGCTCATCTTCTACTCCTCCTCTGACCTGCAGCAATAGGGCAAGGTGCCTCGGGCCTGGCCGTGGTGGAAGGTACACCTCCCAGCTCTGCAGAGGCAACCAAAAGGAGCAGCCATAGGGCTGCTCTTACCTGGATCCTGCAGCTCTAACACCCCCACACACACACTCCAAGAGTCCACTTCTTACTCTTGGTGCAGATGTAGACATTTTCAGACCCCAGACACTTGCATGCATCTTCTCGCTCACTCTGCAATAGCAGCAGTTGACTAAGCTCTGTGTCTGGCAGTGAAAGGCGGAGGACACTGCTGCTCAAGAAGCTCTGTTTTTTCCCCCCAGAGCTGTGGGCTGAATGGCTGTGCCCCACTGCTGTACATGTGCTTAGAACAAAGATGTCCCTTAGAAGGCTATTAAATGGTTCGGTCAGTGTTTTACAAGTTTGTTTATTTCAATTAAAATATGCCCTGTAAGTGCCTGTAACGGCTGAAGAGGTTTGCAGCTGGTTTCTCTGATTCTGTAGAAATTGCTGCTGACAGGGGTATTGGGAACCTGTTCTCTCATTTGCCTTTTAAATTCCTAAATCATCCATTAATAGTCTTTAAAAACTAACCCACCATCTTCAGTCAAGCTGAAACAGGACAATTTTTGTAACAAAGAAATCTGTATGTTTCCGTCTTCGTTTCTAGAAAATCGCTTGCATTGGAGCCAAGTAAAATGGCATCTGACTCACTTCTACCAAAGCATCAGTTCAGATAGGTAACATTTAACGCTCAGCATGGTTTAACCCTCACCCACTAAGGAACACAACGCATGGAGTTAGTGGTTCACTTTCCCAAATACTATGTCACACTGGAACTGGCTGCATGAGTCCCCAGCTGGAGCACCAGCCAGTACTGTAAACTTTTTTCAAGTGGACTGTCAGTTTACGTCAAAACTGTCACAACAAGCACAATACCATGCTGAAAACTTGAAAACATGATTAGTGATGAATGTCACTAAAATACTAGTCTGACGTGTTTTTGAAATAAACACGCGTTGTAGCAAAAAGCTAATTCATCTCCAGAAAAAAGAAATTAAAACTTTTGCACTGGATGCTCCTTCCCATCCCATTGATGGTTGGTATTTTATTGCTTTTTGTGTTCTTGTTCTGGTAATACAGGCAGGAATAATGGGCAGTAAATTGTGACCCTATTTGTGCTTTTAGGTAAATACAGTGATAATAGTTCCCCGCTGACAGTCTATGATAAATAGAAATAGCTAAATTGACTGTCCAAGGACTGATCTACACTGACCTCGCTGGTTGCATGCTAGCTAATTTCTGTGACAAGGTGCCGAAATAGGCCTTCAATCAGTGCTTACAGTAAAACGATTCTTAAGCTACCAGGTCTTACCCCTTGGACCTGTGAGGCATCTGTTGCAAGTCTTGTAGTCAAAGCACCAGGGCTGTTCTTCCGGTCATCAAACCAACCAATGTCTTGCCCTAGCATAGCCTGGAAACCAATTTTCCTTAACCGTCTTGTAAGCAGCTCACCAGACTTGGCAAAGGTGTATCCCTGGGGTGCATAAGAATAAATACAAATATAGTACAGAAAGAGAGACCCACAGAGTAAGGGATCAGAAACAAAATTTACCCATATTGGACTGCTATTACCTGCAGAAACTGTGTGAAAAATGAAAGAATTCCAACAAAGACAAAGAGCAGGCAGACACCATTGATCTGGATTCTTCGTTCTTCTTCATCAAGAATGGAGAAGGTCTTTGAAAAAAATGGGTGTCATCATATTAGAAGTGTCACTTTTGCTGTATGTGAAGTTTATTCATGATTCCCTATTGCCAAGTGCAGAAGCCCACCCTAGAACCAAAGCCAGAACACAGAGCTCTCCCTCACCCCTTGCAAAGGCCCGATTCCTTATTTTTCCTAAGGTGAGCCTGGGTACAACATAACGCTTTTTATTCCTGTTAAACAACAAGTTGGTTATACTTGGTGTCTGCACATACTGCTATTACTTGTTGCCCATCCCTACTTATAATTAATCAATCATCCCCCCACTCTAAACAAGAGCCAGTGTGATAACCAGAGAATAGCAATGAAATAAATAGCATAGCGACAAAGCAACAGTGCAGCAGCTCCCTTACCTCCTCTCTAGTCTTGCCAATTGCAACTCTATTGGGCCACAGAAAATGAAGTCTGTGTAAATAATTATACCCTAGCATGACTCTCCTTGCACAACACTAACGGATCTATAATTGCTATCGGTAGGCTTCAAGAGGAACCTATTATCTTTTACTGAAGGAGTGTGGATACGAGCTATTCGCTTACTGCTGGGTACTTGAGAAAAAGCATTAGTGCTTAAAGTAGAGCCCCTCCACTCCATTCTGCTCCAGTCTCCATGGTATTTTCCTTTTATCTCTTGCTCTTAATTATCTGGTCTTTTTCAACACCTGCCAGTGTTACTGGCTGCTGCTGAAGTAGCCAGTCCAAATCTAAGTAGCCATCCTTAAGCAATTCCTTTCAGTCAGAACAGTTGATATGTAGGTCAGTTAACCTACCCGAAGTTGTTAAACTACTTCTGCTACTTGCAGGTATAAGCCACAGCTCATGTTTGTACTTCTCCACTAACTTTAAATTAATTGTAATTGGATTTCACAGGTAAAAATTACTATAAATTGACTAATCTCTCAACCTGTTATCTGTAAGGTGTAATTAAAAATAACTTTCGCATTCGACTTTTACTTATATCAAAACCCCTGAAATTCTTCTAGGTAAGTATTTAACAGTAGAAAGAGAAGAAGGAATTTTCATTACAGCTGCAAAATATAAAAATCCCACAAAAGAACCCTTAAGTACTAGTCTTAAAAGGTCAACCCAAGTTATTTACAGTGAGCTATGCATCAAAGTAACAGGGAGGAATTAAAGCACGAATTTGAGAAAAAGAAATAGCTGTTCTCTAGTGGGAATTCCATTTCAAGTATTTTAACTTTGTACATCAGTACCTTGGCAATAAAATAAATCCTACAAAATCCAAAATGATAATATCAAAATGGCACTTAGTGTTTCAAGCTAAGAGCTGTTTCAATGCCATGCTGTCTTATCAGTAGCAAGGCATATTACTTTCTCACATTAATCTTTGTTTTAAAAAAAACAACACACCAGGTATGTTTTAATCTATCATAATATGAACAAAACATATAATGGTCTGCTGCTGTTCCTATCCCCTTAATGAAATCCACTGTACATTCAGTAATTCATGTTTGATCCTGAATTGAATAGGCTGTGAGCAGATTTCATCTATCTTTGTAATTTATGTATCTAGAAAAGACACCGCTACTTTCTGCTTGTTTTTTTCTATAGAATACGTCCTAGTTAAACACTTGGACTGAATGAGATAAAAGGTGAACTCAGTGCATGCATAAACTGTGTCCTACAAGGATTCTGGATTTTAGAATTGCTGTGATGGTGTTTTCTGTATCATCATGGTATGCAATATCTAGACATGAATGGGAAAATGCACTTCATAGTAGTGGTCATGCCACATTGCGCTGAGATGAAAAACTACTCTCCAGAGATGCTGATGGCTTTTTCACAAGGGATTTACGTGCTGTCTCTACACAGTCATCCAGAAACACTGGGATGGCCCCATACATGGGTTGAACTTAACATTTTTTCTTTTCACACTTTGAAATTTTTCTCTCTAGTTGAATAAATAAATATCAAATACAAGACCGAGCATTGAAAAGAGAGATAAACACTTGCCCTAGGACCCTACAGTGAGTCCCAGTAAGTATTTATGCCTGTTATAAATAAACTTTTGTTCATTGCTTCTGTATGGCTAGATGGTAGGCAAGATTAAGTAGGAGTCTTCATTTCAAGAAAGTCAAAGGCAACACAGTTCCTGATTTCAGGGAGGCTGGATCCATATCCATGCTTTATGAAAGATGCTCACGAAAAGGGAGAGGGCTGTGAGCCTTTGCTTTAATATTCTATCCATATCACCCACGTTCAAAGTGGTTCCCCTGCTTTCTCTTATGCAAGAAAAATGTTGTGAAAGGCCTTCCCAGCTCCTGTGGCCAGGCTCTCCATTGCTCCTAGATAAAGGCTGAGAGAACTGCAATGTCTGCAAGACACCTTGAGGGTTTCTGGTGAAACCAGTTATTGATCAGTCTGGGATTCCTATTGCAAGCTCTAAATTCAAGGAAGCATCCCAGCTCAAGAAAAGCAATGGGCTGAAGTATGTGCTTACATTCTCCCTAAACTGAGAGAAATAGCACCTTATAGTCCTACAGAAGGAAATGTGGATAACATTCGTTGGGAAGAGATCTCTGTATTGCAAACAGAGGATTTTTTTCGCCTTGCAAATCTGTCCTGTAAAATTGAACTATCCCATTCTGCAGCTATCCTAACATGCTCAGCTATGTTTTTGACCTATGTTCTTGATTTAAAAAAATAACACTGATTACAGTAACATGTAGCATGGACAATAGCATCAGGTCTATAAAAGGAAAGAGTTGTTGCTGAGGTGTCCATGTTCAGATTACACAAGTTTCAACAGTTTTAGCGTGGACTATCCTTTATCTGGGGCCATGGGCTACATGCCCAATAGCAGTTGGAGCACATCTTCTGGTTGAGTTTCACTGGAAAGGATCCATTTCCTGTACTCTGAGACAGTTCCACAGTGGGAACCAAAGCATAGTAAGAAGAAACTACTGAGAAATTTGTTCCAAAGGTACACTTCTGATCTGAACTGACCAGAAGACATATCCAGTATTATCCAGTTCTTCATTGACTTTTTGGGATTATTTCTGAGAACCTTCAAGGCAGACTTTGCTAAATTTATCCTTTCATTTCATAGCTGTGGGGATTTTTCCCCTCACTTCCCCAGCATATTGGTCCCAGAGTACAAGCCCACGTGTCTGTCACAACATCATTGCAGATATTCAGACAGGTTGGAAAGCAGATGCATATTCCATCTGCCTAAACTGCCTTGGCACCAGGCAGAAATGTTTTAAATTGATGAATAATGAAACACAGATGTTGGACTTTGCTCATGTTCGTTATGGCTTGGTTTTTTCTTGCAGCCTCTCTCCTTCATGGACTGAGACCTTCAAGAGAAGGAATTAATCCTTGGCAACGAAGGCATTTAGCATCTTGCAGGATGATGCAGGTCAGCCCCAGACCTCCCAGTGTCTAAAAAACCTCTCTCAAAAGGAATCAAAGGTTAGATTCATTGCAGAATGCACATAGTAGTGTCTCACCTGCTGTCTAGTGAAAGCCACAGTCCTTGGCATGAGGTCTAGACGCTCAAAAAGTGTTTGGAGGTGGCACACCCATGGCTAAAAGGCCAAGCACATTGGCCAGGAGCTACTAAGTGGATCAACAGGGACTGGAACATCTTTTGCTCTGCCCCTCCCTGGATCTTAGCTAGCAAACATCAAGCTGCAAGTAAATGTGATTCAACACCCTGAGTAACTTCCCAGAGAGAAATATCTAAGCCAAAACAACACCCCAAAAAACCCCAAACAGCAAAAGGTCAATCTTTCCTTTGGTAGATTACTGGCACTGCTATTAGGAGCATTTTCTCAACCCTTTTCTAATCAGTAGCTCAGATGCTGGGGCATTCATTCATTCACTCTTTCCTGCCTGAAAGGTTTCGGACCTCCAGTTTCTAGAAGAGTGTCTGCCCTTTAGGTCATATATTCTTTGCATGCATGTGTACCTACCATGACCTAAACAAGTAAGTGGGAATCACAATACAAGTTTTATCCTATCTCAGGTGGGTACCCAAACAGCAAAACAATAGTGGCATTCCCATTTTCTTCCCAGTGAATGTGTCATTACTTTACCCAATAAGAAACAGCATCAACAGCGGGGTTTTCTCTATCCTCCTAATTCTTGAAAATGTAGGACACTTTCCTAGGCATTAGTTAGAGCAGTGCTGAATTACTTCAGGCAGCCCTCCAGTTTCCCACTAACTTGGCAAATGTTTTCCCCAAAAGCTGTTTTACAAGAGGGGAAGCATCCTCTTTCTATTATGGCAAGTTTTTGAAGGAAAAAATAGTCATGGTTGAACTCTTGAAAAGTTTCAAGCGAGGCTGTGGATTTTGATGATAATGCATCCTTTAGTGAATGCCAAGGTTTAAAGCATATTCCTATTTCCTGCTTGTCTTCCAAACCCAAACTTGTTGATGCAAGTCTACTTTTTGCTGGCAGCTATGAACCCTGTTACAATTATCTACCTCTCCCTGGGCATTCTGCAGGGAGCAGGCAGCAAAGAGCTGCCTGAAATATATGAACAAAAAAGTGAAGTATTTTTTGGATCTGATCCAAAGCTTTCTCAAAGCCTTGGCCAAGTCTGTAGCATAAAATTCTATAGGGAAGGACCTCTGCGTGTCTTTCTCTCCACTGTACCTGCACTTGAGGTACCTCTTGTCTCATCTAAAATAAACTGTATGCAAGTATAGAAACCCACTCCCAACAGTTCCTGGAAAGAGAACAAGAGAGATAATGAAGAACACATGACAAATGCTAATAAGCCTACCCCTTCAAAGAGCTGAAATGATAGTGTGATGATAGTGATATAAATATCTCTGCTGAATAATTGTTTATAGGCAAGAAGGCTAACCCCATTTACTTGACGAGATCTAAAGATTTGCCCAAAACATGTCAAGTTCTGCATCATACATTCACTCCTCTCTGCTTCAGAGCTAAAATACACTTTAAAATGTTAGCATAACATACCCCAAGAATTTGACTGAATAACAAAGCATAGAGTGGACTGACTGCTCCATTCACAGCTGCTGCCAGAGATCCAAGCACCATGTATGGCCATTCAGAGGCATTGTATTTCAAAATTCTGGTAAATGGTACAGGCTTGACATCTTCCTCCACAACAACAGATTCCTAAAAAAACAGGTTGGATTTATGAAGCAGATGCATTCCCCCAGTGATATTCTCCCTTTGACAGTGAGATAAAATAATGAACATAATCTGTTAGATGGCCATCTAGTGTCCAAACAGCTGCTCTAGCTTTGTACGGGAAGGGGCAGTGATGGGTCTTGGCTGCTGTCTGGAGCTCTTTTGTAGGGCTAAGGAGTCACAAGAGGGTTACATAAATGGGTAGGTAAAGAGGGTTACCTTTACTGTCCCTGGAGAAAAAGAGAGAGATTCATGCCTTATGCAGCTCTACTGAGTCCAACTCAAGAGGTTAATTATGACCAGTTTAAGATTTTCTGCCACTGAAACTCAGCCTGTTCCCTTTTTGCTGCCTCCAGATGAGGCGTGATGCAATACCCGGTGCCAAAACTTAAACTTCTTCCTCACAAGCGGCTTTTTGTGTCACTCATGGAATCTTCTTAAATATTATTTTAAAGTATTGTGGGTGAACACACTCATCAGACTCTGCATCAAATTAATAGGCATGCTATATAATTAAAACAAGGGAGATCTCAGAGTGATAGCTGGATTCAGGCTTTATACATGCTTATTATGCCTCCCTTCTGTGAAACATCCTCAAACTATATGCAGAATTCCCGTAATTATTCCCAGTAAGAGCAGAATATTCATCATCAAATTATAACTTACCCTGCAGTTTGATTTGTGCAGATTTTTTGTACCACTCAGTGTGATGAGCCCTGCTCATCTCCCTCAGTTCATATGGCTGGAAATGCCCAGACAAAACAGACACTGTGAAGACCTATCTGCTGGAAATGTGCAACGATGAATGGGTGGAAGCATCTTGTATTTTCTCTTCCTTCTGAGCTAGTGCCAGAGCGACAGCACTAAAGCCCTCTATCCACAGAGTAGGCTTAGCAATAGTAAGAACAGTGACTTCTAACTGCTGCTCTCTGCACCGAACAACCATAGCCATGCAAATTGGTGCAGGGAGCTTCACAAGCACTTTGGAAACCCACTGTGTATATTCCCACATGTTCTGCATCATTTTAAAGTATGCTGTCTTTATTTTCTATGCTAGTTGATTGCACAAGGACACTGTCAGTGAAAGGACTCTGGGTTAGGTTGCAGTGAGGGTCTTTCTTTACTCAAGTCTCCAGATGATTTTGAGACAAAAGTGAATTTACTCTTTATTGAACAAGAAGCAGTCATTTGTATCGCTGAGTGGCTATTACATTTCACAGACTGAGTATTTTGCTTTTTGTCAGTTAATGCAGCTTTTATGAATAAGTCTTTTTAAACTTAATCTACAACATATATCAATTTACCAACAGGTCATGCTCTGCTAGAAATTTTATATGGACCAATAAGCATAACAGCCATCAAAATGCAAGCCTAGGGTTTACACAGAGGATAAGAACTGAAGCTGTGGTTTTGTTTAAGTAGAGAAAAGGATCAATCCAAGAAGATGTAGCTGCCAAGAAGTCCTATAACGGAGGCATATATCTACAGGTTATCATTATCAAGTAATATAACTATTGGACCTGACCTTTTTTGCTTGTCCATCATCGTCTTCATAAGAAGGCATAAGATACATAGACTCTGCGTGATCTCTTGCAATGGATAATGGAGGGTCAGGGACCACATTAGAAAGCTGAGATCTGGAGCGCTGCCGAAGTGAAGCTCTGTAAAGAGGACAGAAATGGTCTGTTCTTCACAGCTCAGTAACACAATACTTGGTTGCAAAGCAGGTACAGTTTTCATACCAACTAAACCAGGATTCACTGAAGCAAACCACAGGAATCCCATGGACTTTTTCTTTCTTTTTCTAGGTTCTCTCAACTTTTTGAGAAGAAAATATCCCACAACAGGGACAAATACTTTTCAAAATCATATTCTACCCCCGCCACTCAGACGTTGTCTTATATGCATCCTGCACTGTTTATTTGTTAAGCAAAATTGTGGTGTATCCCACTATATTTGCATAAGCCGTTAAGACACCAAGTCAATTCACCATTATGACTGTCAAGTAATTCAGTCCAGAAAAACAGGATGCTGAAACAATCCACCTCTATCCCTGACAAAACATAACCCTGTAATGTAGGACACGTATTCACTTGCATATGTCTGACATGGGCTTGCCTGAAAGAAATAATAAGTGTCTAGCTGCAAGACAGTCTGTCGTGTAAAATGTTTGAACTTTCATCAGGTAGAAGCCATAATGAAAATGTCCCTGTACATTGCATTGATTTCTCAAGTAATTGCACAGCAAGTCATTTTTCAAGTGACTGGACTGAAAGTGCATCAGGTAATACAAATATACGGCTGTATGCTAGTAATATTAAAAATGGAACATTAACAGAGTAGACCAGAACTGGAGAGAAGGTACTATGGATAGAAAGGGGAGTAAAATTAACAGTCTTGCTATTTATCCATAGGCCTTCAATCAGTAACGTTTTACCCAAGCTACTTCTTTCCAAGTGAATTCTGTCTTAGTAAAATGCTTGCAGCCCTTCCACCCTCTTTTACACAACATACAGAGAAGGGATTCATTAGCACTATTGGGATTTTGGAATAGTGGGATGAAGTATGGAGATCTGGAAACATATTGAGATTTGCAATCATTTTTAAGACTCACCGCAAACTAGCCTGATAGCTTCCTCTGCTGAATGACTGGACTTTCTCAAGATTTGGCTCAACCACATTATTTTCTGCTGCTGTAAAATACAGTATATAGAGCTCTTCAGTTTGTGCTAAAATTGAATACAACCTAAGCCCACTGTGGCTCTGCAAAAAAGTGCAGTGTCTCCAAGTCATAACTGAAATACTTTGTAGAAGGCAAGGAATGTAATACAACCTTGCTGTTAAACCTACACGTACCACAAGTTTTATATTTGTATTTGACATGATGAAGTTAACTGAATATTAACCCAAGGACCATCTCACTTGGGGTATGACTGCTAAAGGCTGTTTCCCTATTTTAGCACTGTAATTTCGCTCTTCTTTTAAGATAATCATATCCAAGGTATGATGCTTCACAAAAATACAACAGATCATTCTGTTAGACCTCCATTTCCAGAAGCTTTGATTCAAATCTGCCTCTAGTAAAATAAATAGGGTGGTTTCAGCATATTCTGTAATTTGCTTGCATTTCAAATGCAGCAGGACTGGACTGTCAGCACTAAATGGAGCTATAAAATGACGGGTATTGCAGGGCAGGATTAATGTTTCAGGGCAGATCTATATTAGGAAGGTCATTCAGTGCACATGCAGTAAAACCACTTCGGCCAGGGCTATTAATGTATTACTTCTATAAATGCTAAAATTCATCCATAAAGGCGGAAGAAAAAAAAAGAAGCAACTAGCCCTCATTAAAAAAAAAAAAAAAATTCTGCATTCTGTGGAATTTCACGTCATTTTATAAAAGAAAATGAAATGCTTACTTTCTATTGCTTCTCTATTAAGTGCTGTGTCTCCTTTGTTTTGCAAGGTCACCAACATGAAATAAACCCCTTTCCTCTTCAAGAGTTCCTCATGAGTTCCTCTCTCCACAGCCCTTCCCTGCTCAAACCCAACGATGACATCAGCAGCTTTGATGGCTGACAGGCGGTGAGCTATCGAGATTGCTGTGCGGCCAAGGCGAGCCTGACAGGGAACAACAACAGCACCATTCCCAGGACAGCAAACAGAAATGCTTGGAAAAATCTAAAGTTTGGTTAAATCAATAGGAGTCTTTCTAGTGGTTTCAGCAGAGTTTGACTTGAACTCCATCCATAGCCCACAGATGAGCATCTGTTTCTGAGCAAAGGGAGCTATAGATTTCTGTTAAAGTCCCAATGTAAGAAAAAGTTATTTCTGTCAATAATACTAAGGTTCTACTTGTGCATATGAAACGGCTATTAAGAAAAGCTTCTCACTGCTTTGTTGCAATTCAGCAGCACCTTCTGTAGAGTGCATTAAAAATAATTTCTGCCCTTTTAAGTCTGATTTATTCTATGCTATAGCAAACCTTATGAAGTGCTTCTTGGACAGTAGCTTCACTTTCATTATCAAGTGCTGACGTAGCCATATCCAGTAGCAGGATTTTCGGGTTTCGCACAAGAGCTCGAGCAATAGCTATCCTCTGTTTTTGACCTCCACTCATCTGGCTTCCACCCTCTCCAACATGAGTGTCAAATTGCTGTGTGAAGGAAAAAAATGAAAATGAAACAGATAACAAAAGGGTCTGTTAAGCTTCTGGTGAAGACATTGGTAAAACGTCTCTCAGATTTGTCCTGAGAGTAGACTTAAAAAAATTACCGTCTTTGAAAGACAAAAACATTGTTACTGCATCAGATTCAAAGGAGAGCTGATGAAATAACTTCCTTCATAATGAACAACATCATTTTGCCTGAACTGGGGTTCCAACCCCAAGCCAAAAGTATGTACTGATAAGGTGAAATGTTCTGGTTTGGCTCAAAATGACTATATCAGCAAAAGCAGAAATGGAGAGGAAACACCTGCCCACTCTCCATCAGATGACTCACCAGCCAACTTTCCACAGAGCTGGACTTGTCTGCTGGCCTGTGACTCATGAACACTGTGTCTGTGATTCATGGACGTCATACTCTGGTGGCATCAGGTTCAAGTAGAGAATTAAGTAAACACATACAGCCTAGCATCTCAAGAGCCAGGATAATTATATTCACCTAGAGCCAAATATTGTTTATTCCTCCATTTCCAGGAAATAAAGAGGGGCCTTTACACAGTCTTTCTATGAATAGTTTCCTGGAAGCCTGGAAATGCATAGATGGAGGATAAAAAGTATGTACTGACATTAGTTAACGGTACTTGAATCCTGTCAATCAGGTTCACTGTTGTAAAATGTCCCTTTGAGAAGCTACTTGGCAAAATAACATTCTAGAAAAGTAAACAGCCCAGTACTATCAAATATGGCCTTTGTAAGGAGGATACCATAGGACTGATCAAAGCCCTGTCATCATGAGGGAAGGAACCGGGGAAGAGGGAACCTCCAGCTAACTTACAAGGAGATGAGGTTGTGAAGATCAGTACAGACTGCTCAAAAACATATGCTGGCTAGTGAGAGTCTGGGCTCTAAATTGCTTTTGGCCTGAGCAGAAACAGATCTCCATAGCATGAAAAATACATATTTTAAAATCATGCTATGATTATTACCATGATAGTGAATGTTGTGTATATGATTCCTGAGGAACTAATTCCTCTTGCTTTGTGGGTTTTTTTTAACTTACACATAGTAAGACCTAATTAACTCTAGTCAAAGGAAAGGTTGCTGCCTACTGCCTATATTAATCTTCTGCCCTTCCACCTGAGCACAAATGGCTGCATGGGGGGAGTGTCAAAAGCATTCTCTATTTTTCCATCAAATTCTGCCAAACATTTTGCAAGGCACAGCATACCTGTGGCAGGTCCATGATGAAATTGTAAGCATTGGCCTGTTTGGCTGCTTTGATTATATCTTCCATGGTAGCCTCATCCTGACCATAGCGAATGTTCTCTGCAATCGTGGTGGCAAACAGCACTGGCTCTTGTTCAACAATACCAATCTGTGAGCGTAGCCAGTGGATATTAAGGGAACGAATGTCGTGGCCATCCAGGGTAATCTACAGAAGCCAATAAAAACATGGACAAAAAACCCAGAAAAAAGTCAGGGACATTATCCCCTCCAGTTCAGAGACAAAGAAAGACACAATGGAAGTGAAGGGCCTGTGATGCTGTGTTTCCATGACCAATGTAAAAACCAGCTTTCATACATAAAAGAATGCAATGCAGTGGCAGTAGTATATGCTAGTTCTTGGGCCTAGGAGTTGTGCTCTTTGATTTAATTTCCCAATACCTCTTTTTGCTTGGCCTCAGAAATAAAACCAGGTAGAAAGAAATCATGAAAATTATGATTATACGTTTACAATAAATTGGTTCTTGTCTTTTATACATTCAAATACAGGTCACTATGTATGTGATTTGTGCCAACTAGGAACACATAGATGGAATGAGGCTGTTAATAGATGTAATTCATATTCGTAGTCAATCCATTACTAAATGGTAATTGCATATACTAAAGCAATATTATGGGATAATGATAAAATGTTCAATACTGTGTTTTCCAGAATGGAAAATGATTTGTCGCTCCTGAATTATCATATCTATAGGTATAGTTTTTACTCAGATTTAGCACTGAATTTTTATTTTCTCCTAACAGTTTTTCTCTTTCACATAATTATTTTGATAAGACTGTTCAGCATTCCCCTGAAATGCACAAGAGGATATTTCGCTCATTTAAAAAAAAAAAAAAAAAGAAAAGAAAGTTAGGAGCCTTCCTTCCCACCTTGGAGAAGAAACTACGTTGTTCTTTCAAGTCCCTAAGGCTAGAGAAACACATTCTAGACTGGTACACTCACCATGCCATCACTGGGGTCATAGAAACGCTGGATGAGCTGTATTGTTGTACTTTTTCCAGCTCCGCTAGCTCCAACAAAAGCTGTTGTCTCCCCTGCTTTAATAACCACATTAAGGTTATCCAAAATCTGGTGAGGAAAAAAAAAAGAAACAGAATCTACCCATTCTAATTCTCTCACAGTCATACAAGCAAGTGGGTATATTCTGTATCTTAAAATGGAGATTCAAAGCAATTTTACAAAATTCAGAAAAATATTATGAAGAAAGAGGAAACAGAAAGACAAATATTTTTACATTGTTTGAAGAGTTTATAAATGCAGAGCACTGTTTTCCATGACAGGCAGACAGATTTTGATCTTTCTTTGTTCCTGTTGTTCGTCATTAAGGACTAGTCAAGTTAATACCATTGGAGAACTTGGCAATAAATCCCCTTTAAAGAATACTGTACATGTATTATGAATGCCTGTTAAAGCATAAATATTAAGAATGTAACAGTGAAATTATGTAGAAAAATCTGATACTTCATATGCTTCCGTCTTTAGAAGCAATAACACTCATTTGCTTGTCCAATAATTTGCTTTTCCAAGGAGAATTTGTCAGTACAAAGACAGTAGTAGCTGGGGTATACAGCCAATGCTCCTGTACCTTTTCTAGCATTTTAATGGGTCACATGGCACATCCCCAGGGTAATGGAAGAGTTTTACAAAATCTCCTTGCACCATTCAGCTTACTACTTTGTGTCCTATCCTAGCACATGTTGATACAAGTACATAATTGATTGTAAGAGAAGCTGTATGCGGGTGAATTTTCTGAAATTACTACGAGTTTATGTGCAGCAGCAAGGAGTATGTATGGCAATGGATCCGTCAGAATGGTAAAATAAGTAAAATGCTAAGTAGAAGAACCCTTTAATAGAAGAATTGTTTAGTCTACTTTTAAACAGAGGGTCTGGGCTTCTGGAAAACAAACTCTATTGAAAATCTAGAAATTGCTGGCAGAATCGGGATATTTTGATTGTTTACAGTAATTGTGTTCACAGGATGGATGATGAATAATTACCTTTACGTCTGGTCTGGAGGGATAATGGAACGTTACATTATGAAATTCAATTTCACCTCGTACTTTATCCAGCTTGTAGCCATCTTCTGACATGCAGTCAATGGCAGGTTTCTAGGATAGAATTTATTGTGTTATTTATTTGCTGTTAAACAGCCAACACTCCCGCAGTACATAAATATTCCCAATACCATACAAAGCCATGGCGCTTCTGTTTGAACAGCACTTGACTGCACTGAGCCAGCAAGCAGGCTCTGCCCCAGGGCTAGCAGGCAAGGGACATGAAATTGAAGGCCACAGCGATGGGGGAGTTGTCACCGGTGGGTAGTACGGGAAAGATGAATGCACCCTCTTCTCATTTTAGGCTTACTGCCAATTACCACAGTCAACCACTCAGCTAGTTTTTGCTGGAACAGAATAGCTGACTGAGTGAGGCATTTTGACTAAGTTAATTTAGCCAGCTCCTCAGGAATAAAATGGCACTACTTCGCTCATAAAAACATTCTCCTACAGCACTGAACAACCAATTCATTGCTGAAA
This sequence comes from Aptenodytes patagonicus, assembly GCF_965638725.1. Lineage (NCBI taxonomy): Eukaryota > Metazoa > Chordata > Aves > Sphenisciformes > Spheniscidae > Aptenodytes > Aptenodytes patagonicus. The sequence continues at coordinate 53,880,338 of NC_134954.1, read as the reverse complement.
ATCTGCACACTTCACCACTTTGCATTTAAAACATCCATCCTTGCACACCCAGTCCTAAGAGCTGGAATCCTGATTTGAAGTTTTCCCATGAAATGCTTTGCGTCTCACATGCTTTTGGCCAGGCCTTGGGTATTGTGGACTGCTAGGCATGATTAGAGAACTAAGAGAAATTTGAGGAATCCAAAGAAATCAAATTTTCTAAGGATAGATTTTTGAAGCATGGAATACAGAGAATGAATTAAAACTATAACACCACCAATATTTGATAGTTGAAATGTGCATGATTTTTTGTATAGCCTAACAGATTGAAGGGAATTTTAATATGAGAAATGTGTATGTTCTAAGATGTTAAGAACAGCTAAAAGATTGGTTCCTCTTTAGGAATATATCTTACTTAAATTCAGATACTAAGCTATGAAGAAAAGTTTTACTGATCCTGCAAATGGGAACCACAGCATGGCTATAAGTTTAGTGCCAGAAAAAGATCTGCATCAGGGCAGAGCTGTGCTTTTACTGTCTAATCACAAATCTACAAATGCAGCAAGCAGATGGATCTAATTTTGTCACCCTTTCTCTAGACAGATGAAATCTCACTTTAGTTTGCTTTTTTTACCCTAAGGTTATCTGACTCAGCCTTATCTTGAATTTTGTGATTAATTCTTACTGTTGCAACTCTTCTGTGCTTTTAAAATTTTTCTCTAAAAAACGCTTCCATCATTCATCTCTTCTTCAGTTTATCTTAGAGCTTTAGCTTATGAAGTGCATTTATAAGACATATGTGTTATTGTTATTATAGAACATTGAAGGGTTACTAAAAAGTCCAGTCCATTAGCATTACCACAGCCCCTCTAGCCTTCTTTATACACCCTTATGTGCTCTGTAAAAGGCAAGCAGCATTTTAATGTGTTTACACAGCTTTTAGCACAATAAAGCTTGTCAATGGCCAGAGATACTATCTACTGCTAAGAAATCAGCAGTATTTTGCCAACCACTAAAATTATACAGATATAGAAAGGAATCTTCATCAATAAATGCCAGTGGCTCTCAGGCTTTCTCATACAACCTTATTTCAAATATCTATCTGTCTAGATAATATTGTGATTAACATTTACGACTGCTGCGTGACGGCTCATTTGGTCTCATTTTAACTCGGGGTAGCTCTGGAACAGGTGACAGAGGCAACCTTTGCCACTAAAGCCAATAGAGCCCCATCTGGAGGCTGGGAGCTAGATGTTTGCCGCAAGTTTGGCTGCAAGGTGACTATTACTGCCTGCCTGTACACTTTCTGTGGGTCAGCACTGATCAGTAATTATATGTAAGGAGAAATGGGAGTAAGAAACAGCAGTAGCTGAGGTAAAACTTCATTATTCAGAAACAGACCACTTAAGAACTCTGTTCAACACCCTCTCTCAGCCCATGTGCATGCCCCTAGACCTTTCTACTGCACAGTCCATTTTTCTTTAATTGCACTCATTTTTCCTCATTTACACAGTAGATAAAACTACTACTGCTTAAGGCTTGCTTAATTATTTTTCCACTACAAAGTGACACAGCTTAGAAACTCATTACTTACTTTATCTATTGTCTCAAAAATGTTTGCTGCAGCCCCACGGCCAGTGGCAAAGGCTTCCAGACAGGGAGATGCCTGGCCAAGATTTAAAGCTCCTACTAAAACACCAAAGAAAACCTGAAGAAGTGGAAAAAGAAATTAACAAAATATGACGTCACTTTTTTATTACAGTTTAGAGCTTAGGCAAATCAAACTACAGTGGCTTAATGACTTCTTGTGCATCAGCTGAGCTGCAGTGATTCACTATATGAGCATAATTAGCCCACAAGAAAGCAAACAAATGCATCTTAGAAGGGATTTTCACTGTCTTTCACAACTTTGCTTCCAGGCTGAAGTAAATCAACTTATCTCATATTTGCCCTGGTCTAAAAACGTGTGCACCCAGACATTTACTGTGGTAAATTTACTGAGGTGTCACTTATACACCACACACACGCAAATGCATTAATTTTCTGTCTTTACAGCAAGGAGTGAGCTGCATTTTATTCTCAGTATAGCTTATTCTTCTCAGCGCTACTATACCAGGGTGTGCTTGTCAGAATGAACACTTTTTTCCTGGAATTTACTCTGCTTTATTCCTCCTTAGTTTTTCAGTTACAGAGGTGGTTTGGCAGAGCAGATTATAAAGGTTTGGATAATGTCTTTGGTCTAGGCTTTTGGTCCATTTTTTGCTTTGTTGTGGCTGATAGTTTGAACATTCACCCTGAGCATTAGGAGAACTGGTATGTAATCCTTTGTTGTAGTTTGGCAATACCTGAGAATTCTGCTAAGCAGCAATGAAGGACTCAGCTAGCCTTTTGAATACAACACGAACAGTAGTCAGGATAAATGGGCAAGGTGTATAAGGAAATACTACTGTTGAGAAAGAAATACAAGTACACAGGACTTAGTTCTCCCTTGCACCATAGTGATGTTTACTGAGAATAACCCCATGGCTAAAGTGAAAGAATCTACTGTACACATACTATGCACTGCAAACATCTACACTGTGATGTATAGATCATGCTATAAGCTCATACTCAGCTTTACTACAAACTAATTTTCTTGTGTGAACGAGTCCCAAAGCAAGTAGGTTATATGCATGTCAGAATCCATCACGAACATGAGGGAGCAGGTTCTGTACATTTGATAGAAGAAGAAGGGAAGGCAATGCTTTGTGTATCTCAATGCAGTATGGCTGGTGCACGACAGTTTTTCAGAGACCAGGAAAAGCATATTGAAATGTTTCATATCTACAAATCCCCCCCCTCCCCCACCAGACTAGGAGTGTATGGTAAAAAACATGAAGTAAAAGAAAGATGACTGGAAACTGGGAGAGGAAGGGGAGCATAAGGGAGAGTCTCTCCATTGACAGCTACAATTTTTCAGCTACAGGGTAGCTGCCCACTGTTTGCCATTTGTCATTCGGAAGCACTGAACTATAGTTATCATGTGCAAGGCAAGGAAATTGCTCACTTTGTTTTTCACAGCACTACCTTGTATCAACTACTGGTGTCAGGAGCAGTTGCAAATGATTTCCTGTGAGGGACATCCTCCTTGAACAGAGTGACTCAATTTTACAATGTTCTCAGAGTAATTTACCAAGCTCCATTTAACAGGAAGTTTTGCACTGCTTGCTGCTGGTGGTTGGGAGCTCTCATGGTGTGCAACAGGCAGAGAAGAATCAGAACACCCAGGACTTAGCAAGGTTCAGGAAAAATTTACTCTGGTTCTGGGCTGGAGCCTGCCATTTGAGCAGTCCTGGCTTAAAGCAAATAACCAAAACATCTGTACATGTTGGGTTTATTGCATTTAGGTCATCAGTGTCTAAAGCCTCTACTGTGCAGAAGTGGATGCATGAGTGCCATGCAGGTTAGTACGATACACTGCAGGAGCCACAGCCATGCGTGTTTTTATCAGCATATATGTTTAGATGTTCTTTGTCATCTATAGAGCTGGGTGGGCAATTAGCAACAGAAAATGGGGATTCAAAGGAGCAGAAACTCTTAATGAGAGAGAGGTTAGATTTGATAAAACTTTCTTTGGTCAGGTTTCTCTTTATCACAGTAAGGTTTTTCATCACCAAGTAAGTTCTTCAGAGAAGCCAATATCCCAGAAGCCACATGCTGACCCACAAAATGGGAAAGCTAGTTTCAGGCCTCTATCAACTGTGTAGCAGGCTCTCAAATGAAAGCATTATTCTGATTGCAGTAGGCAGCATTTCAAATCTTTAAAATAAACATGGATTTATTTTTTTAATCTTATCTAATTGTGTCATAGACTTTCATACATATACTGAGTAATGATCTTTAAAAGACACATATAGTGTTTGCTACCACTGAGCCACCAGATACCGGAACACTACAAATATGTGTTCCAGAATTAATGTTTTAAGAAGCAGTCCAGAAAAGTTGCATCACCCTAAAATGGGTACCTGCAGAAGAGTGCCAGGTGAATACTCTTCTTCTTCCAGGACAAGTTTAGAGCCATACCAAAAGGCTAACGCATAACACAGGAAAATTATAAGCCACATGTAACCAGTGAATAATCCCATTATTATTCCTTTTCGAATTCCCCAGTGCTGAGCAAACACCAGATTCTTATCATATCTGTAGAAAGATGGGAAAATAAAAGGGGATTAAATTAATTTGATGATAGAAAATTCAAAATGAGCAAAGACGCACAAAACTAGGCATCTTCAATGACTGGCTGTGCTATAGTTAACAGAGGGTCCACATAAGGTTGATATCTCTCACTCTGAAGTGAGAGACCACTGCTGAAACGAGCAGTGCTCCCAGATCATGAAATCCTCTTATGTTTTAGTGTAATAAGCACAAGAAAAGCCACACTCACTGCAGATACCTTGCCACAGGGTTTGGGGTTTTAGCAGAGCGACACAGGATTTGAGAATTTGGCCAATGCTTCAGAGCACATCCTACAGCCATGTTATGTTTCAAATGAATTTAAGAGAAATTTGCAGCTTAACATCATCAAATCATTATGTCTTGCTGGAACTAGTTCTCTTACTTAGCTTGAAAGTACCCACAGTCTTCCGATGTGCTCCAAAAGTGATATATCAGACAACATTTAGGGGAAAATTTGACAGTATGTACAAGTGGGAATGACTTGAAGATAGTATTGCTGATGTATTATTTCACTGGTTGAATTATGAAACTGGTTTTGCGTATGTAATGTTATTTGAAACCTAAATTTCTGTAACATACATGCATATAATTCTCAAAGCTAACAGATGGTCATTGTTGTAGAATTTAGAGACTAATTGCCATGGCTCTGAAGTGCATTACAGTGTTACATTGCTACAGGAAAAAGAAATCAGAGACCTTACAATTTGTCCAAACAAACCTTTCAACTTCTTTCTTCTCCCCACCAAAAGCAGCCACTGTTCTGATAGATGAGAGCACTTCATCAGCCACAGCTCCAGCTTTTGCATAAGCCTTTAGTTCTCGGCCTGTTAGTTTTGCCACAGCCTACAAAAGCATAAGAAGTGCTGGTTACACCTGAACAGTAGGTGCAGACAAGGACAGCGGTAAACAGTGCTGGCTGTCACACTGCGCTGTCTGCTCTGTATGAGGTGACCTCCTCTGCTCCGAGCAGGTTTTTACTAGCACGCTGCACACTCGAAGACTTCTGTTTTCTAGTATTAGGGCATATACCTCCATAGCATATGTTTTGCAGAACAGTTATCCCCTTGGCCAACAGCTCTTCTCCAGGTAGCTAGAAAGAGCAGCTGACAACATCTGCTTTCCCTCCCTCCCTCTCTCTCTGCTGCTAACTGGGCTTAAGCAGACTGCAGACTGAGGGTTTGCGCATGGAGGGAGGAAGGGGGAGCTTAAGCAGCAAGAGCAGCCCTTTAGCCACTGCGGCAGAGCCCAGATTCAGGAAGAAAAGGTAACGGTACTGATGCAGGAGCATGGAAACAGATGTTGCCCACCACTGTGCTTTGTTTCTTGGGCTGACAGCAAACAGGTCCCTACACAGCAGCCCAGAGCATACTGGATGCCAAAAGCTTACTTAGGCTCAAAAAAATGCTCAAATTAATGGAAGAAAATGTAGTCATGTACAATTCTACACAAAGATAACACATTGGCATGGGAATGACATATCACTAAGAAGTGTAAAGTGTCATTATTTGCTTTCTCTCTTCAAATACCCTACCCCAGGCATCTATTAGCCACTTTTGGAGACAGGAAATCAGGCTAGATTGACTTTGGGTCTGTTTTCTTTATGGTAAAAAACAAAGACTTGGGCTGGAAAGGCTCATAAGGAGGAAACACTTAACAGTGGGTATGTGAAAGGAAAGAGATGGGGACAGAGAAATAAGAATGGAAAGGGAGAAAATTACAAACATAAAGGGGACTGAGCTCAGAAAGAAATTGCAAATGAAGGAAAGAGGCATTTTGGGGTTTATTTCATTCCCTGCCAGGATTCTGCTCTCCCACTTCACACTGAGTCATTATTCATGTCATCTACTTGCAGCCAGCACAAGGTGCTAAAGGAGAGCAGGAAGACAAGAAATTAGTCAGAGTTATATTAGATGTTTCATAGCAAAACGATAGCAAACTGTTCCTGACATGGAAGAAGTGAGATAGCCAAAGGGCTGAACCCAACCAAAGAGCAGAGTGTGAGAGAATGCAGAGGAGGAGCAGGAACTGCCCAGCCCTCCTGGGTGTGGGAGAGGAGGTGAGAGGGCAGAGGATCCTACAGTTTCCCTCTTCAGTGTCCTTCCTCTGCACAGTGATAGGGAGTTTGTAGGGAGTGGATGGAGGAGCAGAATGGGAACAACTGGAAGAGGATGCAGCAGCTGCCAGGTGCAGGGACAGTTTGAGGTAAGTTTGAGCAGTTGTTTTCAACTATTTTACAGCTCCAAAACTTGATCCTCTCTAAAAGTCCCTAATCTGCAGAGAGAAATCAAGCCCCATGTCTAGTAACCATCTAAACCAAATGTGTAGTAATAGGGAGAAGGTGTAGGCCAGGTTCTGATCTCAGCAACCATAATATCCATCCACAGGACCCAATAGAAGGTATGCCTACACTCCTGTCTTAGAAGCAGGATATATTATTCTGGGAATCAGAATAAGCAAAGCGGGATCAAAGCCCACCTCCCTGCTCTCCCACCCCCAGTGCTGCTGTGACCATAATCTGCCTCTCTTGACTTTAAAGGGGTGTAATAGCCTTCTCTTCCACCAATCCTCCCAGCTTTATGGCATGACCTTCCCCGCTCATCATACCTCAACACGAACCTCTCACAATTCACTTACCAAGCCATACACAGCCGCTCCAACCCCAAGCAATGGGCTGACTGCAATGATAACCAAGGTCAATTTCCAGCCACTGACAAATCCCAGTAGGAATCCACACACAAAGGTGGTTAAGCGCTGGATAAAGATTGCTACTTGGTCAGCAATAGCCTCATTAATTTTGTTAACATCACTGGGAAAAAAAACAACAAAAAACAACAGAAGATTGGTGAGCATATCTTTCGTTTGTGTTGCAGATCTTCGCCACATTTGGGTTAGTTGCTTTCCCTTGGAAAGGGTCCTTCCTCACCCCTATTCTTTCCACCATCACCCCTTCCAAAGGCCCTGGGCTACAGTGAGAAAACCTGGTGCCTTTGCAATGGCAGAAGGCTTTTATGCATGAATACTGCAGAGAAGATATTGTCTTTTCCCAGGAAAAGTCATCCTGCCAGCAGACTCATTCACTAGCAGGTTCTTACTACTGCCCCAGCTGATTCAAAGGAGGGGGCAGAGACATCTCAGCTGGGTGCAGCTAACTGATAATGGAAAAACAGTATAGCTGGTATGGCATTCCTCCCATCATGGGGCACTGAAAATATACCATACTGCCTTGCTGAGGGAGCAGGAAAAGGGAGGAGAGCTGTAACTCTCTTCTAGTTCCGCCTTCCACCACCTCCCAGTTCCTCTCTCCACCCTATCAGGTAGTTTGTTCTCTAAATGAGAGGGAGAGTGGGAAAACTGAGGAGGGCTGCTTTCTCACTGGAGGCAGTGGGAAAACATGACAGCTCTATCACATGGGGGACAGTGGTGCAGCTGTTAACATCATTTGACCCCTAGGCAGCTGCAGAGTTCATTTGTCCTCTGTTATGCATTGCCAACACAGAAAAAATGTCTTCAAGCAAAACAGTCATTATACTTCCGCCACTCTTGGCGACTACCTCACCCCTGAGATTAGAAGAACTGGGAACTCCTGGAATAAATAGGAGCAAGTGGCGTTGAGGTTTAAACTGCAAAGTTGTTAGCTCATTGGTATATCAAGTGAAATTACGGTCCTCTGTTGAAAAATTTAAGAGTGTTGAGTTGAAGAACATGTTTATATTTCTTCTGGAGAATGTTTTTTGCAGTCGGGAAACTTTCTGTAGGCACAGGACAATGCTGTTCGCAAAACCAGGGAACTAAGTTATTTATTACACACATACATGCTCAGTTCCTATTTTTTGCCAGAGAACTTCTTCACAGCGACTTACACTTGGCATTTATTCTTCATAAAAAGAACACCACAGAAGGTCATAGATACCACTGGGCAGTGAGTAAAGGCAAATAAAATTCCCTTCAACTAAGAAAAACCTTCTGTAAATGTGACTACTATTATGCAGGCACGACTGAGAACAGGGAGCCACCTAGAGTCGGCATATTCACCTCGCAGCTGCTTTCAGTCTGTAAACAGGAACAACTAAGAAAAGGAGCAAGCCTTAAACTCCGCTTTTCTCAGGGCTAAATGTTTATCCAGGATAAGAAGGTTTCTCTGTCTACCTTGCGTCCCTTTCTAAAGGTAGGTGCTTGTACCTTCTTTAGCAGAAGATTAAGCAAGGCTCAGTCTTTTCTTTTAAAAGCCAACAAAAGCAAGTGTTGGCTTTTGTAATGTAATTTTCCTTTCTGGGAAGTGAGGGAGGGTTCAAACCCGCACCTCCAGCCTCAGGGGAGTGTGCACTGGCAGCCAAATTAAAGATCACTCTGAAAGGACTGGGCACAGGAGAAGGGAAGGGTGGGACAAGCTGGCAAAAAAACCCCACCCCAAAACCCAGAAAAAAACCCCCACATTTACTAACAGACAAGGCACAAAAGGGAAATAATTGTGGCTTAACAGTTATGGCGCTCAGTTCGAAGATGGGGGAGGTACTCAGCCTGGTCCCTGCTCCCAGGAACGTAGCTGTATTTTATATTAGAAAGTGTTTGTCAAATGCCTAGTTATTGGCACTCTGTTGTGTTTGGAAGGAAGAGCAAAATGTTCTCTGTAGCATATGTTTTTTCTAGATTACTTACTCAGAAATTCGGGTGTTCAGTTCTCCTACAGATGTACAGTCAAACCAGCCTATATCCATTCGCATTACTTTCCTGAAATAAGCTTTCCTGATTTTCTGTATCTGACGAGCCGCAGCCATAACCCAAAAGCAGATCTGGGAAGAGCATAACATGGCTGATAAATTGCAGTAAAAAGTCTTTCTACTCCCAACAAATGGGAAAAAACAATTTGGCTAAAATGGGAAAGAGCAATTTGGCTATTGATAAACTTACTATTCAGGTAAAATATATTCTAGCTACACAGACACGATAGTTGTTTTATGCCCTTGATCTTTAAATAATCCAACAATTTTATAAAGCCTCTGGATCAAGCATTTATCTCAGTTCTGATAGGCTGAGAGGAGATGCAAGTTAAATTACTTGTGCTGTTACATGAATGTCATACAGACAAAAATTTTTCCATCTACAGCTGTAAGTAATATAGGGATGGCAGCCATCCTACCTCAGCAAAACTCTGGGATAGTTTTCAGGAAGGAGAATGACAAATGATTTTTGCAATTACAAAAAGGTTCAAAAGCAGTGGACCCTTTAGCAGATTATGCAGGAATCATCCAAGCATGTGGATCATCTCAGTCAGAAGGATTGAACCATTACTATAGAATATGTAGGGTGTGATTCTTCTCCAACACTTGTTTTACACTAGTATTGCTCTGTAATATCTCTATAATAGAAACACAGGGCTCAACGCAGTTGAGATGCCTACTGGGAATCTGCATGCCTTCACCTCTTATTTTGGGAGGACATGTGGATTCCATAGTAACCGCACTTGAGCAAGTATTTCTTGTGGTGCGAAAGGAGCAGCATGCATTCATCTCACTGGGTAAAATGTATCCTTGTACAAAGGTACGCATGAACAAATCCAAGGAGGTCTCAAATTAGCTCAGCCAGAGCTAATCTATTTCAGCCGACAGAATGAGAACAAAGTGTCTGCTTTGCTCAAATATGCAGCTGACTAAGCAGTTAAAGGAAACATAATTATTATAAACTTAATTATTTAGTGATTTAAACTTTGAAATCAAAATAGGGAACAAAATACTGACTTGTAGGTATCCTAACACAAGTACGGCACAACCAATTCCTGCATAGTAACCTGCAAACTTGGTCATTTCTTGTTCAATGTCCAGCAGCCTGAAAAAAAGAAAAAGAAAAAAGACTTAGCAATACTGTTTCAAGTTTCTCGCAGATTTCTAATCCGGTATTTCTTCAAGTTAGAGTCATGTCAGCTGGCAAGTCAGCTTGTTTTGGTAACAGAAGCATTGTTTCCCAACACTGAGGCTATTGCTAACAATGGCTGATTTGCTTGCTCTGCCTGTTGCACAGGGGTAGGGCGCTGGCAGGTACCAGGAAGCGCTCTGCCATCCTGGAGCAGCCCTGCAGTCTCTGAGAAACCCCACCAGACTGCATGCTCCGAAACAGCACAGGTGAGAGGGTGTTTCAAGGAAGAGCTGCCCAACAAGTTTTCATTAGATGTTGAATTAGCTTGGTTTGTGCCATTATACCAACTAATAACACTCAGATTTAAACAGTGTTTTACAGAGAGAAATGAGGGCTGCTAAAGTCAATTCAAGTATTACTTTGTACCATAAGCTTGCTAATCTGAAATGATAATTTCTTTTAGCTCAAGTAGGAGTATTAAATTACTTCTAATATCAGTGAAGGGCACTGAGTTGCTGCTATTGCATTTAGATTACTTTGAAATAGGCATTTCAGGTCATTATCGGTTATGCTTTTAGACAACTTTTTTAAAACATCCTGCAGAGAGCAAATTTTATTCTGTTAACCCAGAATTTGGTACACTGACATTTTAAGCCAAAAGGGAACACTATGCACCTGACCTGATCTCTTGCAAAAAACAATCATGGAAACAACTCAGGTGCCTGACACAGATATCCAGTACCATTTTTAATGCCTTAATTTATCCTGCCTGGTGCATAGTTGCCACTTCAGAGGAACAGAGTTCTGTAGCAAATACTGTATTCTATCTGCCAGCCCCATCTCAGGGGGCTGGCTTGGACAGCCTGGAGCAAGTAATTTGGCCCCAGTCACCTTTATCTAGGAATGTGAATCACTTCCCATGTGCTCTGAATTTCAGAGACCTTTAGACAAGTAACATTTAATTCTTATTAAATATCTAATTAAATGTCACTCAGAGATTAGAAAACTCTTGGAATGATGCACTGAAAAATGAGCCTTAGGAAAGGTTACAGGTTAAAATTTGGCTTTGACAGATATCTGTATCTGAATGAATCATCCAGACTCCATTTATTACAGTTAATGGAAAGAAACAGGCACTCTTATAGGGCAGTTCATCTGACCTGCCTTAGGCATCTCCCATAAGCTAAGATGAATTGCATCCTAGAAGCACTCATTTCTCTTCAGTGACTAAAGTTTAGCTAACTTGCTCAGAAGTCAGCAGGCACCTATAGGTACCTAAGTCCTAACCAAAATGTCCAGAAGTCATTATTACCTACAGTGTCATCAAAGAAAACAGATTAATGAACTGAGATGTGTAGCAGATACATCTGTTATCGGAACAATCATCATGAAAGAATATCCTTGCTGACATCTATAGCTGAAAGACCAAGACCCATCAGGTAATATCTCCATCTCAGAAACAGGACGCTGTAACAAGAACCATGCCCCTTTTCTTCCTTATGGACAGAAAATGTAAGGTTTAAAGGCTGAACTGGACCTTCACTAGCAATACATTCTCTGACAAGCCATAATAACAAAGGAGAAGAAACAAATACATCTACTACTTACCCACATCTTATTGTGGCGTTCTTTTCATTCTGATGGATAGTACCATTAATCCACACTATGGTGTTATTTACACATGTCTTGCCTGGGTCTTTAAGCTCTTGCATTTCAATGTCATATTCAATAAATGTGTCTGCCATTGCACCAAACACAAGCAACACAGCTGGCTGGGCTGCTCCATGAACAATAGCACAGAAACTACCAACAGCCATCATTAAAATTTCCATAGATGAAGAAAATCGGAACTAAAGAGACAGGAAAAAAATATGGTGTCTGCTGAGAGGCAGTCTTCACACTGGTTGTATACTGATAAATCATTAATCAGGTGGATGAGATACAAAATCATTCTCTTTAAATTTCAGAATTATCTTCAATACAGAAAGAAGACAAATCTCTCTCTCCAATCTAATCTAATTGCACCTGTGATTACAGCCTCATAAATTATGAGCTCCCTTTTAGCTGACAGCAGAATCTGATCATGTGAATGAATATATTATCATATAACTTTAATAACTCAATATCATTCCACATTATCATCATTCCAGAAACTAGCTAAAAGATTAAGAATAGTAATTATAATTCATATATACGGTCTGCTTTGCAGATTTCCTGTGGGGACGGAGGGAGAGGAAAAGGAGGAAAAAGCCTTAGGGCATTATGCAGAGCCTCTGAATAGAGTTAGCCAATTTCTCAAAAGTCTGGGGTGCTGTGGTAGAAAGCCAACTAAATGTCTCAGAGCAAGTTCTCATAGTTAATATTCTAAAATGCGTTGGCTGAGCCAGGCAATTGTGCATTGGCTCTTGATCTGGGAGAAATGTATAGAAATATGACATAGTATGCAGTAAAAAAAGGATTGAGCTAAGTCCTATTACCTTACATTTGCCATGGGCCAAGAGCATGCACACATGCAGCTGGTGACTCAGCTAAGATACAGTGACTTAAGTTACCTTTGTCATGATTGTGTGAAGTCTGATTCTCAGGTTGAAGTCATGTGTAAATATATAGATCAAACTGTCCATACAGAGTATCAGTATCAAATGCTATATATTTTGAAATAGGAGTGTAAAGAGGAATCATAGCCTGCTGAAGAACCTGTCCAGGTTCTGTAGGTGCTATAATATGTCTAAGAGAAGAAAGGGTGGGAATTTGGAGCACGTATGGAAAAGGGACATTAGGGCAGAGACAAGATAAAGGGAAAAACAAGTCAGTTAACATAAAAGAGAAATAAATAAAAGGTCTTTCTACAAAAAAAGTCAGAAGAAAACTGTAACACTACCACTGTTTTGCAAACCCTGCTCATAAGTAGGCTAGGAATTCCCTTGATTAAAAAAAAAACCACACAGAAAATGCACAGGTATGTGATATCTAATCTCTCAGCACATCTGATGCAAACATACTGTGTTTACCAATTGCACTTTAGGGGTTAAACATCTGTGCAAAACAGGCTACAGAATTCAAACCCCTCTGCTTGACAGACATAGATAGCCCTCTGTGTGGACAGACTGTTCTCTCCACCCAACTAAGGGTTGAGATACTTAGCCAGGTAGAGTACAAGCCACATGGATGTAACAGGACTAGCCCAGTACTACAGTCAGGACCATATTAGTCTGGACACATTACAGGCTAATTGCCTAGACTACATGCAAAACAGAAGAAATAAAACCTCTTAGCTGCATGCTGCTGGGTTGGACATCTCTCTACTACATTAATTTTAAAATTTAGATGCACCCTATGGGATTCCAAGACCCATCAAAGGCTAGGCATACCATACAGTGTTCTGCATTCCAAGTTTCTATAGTTACCATATCTTCTAATACCCACGGAGCAATTACAAGGGAGCTAAATTATCTGCCAAATATCACACAGCAAATTTTTGGCAGAAATAAGAATGAACCAAGGTCATCTAGATCCCTGCTGTGCATCTTAACTTTTTCCCCATATCTACCTCTAGGTTCGATAGAACGTGTTTAATAGACAATTATGACACAAATATCGATAATCGATACCAAGCTGACAAAATGACAAAGGGTTCCATTAAATTCCCATTGACTTTAATGGCAGGATTTCATGCCAAATGGTTTAATCCTTAAAAGTTTGGCTTAGTCACAGCTATTCCCCAAAACAACCATATAGATTATTCTCACTTATTCTGCGGCACAATACACATAAAATATTTATAGCCATTGCTTTCATTACCAGCTGAAAGAAGCCAACACGACTGCTGTTTTCTTTCTTTTCTGATGACCTTCAAGAACAGAAAACATAAAATTACAAACCTGTTTTTTAGTACATATTTTGTTCCATATGCAAAGATAGTACACAGAATTGAACTTAACTTACTTTTCACTTTTCTTCTCTATAAAAGGTTCTTCACATGTATAGAAATTCCTAGCAAAAAGGATAAGATTTTATATTAATTTTTTTATTCTCTTGGTTACTTCTCTGAAATTACATTTTATTTGAGACATTTTGCCCCAAATTTTAAGAGGCAAGCTGTTTCTTTCATATTTCTTTGGAACCAGTGATTTGATGGTTCTTTTAAATTTTAGACAGGGACTAGAACGGAGGTTAGGTTAAAATGATCTGGAGGTTTATGCTTTGTTTCATAAGCAGTTCCTCAAAACACTGTTGCTATAATGTCCGGATTGTGGGTTCTTTGAGGTCAGTTAGGGAAAAACCTAACATCCAAATTGTTGGCTAGTCCTTTCTTTAAGACAGAGAAAGGTCCTGTTCCCATTCCCTCTTATATTGCCTGTATGTTCATACGTCCATAGTGGCAGCAGAATCTCTCACCCTACTATACAGGTTTTTTTTCAGTGCTCTCATTATGTGTTGCTGTTCTGTATGATCAGTTAAAATCTAAAGGACTAGTTGCACCATTATGGATGGGATCCATACTATAGCAAGTAATCATCATCTGTGTACATTCAGTGATGAATGAGTAGGGATTTTCAATTTGGATTTTTTTTTTAATGAAACAAATGAATTCAAGCTATATTTGTCATGAACAGTTTTCAGAAACCAGATCCTAGAAAGCCTGAAGGAAGCTTCACGTGTAGTAGGTAGGACCATATGTGTGTTACATGTGAAAGTCCAACAGAACTTGGATTTCAAGATATGTGCGAGGACCATGGTAGACCTTGAATACTGGGCTGGTGCTCTCTGAGACGGGCAACCTGACAAAGACAAAAATTAAGAGATGCTCTTGCTTCCTCATTCTAGGAGTAGTTCTCAGACTGTGTACACTGTGTCAGAAAGAGCTGGCACAAATTACAGCACCCATTAGGATGTCCAGGCTGCTACAGAGTTGTCCCAAGATCTAGGAAGAGGGATGTTCTTAACCCCATTCAAATCTCAGATTATAGCTGAAGGTCAAGGTCTCTAAATCATTTCAGCTTCTAACTATCTAGAATTCTACGTTTCAATCTCAATATCTGAGCTCAAATGAAGTGAGCTAATTCCTTTCATTTTAAAGTCTCACAGTTAAGCTTTAAGAGAAATTAATCAAGATTGATTAAAATTCCTGAAAAACTAATTTCTCAAACTAACAGCACTGAAGAAAGATGAATTTGAGTATCAAAAACATTTTCAAAAGAAAGACCCTATTTTGCTGCCATTACTCTATGTTTTTAAAGGTTTCTAGGACTGTTTTGGTCTACCTATGTCAGTTGTATCAAATAAGGCAGTTGAACTCCTAGAGAACAGCTTTCAATTAAATACCATATATTCTACAAATGCGTCAATTTGATCCAATGACATTAACTTCTTTGAATATTCCTAGAAATATTGATTGTTCCGTTTGTGTACATGACTTACTCTGATTTCTTGAAGCTGTTACCTGTTAGGGAAAATAAATGCACAGTCTAGTTAATAATTATTGTTAAAGTACATAATCTTCTGTAGACATGTGAAACATAAACCCTAGAACCCCATGGGACGTGATTATTCCTGAGTTACAAGCTTCTTATTCCCACTGATACATCTGGCCAGTGACACAAACTGACATGGGTCCAAAAATTCCTTGGTAAGTTTATATCAATTTATGCCTGCTTTCTCTTGAAGAAGTAGTCTCAAGTTTTCAATCCTCCAGATGACAAAATGGTTTTCACTAAATACATTATTCAGGACATTTGCCAAAAGTCAACTCGTTTTCATTGCAAACTGTTTGCTAGTATTCAACTAGTTCTCTTGGACACTGTCTCGTCGAGGAACACTACTCTTCTGGCAGTCCATGCACGCTCCCTGAAAGGAGGAGTGGTAGCTCTTCACTCTTGCCTTCCAACAACTTAGAGACTGCAAAGCCTGTGGAAGAGGGGCAGTTGTGCCCCTGGAGCATAAGATGAACTTGTCACACTGATGTCTATTCTTGGGCTCCTCTCTAAGGGACCACAGCTTAGAGAAATGGAATTATACTACAAGATATAATTATGCTGTAGGGCAACGCCTTAGTCCCCAGAACAGGCCTGGATTTAGCTCCCTTTCAAAAGATGTTAAAGAAGTCATACCTAAAGCACAGCTTGTGTTGGCAGGGGCCCCAAAGAAGTGTCATCATAAGGGCTGATGCAGAAAATATTTGCTGTACATCACTTGAGATGACAATGGATAAATAGCTAGTTTTATGTATACAGCACAGTTTGGATAATCTAAGGACACTGGGCATATGCATCTTGCTCGTTTATGATGCGCTTGACAGCTCAGCATCAGGTTCAGAACCATGGTATGCTTTTCAAGCAGTACCTTCCTTGCTTCACATCTAGTGACACAACACTGAGCATGCACAGGCCTGTCTTACAGAGCAAACACAGAGGAACTTTGCATGACAATTCACAGAGGGTGCAAAGAAGTCACTGCAACCACAAATTTTGCCTCCATCATTTTCCTACCCAAGGGAAGAAGGCTTTTCCACTGTCTCCAGGGTTTTGCATTTCCTAAGGCAACAATGTTAGATGGAAGCAGTCTGAGTTTGAGACTGAGGGAACAGCTGATTACATCTCCTTTTTGGGGTTAGTAAGATAACTTTATTTGGCTTTAGCTAACAATGACTCTATTGGTTTTATTCTGCTCTGTTTGTTACTCGAGTATGGTAAAAAGAAAAGATTCTTTCAATAAGGACGTATGTGTATCCCAAGAATCCCAGACATTTTCCAGAAAGGTTCTAATTTGTAAAATTATTATTACAAAGAACCATTTGGTGTTCAAAAAGAGCCCTTTGTGAAGGAAAAAGAAACATCTGTTTGCAGTTTTTTGAAGTTTGGCAGCTGGTAACAGCTGTAGTGGTTTGAAACTATTCCTAGAAGATTCTCCAGGGTTAATCGGAAAAGTTAAGGTTTAGAGAAAGCTTCCTCTGGAGGCTGGTAATGCAAAGTGTTTTGCAAAAAATGAAGGAATTGGCTACTGGGAAGAAAATGGGAGGAACAAAAGAGTCTGATGAAATAGCTTTCTGAGTCATATCAATTTAGAGAGCAAAATAAGCATTCTTCAAAGGTGAAGAAACCCTAATCTATGAACTTGAAGACGGATACAAGATTATATCAATGCTATTTAAGAGTGCGAGGAACTGCAGGCCAGCTCTTGCAGGCCAGCAGTTTTTAAGCAGGAGGAGAATTTGGGATGATGTTACCTATGATTAATTAGAAAGAAAGAAACAGATGAGTAATAGTTCACACTGCTACAATTGAAAAAGTAGAAAAAGATTTTTATAGAAAATAAAAGAATGTAGGGAAGATGAAAGAATTTATTAACCCTAAAGAAAAAAGCTATAGTAATCTTTGAATGCTCAAAAAATTCTGAAAGAGGAATTAAGGCATTTAAGAAAGAAATTTTACAATTTGAAAAAAGCACAGAATCAAGGAAAAGCTGAAGAACATTACCAAGAATTTGAGTTTTTACTGGTATTGCGAGAACACAGTAAAAGTTAAGCCTGAGGAAATCTGATACTTGATTCAAGTGATGAAAAATTGTACTCAAAAGGCTCCCAACTAAAGCTGGCTTTTAACCACACCTGCAGATGTGGTGTTCAAGGGTTTATCCAGAGACGGTTAATTCTTACTAATATGTACAAAAGATGGTCATTGAAACAAACCTCACTGGAGATTACAGAGCAGAAGAGATCAATCAGCAGAATGCCAGTAAGGTTTTAAAGCAATGATGTTTGCTTTGGGAAAGGCACTCTAGCAGTTCAACAAACTGCTCACTACATTAAGCAGAAAACACAGTGCATTTCCAAGGAAACTGAGAAACCAGAGGCAAACTCACTTGATAGGCCAAAAAAACCCCAACTGTAAAAAGAGGAATAGCTTTGGTCCCAATAGAAAGTCTTTTGCCAAAATCCTACAACAAGTAAAAGCGACAAGAACGTAAGACAAACTAGCAGACAAAAAACAACCTCCCAAACCAGCTAGATAAATCTGGGCAATCTGGGAGTTCTAAGTAAGTGGCTGGAAGAGACAAACAGTTTTCTGTCCCAGAACTAGAAAGACATACCCCTTTATCTATTCACTCCCTTTTCTAGTCACTCCTCACCCCTCTCCACCAGTATTAGAGCCCACAATGCCCCATGCATTGAAACTGCCTTTAGTTAGCAGCCTAAGTGAGAATTTTTAAAAACAAAACAAAACACAGCAGGGGAGGGGAGTGGGGAGATCCGTACTGCTTCAGCACGCAGATGGCTGCTCATTCCAGCAGGATGCAGAGCAGTGTGCTGGGGTAGCAATATACTGGAGAGAGAGCAGACTTTCGGAAAACATTCACATTTGTTTCTTTCACAGTCATGGAGCTGAGGTTGCCACTGCTGTGTTGCAGACTTTAAAATCAGCTGCAGAATCTAGCACGCCAGCTTTGATTTTAAGAACACATTCAAGCTATTAGGACAATAATTTCCTACACTATCTTCTTTCCAGCTGTAACAATAGATTTGAAGTTCCTAACAAAAACAGACCTTTGAATCTGTTGAATAGGAGATTATCTAGTCTAGGAGAATAATCCCAGCAAAGTGAAAGAGATTTGATGAGGATGATTAAAACGAAAGGAATTATCTGGCTAACACAGAGAGACAGAAGGTGGGAACATAAGACCTTCTGCACCTGAAGCTCTTGTTCAGTTTCTAATGTCAGAGCAAAAAAATCACATGTACTGTCTTCTAATGGAACAGCTGCTTTTATGTTTGCAGATATCAGTCAATCTCTACAAAAATAACCACAATCAAGGCTTAGTCCAAGCTCAGACTGAATACTCCAAATGTGTTCAGACTCTACTGTTATGCCCACAGTCCTATGAGACATCCTATTACAGATAAAGATTGGAAGGAAATCCCAAACCCAAACAATGAATGATACTAGATTTGAAATAGATACTTAGCATCAATTAGCAACTACTAAGTTTTAAAAATAACAACAGACGCTACAGATCAAGTTATAGCTGGGACACTGTGGTTCTGTATAGCAGGGAGAGAGACTTGAAGAGGGCTCTCATTAAAAATCCGTCACAAGGTCTTGAAAAAGTGTGATTATTGTCTGAAATTTCATTATATACATGGTTATGTGAAGAATTTTGCTGCATGCCACAAGTTTTAACAAAAGGTAGATGTACGGTTCCCATGGAATGAAAGAGGCTGAGGCTGGACTGCCTTAAACCTGAGCTGTTGTCTAGGCAGGGGAAAAAAATTCACTGTAACTCAGTCTAGTATGGTTTGCTTTGATTTCTTTTTGTTGGTGAAAAATAGTTCCAAGAGAGAGGGACTGTCTTTCAACATGAGTCTCCAGTTTTCTGGAGGTAATCTGTCAAAGTATTTCAAGTGAAATAAAACCGCATAGTCTTTATCACTATCCAGCTTAATTGTTCTAACAATACATCTGATGAATTAAAAGAAAAAAAAGAGAACCCAAGATAAAAAAGCATCCCTCCTCCTCAAGCTGTGTTTTGTTCAGAGCCCACACAAAAGCACCTATTTTTCTGATGAAGCAGGTGAAATTGGGAGTGAATGCCACATTTGTAAATCCCAATAAGGCCTGTTTTTAGAACACAGGCTATTTCATGCATGGTCTAAAGCATTTCATTGGATCCTAGGAGAATGAAAGGATTAGGCCACAGCTGTCAGGGAATTTGAAAATACAAAATGTATGTATGCTTAGGGAATCTGGTGATATCCGAGTGCTGGAATCCTGTTGTGAACCCTTTTTACTCTATGTGAGGAGCATGTACATTGCACTGTATTGCAATTTATCTTCCATTATGTGCTACTGTTTTGCTTTCCTTTGTACCTTACATTCAGTATAAATATTTAATGCCCCTCTCTGTCAGCTTTTCTCAAGTCTTATAAACAGAACTCAAAGTATTTATCAGTTTCTCTTCATGTTTCTCCTTGACTCTTGCTGCATTTGGATTGGCAAAATGGAAAAGTGCACATTGCAAAGGAAAAGTGGAAGAAAAGATGAAAAGCTCTGATGAGGAGAAGGAATGCAGATCTTCACATAGCAATAGCTCATAAGAATTCTGCCTAATATAAGTATGAGTACAGATACATGTGTTTGTTGAAAGCAGCTCTAGAAACTATGGAAGATGGAACTCCCCCCCCCCCCCCCAAGTAAAAGCCCTTTACTTGTACATCAAAGTGCTGAGTATAAAAACCTAGGTAGATACCGTGAACTTGTAGACTGATAAGTAAAGATTGTCCATGAGTAGCAATTGTGACACATAGTTTTTACAGAAAAGTTGTTTTGCAGGGAGCATACCCATAACAGCAGGTACCACATAACTGTATTTTTTCCACAGACTATTTGTTTTGTATTCTGTAGACTATTTGCTCCACTTAGGCCATCCACCACCTATTTTACATGCTTTATAAAATAAGGAGCTGACTGAGGAATAAACTTCTTACATTTGCCATCCAAGTCAAAAGCGTAGTTATCCTCTCCCAATCTCTTGATGCTACGCAGAACAACAGGTTCAGACATGATGATTAGTTACTTAAATCAGAAGTCCTGAAGAGAGAGAGCAGGGGGGAGAGAGTATGAGCATACGTTTGTCTGTGAACATACGACAATATTACATTAAACTCCTGCTTACCTCAGTTTTGCCCTCATTATCCCAGGACAATGCCACTGATCACAGCACAAATTAGAATAGATGTCCCAGACACAGTGAAACTACAGAGTAGAAAAACACCTCAGAGAAACATGCCCAACTCACCCCAAAGTGCAATGCCTCTGAAAGGCTTCAATGCCTTCTGCCTCAAGTGAGGGCTGCTCCACGGGGCTTTGCAGCCCACTGCAGACAGCCCTGTCCCCATTAATGGCTGTATTAAAATAAACTACTGCTTTTGTGCAGGTGACATCCGTAGGTTATAGACTGAGATATTAATATTACAGATCCTGCCTCAGTTATGAGGGAGCGGCAGGCAGGAGACCAGCCCCTGCCTTGTCCCATCCCGGCTGGCAGCAGCCAGCAGGACCATGACAGGGGGACAATCGGGAGACAAGAGGGGTGGCTGGGAGGGACCCCAGGGCCACACCAACATCTGTGGCATCACCACCACCAGCTGCACTCCCACAGCTCTCAGATGGGACAAGTTACCCGGCAGACCTGCTCCTCTGGACAGGCTTATTCCTAACTAGTCACACTGACATGCCGAGCAGATGTCACACATGAGCAGAAATAAGGAGACGAAGTTAACACTTTTTTGTTAAAGAAGCACTTTTGTGAGGTAAAATCTGCTGGTAGCACTAGTTTTGGCCAGGCAGGCCTGGCATCCAAGATGGCACCTGGGGAAAAGTGCTGCAAAAGACCTCCCCAAACCATGCCCTTTCATAACCAAAGTAATCTCAGCCACACCTTTGTTTAATGTACGGTATCCCAAAGCATAGTTACAATACTTCATTCCAGTCATTAAACATCAACATTTGTATGTTTATACTTCTGTATAAACCTCTCATAACCTCATTTTAAGCATATTATAACACATTCAGATATCAAAGGTTTAACATCTTATACCCAAATAACACAAGAAGTCTTCTGTGTAGAAGACACAATCCACAGATTATTTGTGTTATACCACCTGACTTCCCAGCCCGCTGAGTTTTTACCTGTTTAGCCCTCTAAAGGAACCACTTCTTTTCTGCTAATAGTATTAAAACTACCAAAACCCTTCATACTGTCAACAGATGTGTGATTAACCACAGCCAGGCAGTTCCTTACAAGTGGGAAGGGCTGAGAAGAAGCTTGGCTCTGAAATTATCTGAGGATGAAGGAAATACACCCATCCCTAGATTGAAATGGAGCAACATGATAGGAGCCAGTCAAGTGGTTCAGGATGCATGTGTGACTTCTAATAATTTCACATCCTATAAAGTGCCAGCCTTTCATTTTTGTTACTTTTCCCTCCAAACTGGCTTTCAAGAACTGCTGACTCCCAACCAAACCCATCTCTTTTTTATCCTTTCCTCCTGAATTTTATGTGTACATCTCTGACACATCACTGAATCATCAGTAAGTCAGGCTGGAAAGATCAAAGTCTCTTGATGAATTTTAAGCATCCAAGGCAAAGTTCAATTATTCTTGTGTCATTTTAATTGATGTTTATCAAAGATGCCTGAAGAACTCCCCAGGCAATTAATGCTTCACTATCCTTATTGCTAAAATATTTTTTCCTAATATCTAGTCTGAGTCTTACCTGTCATAATTTAAACCCCTTACTTCCCGTGCAATCCACCAAGGATATGGAACATAATAATTCCTTTCCACTTTGTAAGTAGGCTGTATTTATTTGAATAATACTAGAAAGTCTCCCTCTTCAGATGAAGAAAGCAATTCATTCAATTTTCCTTGGTAGGGTGTATTTCCCAAACCTCTGATAATTTCCACTGATCTCCTCCGGATTCTAGCACATCCTTCTTGAAGTGATGAGTGCATAACAGCACTACAGCACCAGTCTTACCAACACTGAGCAAAGGAGAAGGATTATTTTACATTTCACGGATTATATTCCTGTTTATGCAACCCAGTATGACATTTGTTTTTTTAACAGAAGTATCCCATTGTTGATTCGCATTCAGTTTGTGATCCACCAAAGCCACTCATTTTTTGCAAACAATTTGCTACAGACCCAGTTGCTTTCCAAACTATATTTTCACAGTTGATTAATCCTGCCTGCTATTGTTTGTATTTAATAGCACCTTAGATTCTTCAGCCCATTTTAAGTGTTTGTTAAGGGCATTTTCATTTCTAGTCCTATTCTTCAGCGTACCTGCAGTCTGTCCTACCTTTATGTCATGATCAAATTTTATAGCGGTATTCTCCATTGTGTTAATCCACATCATTATCAATATTACCGGATTATACCAGAAGCAAGACAGACGTCTGCAGAACTTCATTCAGTACATCCATTCATTTGGACATTGGTTCATTGATTGCTACTCTATGGATGTAGTTTTTCTTGCCTAAAAGTTTCTGATGAGCAGAGATGATTTATTCATCCACTGGACGGTAAATTCTGAACGCCTCACATTCTGTGACCCCCTAAATTGTGACCCAAATTCTCTCCTTAAGTAAATGTGTAAAGCCAAATCACCACTGCAATAGCAAAATATCTAGCCAGAACTAGAATAGTCACTCACAACATAAAATCAC
Organism: Aptenodytes patagonicus; assembly: GCF_965638725.1. Taxonomy (NCBI): domain Eukaryota; kingdom Metazoa; phylum Chordata; class Aves; order Sphenisciformes; family Spheniscidae; genus Aptenodytes; species Aptenodytes patagonicus. Next base: position 53,857,067 of record NC_134954.1, on the reverse strand, counting down.
ATGAGTTTTTACTCACCCCCACATACAGTGGAAAAATTTACAATCTTAATCATAGTTTTTCCATTCTCTCAGACAGATGGCAAATGGGCTGAACAAGCTATGGTACTCCTTAGTTAAAGTCTCTACTGTGTGCACATTTCCAAGTTCTCTTTCTGCTCTTCTATATAACAGAGAAAGCATGTAACACCTGCTTCTGACCAGAAAGGAAGGAAAGCATCATATACGTATCACTGTTTCACATGGGACCTATCTACAAATCATTAAACTTCACTTCAGCTGGATTTGTATCAAGCATATGGAAGAGGATTTAACAAGGGCTTAAATTCCAGCTGACATTATTCAGTTTATGTTGAAATAAATGTAGGTTCCCCAAAAAAGCAAGCATATATTCCTGGCAGCTTTAAGTCCCTTGAGACTATGTTTTCACTGAAGATGAGAGTGAGAATTTTCCCTAAGTGGGAAAAAAAATTTCACTCACTTCTTCAGTGAAAACACAGAGCTTATTCTGCTCCCTCCCTCCTGCCTTTTGCTGTGTCTGATTGATTGAAATAGACTGAAACAGAAGATCTCCAAAAACTGTTTGTTGAAATTATCCTAAAGTTCCAGAAGTTTCTTAAGAAAAAAAAAGTTTCTCAGCCAGCTCATTTTTGGCAGTTTTGTCAGTGGTCATATTCTCAAGACAATTTTTTTTTATATGTCAATTCAGTTGTGAGGTTGGAGCTAGAGATCTGAAAACACGGACTTTTTGCTCCATTTACAAAGAAGTTTGACAGTGGTAGCACACACTGGGGAGCCTTTCACAGTGACGTGATTCTAAGGAAAATACAACTTAAATATGCAATTGGCCTAAGGGTGGCCAGTTTTTTTACCTTAAGTATATGTTTTTAGGAAGGACATAGTTAAAAAAAAAAAAAGAATGAATATATTTCAAAGAAAGCCATCAGTGTGAGAAAAATAATCAAATCACAATGTTTGTATCTTTGTTAAAGCTTTTCAGATTTTTGGTTCAAATGGTTAAAGCATCATTGGTTGAATTAATAATACCCAGAAGATACCAACTGCAACCATACACTCACATTTTCTTCTGCAAAAAATAGTTCACCACAATGGGAATTTTACTAGCAATTTGTCCTTTAAACATGAAGCCATCATTTGCTTCTAGATCTAGTACTGACTCCTTTGCACTGTTTAGCACACAAGTAATGGAACTGTATAAAGAAAGCTGAGCTAATAGACAAACTGTTGATTTTACACTGAAATTAGTGTAATTGGAAATGTGACCTGGATTATGAAAACCTGTTCTGCTGGAGTAAAGAAGCGATGTTCCTACCTGTTCTGTTATCAAAATAGATCTAAACTTTAAGGGTGGCATTTACACACACATTCCAGCAGCTTTAAAATACTTCATGACTTCACAGAAGCATAAACCTATTTAAATTAAGTGATATAAACCATTTGAACCATACTACTGAATGTGGCTCCCAGTGAAAAGCTATGAAGTGGTTAAAAAACCACCCCCACTGCATTTCTGCTTCAGAAAGATAATGGATAATGTCATACTGTAAATTGATGAAGAAGGCAAAAGTAAAGCAAAGCAAAGTCACTCTCTACCTGTCCTCTTTCAGCTATTTATTATTTGACTTTGCAATCATAACATCTATACAAAATTTTGTGATGGAACACTGTAAAAATCAATCTGTCCTTTAAATGCCGGTATAGAATATCATGCTGGGAAGTCTCATTTCAGTGCTTGCTCTGATGCTGTATTTTAACACTATGAAATATATTTTGCGACTGGTTTTTTAAAGCCTGAATGCTGATGCAGTTTTAAATAATAGGAAAAGTGGAAAAAAAACCCAGTGATTGATAGACTTGAATAAGGATTCTAATTATAAACACTTGCTAGAGCTAAACTTTCTGGAATGATGTCACTTTTCCAATAAAATTGTGACTGTCCCACATTTTTGAAAGGAAACACATTTTTCCTATATTTTATAAAGCTCAATACATCAAATACTATCCACATACTGTGGATATGATGGCCAGCAGGCATCATTCATTAGCTGACTTGACTTAAACAGATGAGTATAGCAGATTAGCATGCTGTATTAGAATATTAAAATAAACTTCCTCAGGGTCTGAATGTTTAACTGTGGATCACTTACAACATCTTAAAAAATACTGTTGCTGATGTCTGCATTAAAAATTACTTAGATAATAGAAATAAGGGATAATAGAAGGCATTAGATCATCCCATCTACCCCTGTGTGTGCAAAATACAAACTAGGAGCAGAGAATACCTCAGTAACTGCACTGAAGTAAAATAGCATTTTACTCTAGCCAATTAAGGTATGGCTGCTGGATTTCTGATAAAAATCTTTAAGGAACTCAAAATCCAGATTTAAACAAGTAATACTTGGAAAATGCTAACGAAGGAACATATCCTATAGAATGAAGTAACATTAGGACCTGATCCAAAGCCCTTTGAAATCTTTTTCAAATCACGTCTTTATTCAGATCAGATCTTTATTGAACATAAAGGGGGGGGGGGGGGGGGAAACAATGAAAATTGGCCCTGAAAGCACTATCCTTCATTGTTCTTTAAAACTAGGTTCCTCAGATATTAACGATAACATACATGCAGAAAGATATTTTGCTTCAAAATAGAACTTGAATGTCTTGTTCTTCAAACAGTCCCATTCAAAAAAAACCCAAACAAAACAAAACACTAACTGTGCAAAGGAAATTTAGCATTTAGCTTAAGTTGTTCCAAAGAAAAAATACAGGTACCTTTCAGTTCAGGAAGTTTCATCAGTTAACTCTGAAACATTAAACATGATAGATTTGTTACTCACCCGTGGCTGTGAAAAATCATGTATCATAGAACAAATTGCAAGGATCCTGTTCAATTAGTCAGTGAAGCACCCAACCATTTCCCGTCATGTTTTCATTATTCTAACCCATTTGTCAGAATGGAATCTTTAAATTGGGCATTGGCTGTTTGCACCTGGGTCAATAACCATGCGGTCACAATGGTTACAGTTCATTGACATCTAATGGAGGGTTTAAATTTGACTAATGTAATCTCACAACATAAAGTCAAGGCACTTGGAAAGCAATTATACACGAGGAGACCGGACGGTTCTCTGGAAAAAAAAGCCTCACAGTGAATGTACAGGAAGAGATTATTATAGCATTATTTTATCAGCATTAGTATAGAATTACTGTATTAGCCATGTAATAATTCAGTGTACACTACTGTCCCTGCAGTAAATAGCAACATCAGCTGAATAATATGAAAATTGGTTCAGAGATTAAGCTAAATTCAGATTAAATGCTTGCTCAGAAGCTTTGTTTTCTGACCCATAGCTTGTCCCTCTCCCCATGGCTTCTAATATTTTACCATTCTTCCTTTAAAAGGAAGATTGTACAACCTGGAAGCTCTTGAGTAGTAGTGAATTCTCGCTGGAAATGAGCCCTCCATGGATTTTTCAATAAAGGACATTGGCGAGGACAATGCTATGACCTCAGCCAATGTCACCACAGAGTTCAGAGGGAAATGGCAAACATGGTTTAATTCCCCTCTGAAATCAGTTCTCACTACAGAGAGCCCTGACTGATAGGACAAGATAGAAAGGCAGTGCCTTAATCTTAGTGACTGTCAGCTCTCCTCAAGTCTTCCGTGCTCTCAAATTTTCCATGATAAAGCCTCATGCACAAAAGTGCATCATGATTAAATGTAGCTACGATTACATAGCTGGTTAGCTACGATTAAATGTAGCTAACCAGAACTCCATCTTCCTTGTTTAGCATCATTACTGTGTTCACAGTGACAGCATAACCAAACACAAACCTGGTGTCTTCTCCCATTTTCTTAGCAAAAAGAAGTCTACATCTATACTAACGTACACAGCATAGCTTTGAGAATAACACTATCTGAGATAATGTCACAGTGCTAATCATCTTGTCCACCACATCATAGAGCCAGAGGAAAAAAAATAGTTACTTGCAGTGCAGGGCACAGGAGTGGAAAGGCTGGAAGAAAAATTATATGGTGGAGCAGAACTCTGCTTTGCTCCATTCTGCCCTGACAGCTTCTTCAGGAGCAACATGGCCAAAGGTCATGCAATGCCTTTGCTTTTCAAGGTACTCAAGCAGAGCTCACACTTAGCATGCAAGGAAGTCCAGCATCTCCAGACAAGGCTTGGCTTGCCAGATTACTTCAGTCTTTTAACTTAAAGACTTTGCTCACCTAAGCATTTGAAAAATGCGCGCAGAGCCTGTTTCACACTGCTAATGAAGTAGATTAAGGCAGTGATGAATTGGAGCTGAGACCACAGACTACCCCAACCTTTTTGAAGGGCTCTGCTCCCTTCTAAATCTCCTCTCTCTTAACTCATCCTTACAAAAAATCCTGAAGATTAATAAATTCTGACCTGACTTTATGACATGGGCCATAAAAATGAATCTATGCTGAAAAATCATCTGTCTGTGTAGAGCAAAGTGGAGAACGTAACGGACTCAGTTTTGGTCCCACTCTCACAGTCACCTTCCCCTTTTACAGCTGTTGGTGGAAAAACTAGCCAAATCTGCTCCATCTCCTCAAGCCCTCTTGTACTTTGTTTCCTTCTGATATCCTGGAAAGGGAAAACTCAGTTTCTCTTGCTAGAGTCAGCCCTTTAGTGAATGAAGAATTAGCCACTGAACTAAAACAATAGAGAGCAGGACTTCAGTAAATTGAGGAGACTGAGGACAGATGCTCCCATCCCTGAATTCTCGTAGGGGACACATGCAAAAGCTCTGAATTTTGGTAGGTTATAGGTAGTATTTAGTTCATGAAAGATGAGCAATACTGTCAGGACAATTCCCCTCAGTTGTGGTCTGAGTTGAAGGGAAACATTTTGCTTACAGCTCATGTCATTTTAATACCTCTTTGCACAGGAAGAAAAAGATCACAATTCATTGAGCCAAATGCAGTAAAAAACCTGCTTCTTCCCTCAGTTTGAGTAGCTGTTTGTTCCAGCATATTACCACTCCAAATGAAGTCATCCTTTCTTCTCTGTTTTTTTTCCAACAGTTCATAAGAGCAAGTGAATAAAAATTAATCTTAGTTATTCCCAGGCAGATAATTTCTCAGTAAGAAATGAAAGTCCATGTGCTCTTTTGGCACAGGACTCCTCAGCTCTAAGCTGTAGTATATAACCTATTGATCTTTATTCCAGTATTGACAACAGCTAGTAGCAGCAATCAAATAAAATGCTTCCAAAGCTTCCTAAAGAGAGCCAGAAATTTAGCACTGAGCACTCACAGCTATGGAGGAGTGGGTGGCCAAGGTTTTCCACCAGGTGAATAGACTCAGTCTGCCACTGCAGGCTGAGACTACAGATGACCAGCTTGTTTCTGTGTTCTGCACTAAAGTCTGTATGCAATTACAGCAGTCTGGACTCTTGCCTGACAGAAGGCATTGAGCAGACAGCTCTTATGCTTCATTAATTTATTTTTTAACCATTCATAGCCAAATTTATTTCTGTAGCTAGCATACAGTGGTTCTGGGGCCAAGAAGCCACTTGAGTATAATCCCCATCTTAATTGTGCCACTTACGGTGATAGCACCTCAGAGTGTCAGAAGTATAAGGAGATCTCAATACTGTAGTTCATTTCTGATTCTGCATGATGCTTTGTCTTCCTGTCCTCTGATCCTTTGAAAAACAAAGGAAAACACTTTGTTCGCTTCTTTATTTCTCTCGGGTTTTGAAAGTATTTTTTGTTATTTTGCTCTACATGCTATCATAATTTTTTCACCTAAGTAGTATGAAGGTGAAAGTAAAGTGAACTCTAAATAAAAGCAAGTTACAGCTCTCTTTTGGTACCCTGATTTAAGGTAAGGGACATTTGAAATAAAGTAGATACAGTTTGCAGCTTGAATTATTAGGCAGATGACTTCCACATCTGTTCTTGGAGTGTCACTTGTTAAATACCATTTATGAAATTAATCTAAAAAAAAATTATCATCACAGTTATAAAGGTATCTAGAGGACAAAACCAACAAAATTGGGCTGGAAGAGAACAAGCTCTTCTGCGGGACTCTGATCAGGGCAGAGACTGGAGGAGTAGGAAGCTGCAGGAAAGGTCAGTACACACACACAGAGTGGTCAGGTTGGCAAGTACCCACATGCTGTGTCTTCATTCTTTTCTTGGCACCACAGCAGTTATACAAACATGACTTAGTATTCACTTTGTACAAAGCAAAGTGTATTTTACACTGAGCTTATTGATTTGTGATTTATGCTATTAAAAATGGAATTATGTCAATCCCATGAGGTGCCTATGTACATTATTTCCTTCAACACAGCATGGCTTTTGAAAAAGTTACTGTTCTTTCCAAAGATCTTCAGCAAGTGTTCTACACGGAAACCTCTTTTTTGCACCTAAGAGCAAGACTTCCTCTTTTGATGGCTAGGTTTTATCATTTTTGCTGCAAGCAAAAAGCTGTTCGTTGATAAGAAGTCAATTTCCTTTTTTTTTGCAATCAAACTACATTTCTTCATACTGAAATGGGGAAGAGCAGATACTTTCCTTACAGTGAAATAAGGAAAGTACTTCTGGGCACAATGGGGATGTTTCTGTGACTTTCTCTTGTTATGGAAAGTAAAAAGTCCAAGTCAGTGATTGTTGGGAGTGGATATCTCCAGGTGGGAGGCTAGCACAAAGAAAGAAACAAACATTTCTTCTCCCATGGTCTAAATCATGATCAGAGACACTAAGTCATGGTATATTTATTTCTTGGTCACAAAAATATGTTATACTGAAACTGCAAAATACCATCTGGAGTGGATCCAACAGGGAGGCTGGGAGGTAGGCAGCAAGGGACTTACCTCTAGTTACTTGCCTTGTTTCTGTAGTTGGCCTCTCACCATCTGCTCTTGGAAAGTACCAGAAGCAGGACATGGACTTGCTTATCCCATTGATCCTACCCAAGTCTGGCAGCCGGTAAGGATTTTTTCTCCACTCCAAACATTTGTGCAAATAAAAATAGCAAAGATAGCAACAACACTTCTAAAAAAAAAAAACAACTCCCCCCCCCGCCCCCCATAGATTTTAAATGCAAACTGTAACTTTTATATCAAAATTAAGTGACTCAATGTGTTAAAATAAAAAAATTCTTTCAAAAAGACATCTCTGAGAGTGCCTGCCACAACCTCTGGGCAACCGGCCCCTCGGTCACCTCGCCTGTTCCTGTCAGAAGGTGGCATGTCCACGTGAGCCTGCCTGTGCCCTGCACCTCCGCTTCCCCAACCACTCTCGAGTGCTGCCACTCAAACGCCTTTGGGGCTTCTGACTGAGTGCCTCTTATCACTCTCCCTCCTGGAAACTAGAGAAAAATACATTTTTTTCTTGATGAGCCCTTTGTTTTTTTTCTTTTTTGGTTTGTGGCCCCTATAAAAAATTGGAGGTAGATGTTTACACTGCAAAGCCGGGCCACTGTGGGCAGGCGCTGGACCTGTCAGTCTCCCTGGCAGGCTGGAGTTGGAAACACAACCTGTACAAAGCACTCTAACTGAAAACCTTGTAATTTCAGCACTTTATTAATTTGATATAAAGTCCCACCAACCCATTGATTAAAGGTCACAGGGACCAGAAGTTAACCCTGATCGTCCAAGTCCCATGTTTGTAGACGTGCCTGTTGCCATGGCAAAAACAGGCCTAGGTGAGCCTTTTCCCTCAGTCTAGCTAAATTGGCTTTTAGTTTTATTTATTGACCAGATTACAGATCAGGCCAAAACTCTGTTTTATTTATGCTAATTTACTAGTTATACTTTATATCTACTTTATAGTTGAAGTAGGGTGTGATGAAACAGTTCTGTCTCCTTCTTCTCTAGAGGGGCTCTTCTCAAGCCTTCTCCACCCCTGGGCCCCCGGTTTGCTGCCGTGGCCGGACCCTGCACAGGCTTTAGCACGCATGAGGTGCAGCTATCCAACATGGCTGAGGTCCGGGGGCAGGTAGGTGTGGGAGGGCAGGAGGGGCAGGGAAACAGTGCCTCTGTGCCAAGGCAGGCAGGTCTCCACACAGCCTCCAGGAGCAAACCTGGCCCTGGCTCTGATGTGTAACAGCTAGGGACTGCCCGGACTGTTATTCAGCTGCAGGTGAAGGAAGGCTCCGAAGGAATATGGCAACTCCAAGCAGAGCAAGGGATATTATAAAGACAATGGTAATTTTAATAAGGGTCGCAGGAGAAGGAAAGCCAGCCGCTGTGCTGAGTCTGCTATGCATGTGTACATATGCTGAGAGAAAAATTTCCTTGTCTTAACAAAGGAACCATGAAATACTAGAGGGGGAGGGCAGTTACTTAATCACTTCTTCATACTTTCTTCACTACTGATGCTGCAGAGGAAATTAAGCAACAAAAACTAGCATCTCTGCATTGCAGCTTTAGGAACACCCTGGGTAACTTCCAGCCAGTACAAGAAGCTGCAGTTCACCAGCATACATATTTATGTAAACAAGCACCATGAGCAGCCACGGGGCTTGCAGTAAAAATGGAGATATACTGAACCTCCTGTGTCAGAGCAGAAAGCAGTTCTACGTGCAGAAAATGAAAGCAACGTTCCTGTTCCTATTATGATGCTTAAAAACGTCAGGTGTTTGCAATTTCCTTTTAAATTAAGTTTTGCCAGAGGAGAATTTGGCCATAGTAAATGCAACTTCATTGCATCTTGCCCTGCAGAGATGGATTATCTGTAAGCAATCTCTAAAAAGATCTGTACCCCTTTACGTCTCTTTAGCATTATTTCTTTAGTCAATTGCATTAGGCATCTCCTGTTTTCCGGGCCATGAGTGTTCATGAAGAAGTATAACTGAATTGTTTTCTCCAAGCAGAATTTCATCCATCATCAACAGTTACTTATAAGTTCACTATTAAGTCAATTGGGGTATAATCCTAGATATGCAGGCTTTTCCCAAACATATTTTGCAGTATTGATGTTGTCACACTGCCTGAGCTTCACTCTGGCAGGTGAAGTGCTCCAACCCGCACCCTACTTCCTATGCTCGGGGACCACATGCACACTCCCACAGCCTAGCTGGTGGGAATTTGTTTCTTGAGAGGCAAAGTGTCAGTACTTACTACCCTCTTTCTTGAGAGTCTGGCACTGACAACCAAAGGTTTTAGTAAAATAAAGTAATTTTTCCTGGCTAGCATTGCTTAAGTATCCACAGTAACAAGAAAGGTTCTGGGTCCTGCTGATCTTGCTTGACCTTTTGTTGCCAGCTGGCCCCAGTCTTACTCTTTAATTTTCTATGAACTGACACTAAGTTTAGACATTTCTGTTGGTTTCCATGCAAATATTTCATTTTTGCTGCTCTTTTCTAGTCAATGTTTCTCCCAGATATGTTCAATGGCAGCTTACTGACCTGGCAGCAGTAACCTAATACGCATTATTCTTTGTAACCTTATTACAATATATCTCCAGTTCTCATTTCTGCTCAAGGAAGGACTTTTTTTGTTTGTTTTAGCACAAGGCGGCCACTGTTCTGAATTGTGCCTGCTTCTCTGAATAGTTGCAGTTAGCCAACTCAAGAAAAAAAGAAAAAATACCAAGCAACGAACAATCCCTTAAAAACTAGCAGATTTTTTTTTTTTATTTCAGGAGAACGTGTCCAGAAGACTTCAGTAAAAATGCTTTTCTACATATTACTCTTTCTTGGCATCGTCTCTCTGTGGTGGCATTGGAGGGCAAGAGACAGGACGAAGGTTACAAATCTCGCCGGAAAATATATATTCATCACAGGATGTGACACAGGATTTGGAAATATGGCAGCAAAGGTTTTTGATAAAAAGGGATTCCGTGTTTTTGCCAGCTGTCTGACTGAAACAGGAGCCAAAGAGCTAAAAGCTGTGACCTCGAAGCAGCT